>NC_085058.1:3092406-3410612 GCF_963662255.1 Cinclus cinclus | reverse complement strand
AAGAATGGACTTAAAAACAAGGGATATTCAGCATAGGTGCTGGGAAAGTGGTAAGAATAGCAACGGTGTGGGCAGATCTCCTGGACTGGAGAGGAACAGTTCCCAGGGCTGGAGCTTCTTTGGAGTAGTTTGTATACATTTCTGGCTTGTTCTATGTGTATGTGTCAGAAAGAAGTGATACCAGGCACAACCCTGAAATGGTAATGACTGAAGACCTCCAGAACAAGCGTCTGTTAGACAGGGAAATGTCTGATGGCAATTTCAGGGCTCATTTCCTATCCAGTCTTTGGTTTTGTTCAGGGAATATCAGTTTTCTCCACTGGCCATCCTGTCACTAGAAAACCAGTGAAGCTGTTTCTTTATTCTTCCCCTTTATCTTCACATCTTGTGGGAAGGTTTGTTTGTCCTACTAGGATGGCACGGTGCTGATGCTGAGCAGTGTTGGTGATGAGATAAAGGTGTTTTGACAAGATCCAGGTGAATAGAAGCTGTTGTTAAAGCAAATGTTTGTTCACTCCACTCCTGCTTTTTTCTCTGGTTGCTTGATGTATTCATTTACACCTGATCTTGGCAGCCTTGGCAGTGCAGCTCTTGCTCATGACAGTGGAGCAGAGTCTCTGGCCCCATGACCTTGTGAAAATTCCCTGTAGTTCTTCACTAAGATTAGCTCAGTTGGTCAGAGCATGATGCTAGTAATGCCAGGACTGTGGGTTTTACCCCTGTATGGACCATTCACTTAAGAGTGGCACTCGATGATCCTTGTGGGTCCCTTCCAGCTCAGAATGTTCTGTGATTCTGAATTCTGCACCAGCTCTCTCCTGACCAGAGTCCACTCTATGCTTCAGAGGAATCTGGAAGATTGGGCTACCATGCCCTAAATTCGGAGGTGTTCCTCAGTCCTGCTCTCCCCAAATAACATGTGCTCACTGGCCCACATGGCTGCAAGCCATTGCCTGCTGGAAGCTTTTCAGTCCAAGGGAATGTGGCTGTGGGGCTCCGTGGGGAAAGAAGGGCACGTCTGGGCAGGGAGGCCAGGCAGACTGAGCTGGCTCTGCCCCTGCCACAGTCGGGGTGGGAGAGATGGCAGTGGCAGGGCTGGGATGCTGAGCTGGCTGTAGGAAACAGGCTTGGGTTTAGGGCGATCTTGGTTCACCCCACTTCATCCACCTTCCTGAGAGAGAAGGTTGGGTACTCTCCTGCTCAGGTAGGAGCTGGGGTGGCCTGGATCCCTGTCTTGTGGGAGAACTGAGTTTAGATCTGCATTCCTTCAGGTCTCCCCTGTGCTTGGAGAATGAGGGTGAAGTGAAGAGCAGCAACTCTGAGGCTGATCCATGTCTCCCACTTGAATACCTCGACTGGAAGTGAGATCTTCCACCTCCACCCAGCTGCATTTCTGCTGGATCTGTGATTGCTAGGATGAAATTGCAACTGAATTCTGCCAGCTTTGAAGCCTGAACTAGGAGGGGTGGTCTTTACATCAGACATGTAATTACCTGTCTACAAAATTATGAACGTGTACAAGAGAAAAAAGGGAAAAGCAAGATCTCTGTCAAACAGCAGGAAGGCTGTCATTTTCCCTGTTATTTTTTGGGTTGATTTCCTCCATTCACAGCAGTGCTTAATCCAGCTGGGAACCTGCTCCAGAGATCATTCTGCCTGATAAGCTCCCTTGTCAGTGCTGACCCTGAGATCTATAAGGACACAGGACTTGATGTTAGATAAGCCTGTAAAAATTCTCCAATCTGCAGCATTTTAGAAGCAGGGAAAATCAGTTTTCCTGGGTAAGAAGAACATCTTTTTATGAACACTGGCTGGCGATCAGCATGGCAGTACTACTTGTTAAATGCAAGTTACTGAAATACTTCATTTTGGGACTAATTACACAGTGCGTGGTTGCTCCAGAGATTCCATGTAATTAAGGAGAAGGTTCCTGCAGCACTACCATGATGTTGATGGTGCTTATTGAGAAGAGACTCAGATTTCCTGGTAGGGCACAGATTATGTGGTAATTAAGGGGTTTCATGGAGTGCCCATGTGTGTCCTGTGTTGGAGACAGTATCTCCTCCTTTCCTAAAGAGATCCTTGGATTTGACTAAAGTCCCAGGCTATCAAAGCCTCCCATAATTTTAAATATGACTTTTGAAGTCAATGGTGCTTAAGAACCAGCCTCAGTTGCACTGAATTTTGCTGGTTGGTCAGGGATGAATCCTCACTTGTGCCTGCTCTTCCTCGAGGACACAACTCATCCCTTGCTCCAACACAGCAGGCTGGAAACGCCTCAGTGACTGTCAGACTTAACTTTATTTCTCTTTAAACTCTTAAGAGCTTGAAAAGGTTTTTCTTTTCCCTGAGAATCTAAATGAGAGTTTATGCAGGAGGAAAAAAAAATAATATAATCTCTGGTTATATTATTTTACTGTGCCAACCAGTGGGGAGGCTTGACAGAAGATTATATAGTGAAAAAGACCCAGTTTTCCAATGCTTTAATGACTGAACCTTTGTTTTACCTCTCAGCTGTGACCATTTAAAAACTACTTGACTGACTTTGCTCTCAACACGATGTTGAATGTGGCCTCATTGTCTTGGAGGACGGGGTTGAAATTAAAATGTAATTTAATGATTCAGGTGGTAACCCGGATTACCCAATAGCTGCATGTTGAGTGGGCCTTTAGGAGCATCCTTTGATAGGAAAATGCTTCCCTAGATAAAATTAAATTTACCAATGTTATGTGGTTAAGTTCCCAGGTCATGGAATTCCAGGATGGTTTGGATTGTAAAGGACCTTAAAGTTCATCCCATTCCACCCCTGCCATGGGCAGGGACACCTTCCATTATCCCAGGTTGCTCCAAGCCCCAGTGTCCAGCCTGGCCTTGGACACTTCCAGTGATGGGGCAGCCCCAGCTGCTCTGGGCAACACCTGCCAAGGCCTGCCCACCCTCAAAGGGAACAATTCCTTCCCAGTATCCCACCTAACCTTGCCCTCTGGCAGTTAAAACCATTGCTCCTTGCCCCGTCACTACCTGCCTGTATAAAAAGTGACTCTTCCTCCTTTCCCATCTTTAAATCCTGTGTGAGGAATCTCAACTGAATGTTCGGCCAACAGCAGAATGAAAGAAAAGTCTCTGCTTTGACTGAAAAAGCTGGAAGCAGATTTAGACATCTTTGTCCAGAGGACTCTGGGCAATACCCGAGTTGCTCTGTCCTCTGGAGAGTTCAGGTTTAACCAAGGCAGGCTCGAGGTGGGAGGGGAAGCCAGCTCTGGGAGGAAGGTGCTGTGCCTAAAGGTGGCACAAGAGGACAGGAATTGACCTGGAGTTGCACCCCCCAAGCCCCAGTGAGTGCCTGTGCTCTGTGCCAGCAGCAATCCCTGCAGGCTGGGGCTGCTCCCTGGGGCCTGGCAGCTGCATTCAGCTGTGGGTAGACCCTTTAGGGAAGGACATTATTGCCCACCGAGGTGGGGAAATGAACTGTAAGAAACAGATAGTTTGGCCATGTAATAGCTTTTTTGTTGTTGTTGTTGTTGTTTGTTTTTTGGGGAGGTGGGCTTTAGTAGTTTTATTAGAAGTAGAAGGCAATGGTGGGTCTGTGGTTGGAAGCTCCAAGGTGGGACCTGCTCCTCTCTTGCCCAAGGTGCTTTGTCAGGGTCTGTAGAAAATCAGATCGGATAAATCCCACTTGGAGTGTCTTGTGCCAGGCTTGATTCCATGTGCTGTGTGTCTCTCTGAAAGGAGTCAAGAATCCTTGACTGTGGCTGCCCTCTCTGCAGTGGCAGTTCTTTCATGCCTCCACTTGTTCCTGTAACCTCTGGCTTGATTTTGGTCTGGCCCATTCCCAAAACAACCCCACAATGCCTGCTGTGCTACATCCCAACAGAAATAATAATGGGAGCCAGAGATTCCAGAGGAATATTGTTCTTCTAAAATTTTAATTTACAGTTAGTTTGCAGCTCAGTTTTTTCTTTTTTTAGGATGAATAAATTTACTGTAATAGGAATGAGTCAGCATGGATATATTGCAGGTAAATCATGTAGGACTAATTTGATCACTTATACTAATGAAATAACTATCAGGCTAGATAGCATAAATCTATCTGGTTGTCCATGAGGCTTTAAGAAAATTTTGCCTGATGGATTATGGTCCAAACTCCCTAAATGTAGGTTAAAATAATCAATTATTGAAAAGGGTAAAATACTGGGAAGAAGACTTGGAGCTCAGGGTTGAGTGTCAGTGAGGAGAGGACTGAGCAGCAGATCCTCCGCTGAGGCTCAATATTTTTATAAAAGATTTACAGGACATGGCAGCATGTAGGGTCATTAAATTTGCAGTTATACAGAGCTGGAGGGGTCAGGCAAGACTTACTGGTCTTTCTTTATAGAGAAATTACTTTCTGGCAGTAAAATCTTCCTAAATTATGCAGGGAGACTGAAAACATGATCCTGACTGGACCAGGATGCTCTGTGGCAGTTGCAGAGCTGAAGGTACAAACTGGGGATTTTAGAGTGGAGTTGGGGAGGTTTGTACTGGGAGAGTGGGAGGAGAAAAGTCACCTGCAGGACACGGAGAGAGTTTTCCTTGGTTTTTAAATTAAAAAACAAAACAAAACCAAAAGACCTTAAGACGCTCTCACCATAAACATTTTCCCAGTAGTGGTTGATAGAAGGTAACTGGGAGCAGCTTCCAGAATGATGTGCTGACTGGGCTGCTCCAGTGGCAGTGGGACATGCCCTCCTCTTCCAGTCTCTCCAGGAAAAAAGCTCAGTCTTAGGAAGATGTTCCGTAAGTGGCGGCTGATTTGTCACATGAGATTCTGAGCAGGGGAAGAGTGAAAATAACAGGAGAGTGGTTTTTCCTCTATTTTGGTCTCTGATTTAAATCAGTTCCTGAGGCAGAATTCATTTCTGGGAGAAGTGTGCTGCTTTTGAACTGAGATTTCTGCAAAGGGGGAGAACACCAGTGTGTCTGAGCCATTGGGAGTGTCTAAAGGTGGCCAGTCACACTTTCAGCATACCCAGATGCCACACTCCTGATTCCTTCACCAGCGAGACACTGAACTGCAAACCATATCATTAGCAGGAGGGCAAAAATATTAACATCTAACCCAGAAAATGAATCTGTTCAATAAATCAAAGATAGAAGCAAAGATGAAATCTGAAATCCTCATGGAGTGGGAATAACTCGTTCCTGGTGCCAGTTCAAAATCAACCACCACAGGAGAAGGTAATGATCCTGGTGTTTAGTGAAATTAGACTTGACACTGGCCAGGGCCCTGTTATTTTGGTTACTTAGGATTTGCAATTGTTTGCCACCCATTAAAAATCTGAGTAACCTGTTCTAAGGGCGGGCAAATTAAGATTCCCTCTCTGTGCATGATTACTCATCACACCACAGCTCCACATTAATTGGAAAATAACTGGTGGCTGAGCACATCTTACCCAGGCTGTCATCGGAGCCCGGGAATGCCGGGCTGAGCTCACACACAATTTGTTGTACACACAGCAGCTCACAAAAACCTTGCAGGAAATTAAAGCTCCAATAGCTTATCAGATGCAGAGGTAATTGTTAATCCTTAATGATCCTGGTAATTTCTTTATGGGAATTCACCTTCACTTCCTTCAGAGCCTCCAGCATGAGAACACATGGTTCCCTTCCTGAACCTCAGCTCTGGATTTTCTTTTATTCAGAGCCTGACTATGAGTTGGAGAAGTCTGAGGGTTTGATGGTCCAAGCCAAGCTCCCAGGGCGTGGACCTCTGCAGGCTGTACTCACTCACAGACAACAGGACAATCATGGAATCACAGACTGGTGAGGTTTGGAGGGACATTAAAGCCCATCCAATCCTGACCACTGCTATGGGCAGGGATGCTTTCCACTGGAGCAGGTTGCTCCAACCTGGCCTGGAACACTTCCAGGGATGGGGCAGCCACAGCTGCTCTTGACAACTGTGGGTAAACTGTGAGCTCCAATCATACCACCTTCCCTCTCCTGCTAATGGGAATCTTGTTTGCTAAACCAGAACAGAGTGGAATGGGGGGAGATTTAGCTGATTGGGCTGTGTAAGCTGTCTGGGAAACACTATGAGGTCATGCAGGGAGACAAGCAGGGGTAGAGAGGCTTCCTAGAGGTGCAGCCTGCACTAGGAAGCAGGAAGATGCAATATGGACAGATCTGGTGAATAAAATGCCCAGTGCTGGTCCACCCTGTGTTTCGGGAGGAATTGCTTGGGGTAGGTTTGGTCTGGCCCAGCGGCTTGCAACATTCAATAGCAGCATGGGTTCTTTGGGTCTCGGGCTCCTCCCACAGCTGAAAGGAGTCCAGTTCTGTAGCCTGGACCTGACTGTAGTAATTGGCAAGGTCAGGAGAGCCCCCTCAAAGGGGCTGCCCTGCTCCAGATAATGCAAACACCAACACAGGCACGGGACGTGCAGGGAGCTGTCAGAGCAGCTGCTCCTTCCTGGAAACAGCAGGTGAAAGTTAATCTGGACACGCACAGCCTGGTTTATTGTTTTGATAACACATTCACTCCGAAATGCTGTTGTTCCAGGGAAGCAATAGCTCACAGTCAGGAAGCTGCTTGTTTCATTATTAGAATTGCTGTAGCTCCCAAGGGAAGGGATGGCACTCTCTGGGCAGACTTGGATCTGCCGAGAGCACTTGGACCTGGTACTCCACCAAGGATCTGGTCTACGGTGGAAAAGTTGCCACTGATGATGTGGGATTTAGGAGCCAAGACACAGGGCAAGTGGGACACAGAACTGAATGGGAACAGTGAGGAGTGGAGTTCACCCAGTGACACGAGCTCATAGCTTGCTTTGGCAGGAAGCTATACAAGTAAGATCAGTTTACTCAATGCATTCCGTTTTTTATCCAGGAGATACACTCCTTGTATCCCACTGCATGAATCCATGTGTTCCCTGCGTATCCATCCAAACAGCAGCTGAATTATCACTTGTGACAGTTCAGCTTGCAAAAACCAAGGGAGAGATGGAAAAAGACCTTTGTGCATCAGTGCCATGATGGATTGCTTTTTATTTGTGCTCCGATGCCAGGTCTGGATTTGAAATAGAAAAGCAGGATCCTGTTTTGTGGAGTAACTTTTGGAGGGGGGCCTGAAGGAGGAATGTAAGATGGGCTGGAGGGATCAGACAGGAACCAGGAGAACAAAAGCCGCCAGTGTTGGGATGTGGGAGCTGGTGCTGGATGAAGCGGGACCTCCCGCTGTTCGCGGCTCGCTGCTGCCCTGGCCAGGCTGGCATCCCGAGCAGGGGGAGTGCAGGGAAGAGCTAATCTATGGAAACAGAAGGACAGACTTAGCTTGAGAAGATGAGCATGCTGAGCTGGTTTCTGCTCTGTTACACCCTGAAACCTTGTTGATATCCGTGCAGCTCCCCAGCTGGAACTCAGAGCAGACGGGGGTTCTTTATGCATTTTCTCCAGAGCCAGGCTGGTGAGGATTTGTTCGGGACTGGAGAAACTGATACTGAGATTTTCAGCTCGGCAGGAGGGAGTCTCTGTTTGCTTAATTTGGGAAGAGACAGCCCTGTAACTACCAGTATGTAAAAGCTTAAGCAGAAGTATCCCCTCGTGTAGAGTTTGAGGCAGCCAGGAAAAGTCTTTGAGGCTGCCTGAGCCATTCCACAGGCTTCCTCCATTCCTTCAAATACAAAGAGAAGCCTGCTCCCAACAGTTTGTGCAGGACTAGACTCCAGTGTAGTAATCCAGGGATTCCCACAGCCACGTGTAGTGGAACCAGCCCCCTGTATAATTTCTCCCAGAGGTGAGTTAAAGAGCCCCTTCTGGAAAATACCTGACCTCATCATTTCACCTGGTGCCCTGGGAAGCTCTTTCAGGGCTGGACATCCCCCAGGCTCTTTCTGTTAGGTTTCTCCAAGGTTAAATTTGCAATTGTCTTGGAAGAGGTATCATTGTTCCCAAAAGCCCTCCCCACCAGCTGCCATCCCATATCAGTGCCTGGAGCAGTGGCCAGGTCCTGTCTCAGTCACATCCTTTGCAAGTTGACCCCTTGGGTTCCTTCAGGAGAATGCTGGGCAGCTCCCATCTCCAGCCTCAGAGTCACTGTTTGGCTTTGCAGAGTTGCATTTTCCCTTTTTCCATTAAGGAAGGGACAGAGCCTGCTCACGGCCTTGCAGCAGGTTCCTGGAGCTGTGTGTCAGAAGGAATCCTTCCTGCTGGGATCATCCATCATCCCTTCTCAACACTGAGAGATCACAGTCCCCCTTTATGGCAGCTTTAGGGCTACTGCAAATCTCCAGTGTCCTCCAAGTCCTTTTCCAAACTATTCCTTTCTGAGGCGGCATCCTGTGACTGTAACCTGTATTTCTTGTTTCAGATTTCTTACCTTGTATTTGACAGTTTAAATCATGTTTCACTGGCATGTGGCCAGCTCTCACTCATGTCAGATCCTAGTGTATTGATAGCCCAATCCTGCTTCTTGTTCCCCTCCCACCAATCTTGCTGGCATCTGCAAACTTTCCCATGACAAGGATTTATATAGTCATTCAGATCATTGATAAAAAATATTAAATAAAACAGCAATAGGAGTTTCACTCTTCTTTTATCCCAGATATTTTTAGCCAGTGTAATATTGCTGTATGTTTATTGAGTTGTGGCTATTGGAACATCCAGTAAATATGCCTTTGAAGAACAGCCAGTTTCCAGGAATGCTTTCCACCTTAAATGTGCATTCCCAATCCATTATGCTGGCAACTGAGGCCAGGGAAAACATAAATGTTAAATGCATAGGTGTGTGCATCCCTGCTGGTGCAGGTGTTGGCTCAAGTGTAACCAGATCATGCCCTGTGGTGTTGAGGCAGCTTGCTGGCCTTTGGATTAGGAATTGACTCCTTGGCTTTCTGAGGTCCAGCAAGAGGTTTTTTTTCTGAGGTTTTCCCATGTGGGTTACAGCAGTTTCTGGGCTGAAGATGCTGTTGTCTGGGAAGAGCTCCTGTTCCTGGCTTTAGGAGTCAGAGCTAGGCCTGAGCTTTGCAGTTTACCACAGGCGTGTAACTCTGCTTTGTGCCACCGTGTGTCAGCCAGGCTGGACATTGTCCCTGTGGAGCTGGACATTGTCCCTCTGGTGGTGCCCAGCCCCTAAAACAATGCTAATGCACATTTCACATTTCAGTTTCTTTTCAGCCTGGATCCCAGCAGGGAACAGAGCTGCTCTGATTGCCATGGACTGAGCTGGAGATGCAGGTTTATCCAGAGACAGGTGTGCACAGGATTCCCAGAATGGCAGGATGATACCTTTGCCACAAAGGATACCTCTGCCACCAACCCTCAGGTCTGTGGGTTGTTCAAGACCTCTCAGTGGGGAGCTCATTTAGATCCCTGGTTATGAGGTTATAAACCCAGGGAATTATTTATAAATATCTCCTTCACCCTCCAAATCTGCATCTGTCCCCTGGCTTTGGGAGGTGTGGGCATGGTAGGATCTGGCTTCCCACTTCCAGAGGGCAGGGTTAGATGGGATATTAGGGAGAAAGTCTTCCTTGTGAGGGTGGAGGGGCCCTGGCACTGATTGCCCAGAGAAGCTGTGGCTGCCCCTGGATACCTGGAAGTGTCCAGGATCAGGCTGGACAGGGCTTGGAGCAACCTAGGAGAGTGGAAGGTGTCCCTGCCCATGTAAGGAGCGGGATGAAATGATGTTCAAGGACCCATCCAAACCAAACCAGTCTAGGATTCTGTGATTTTCTGATTCTGTGATCTTCCCCTTTAGCAGCACTTCCCAAGAGCAGAAGTGTCGCTGTTGGAGGGAGGGACAGAGTCAGCTCTTCTGCTGGCAGCTGTGGAGCAAATCTCCCTGCAGAAGTACACCTCGGAATCTCAAAACTCCTCAAGACTGGCCAAATGTCCCCAGGCTGGTGGAGCAGAGCACAGAGGTTGATATTCAGACCTTGGTCTTCAGCTGTGCAGGAGCTGAAAGCACAAGCAGGGCTGTGCCTCTGGGAGAGAGGGCTGGGCAGCCTTTGGCACAGGAACAGGAGCTTTACCGTGCCATACTGGAGGCAGAGGAGATTTTATTTAAAGGAGGTGACTTGCTCCGTGTGGGGATTGCCAGAGCTGTCCTGCTGTGCGCAGCCCTGATCTCACTGTGGGATCAGCTCAGCACAGACAGCTCTGGAGGAGGGCTGTGGCTGGGGAGTTTGGACAGGAGTAGAGGAATCCTGACTGTGCACAGTATCATCCAAGTGCTCCATCTCAGGGCTGTTGCTCAGGGCACACAGGCAGGAGGGAACAAGAAGGGAGGGCAGCTGAAGGTAGTTCCTGCTACAGTCAGCTCAGTGTGGCTTAGGAAGGCCTTGGGCAACCTATCCACCATCCCTGTCTCCTTTTCATTATTGTTTTTATAGCCAGAAATAAGAGCTTTATTGGCTTTATTCATCTCCTGTCAGGTGCCCAATCAACATCTGGCAACGCAATAATTCCCAGAAAGTGCTGACCTAGTGAGAGCCAGTGGAGCAGGAGGTGTTCAGGAAGGGCTCCATCCCCCTTCCCATCCCTGGCTGCTCTTATCACTACCTTCCCTGCACAAGTGGGATGTGTACCCCACCTCACTGGATTTCAGAGCACAAGGCTCCTGGGAAATCCTGGGGTTGGAAGGCACCTGACAAAACAGCTGGGGCACGGAGATAGGGGCAGGAGGAACTGAGCAGGAGACAGGGCATCCCAAAAACTGCTGCTGGGCTGGAGTTAGCCCAGGTGTAGGGAGGAGATTGGAAAAATGGATCAGAAAGGAGCTGATCCATTCCTTTGAGCAGTGCTGGGCCAGTGTAAGGGATGCACACAGCAGGGAAGAGCAGCTCAGCTCCCCCTCCTCCCATTTGCCTTTGTTTGGATTTGCATGGGACTCAGAACTCAGACATGAGAAATACAGGGATCCTTCCCAAGGGATCTTTGATAGATTTTTCCTGCATGTTAGAAGATTTTAAGATCCAGTAGAAGACTGAATAGGGAGGAACCCATTTTTATTTACTTGGGTGCGTATTGGACTCATAATAAAACGGGGTGTAACAAGCCAAAGGCAAGTTCTGTTCCACTTGGAGATTAGCTGGAGTGTGGCTGCTCCAGCAGGTCCAGCAGGTTCCCTGTCAGATCCCTGGGCTCCCACACTGGGTTTCTTGAGCCCCCTTTTCCCACATGGTCCCGCCCTGTCTTCTCCCTCAGCTGTGGGTGGCTCGGTTTGTGCTGGACTGTGGGACCTGCCTTTCCACATCTTGGCTTTTCTTTGCCCCCTCTCCTACATTCCAGCTCCAGCCAGTTGGTCAGGGCAGCTCCTCCCTCCTCTCTGTCAGAGTCTTCTCCCCACATTTGGGTCCTTTTCTGCTGGCCAGTTCCATGGCAAGTGCCCTTCTGTTCCCGTGACACTGTTCCTGTCCCTCTGATTGTGCTCCTGTCCCAGACCAGCTGCTGCCCAGCTCTTTGATGTGCTCTCTTGTCCCATAAATCCTCCATGGGCTCTGCAGCCCCTCTGGAAGCCCTTCCCAAACCTCCACCCTGAGACAGCATCTAACCAAGGCCGCTTTGTGACTTCAGGTGGTTTTGTCACCTTGTGCCTGCACTTTGGTGCCTGTGATGAGCGGAGTGGGTACCCTTTTCCTCCTGCCCAGAAGTGGAGCCAGGGCAGATGGTCTTTGGCTCCAGGAGGGAAAAGCTGCACCCCAGCATGGATATTCCCCCTGGAGTAGCAAACCCTGCCGTAAAACAAGGACTCCGACCCTTGTAACCCAAAGCAATGCCGGGTACCTGCAGCCCGCTCCCATCCTGCCCCTTTCGGAGACATTCAGTGTCCCCAAGACCCCAGAGCTGTGTGTCTGTGCCCATCCTCTGCTCCAAACCTGCAGCAGAGGACACAGAGCACTCAGAGAATGGTCCCGAACTGCCTCATCAGCTGCCCACTCATGTGAACAAATGCCACCAGTGGGAGCCGAGGCATCGCGATCCAGCCCAGAATGCTCCTTTGAAGACATTTCAGCAGCTCAATTAAGTTTCCACTTGTGTGTTTTCTGCCTCCCCCCGACCCCCCCTTTTGCTTTCATGGTCATTTAAAACAAATAAAGTGAGCAGAACATGGCAGCATGATAACCACCCTTTAATTCCCTTCCCACGGGTCTCCTGATTATTTGGTGATTCAGCGGCAGCGGGGGGAACGTTTACGGAAGGGAAGGCGGGAGCTTCCCACAGGGACAACAGCTCAGAGCCCAGGGCCCCCGAGCACTGGGGAGGAAATACGTGCCTCGGCTTCTCCTTTTCAGTCCCATGGATGTGGTGAATGCAGTGCAGAGCCCGGGCCCTGCAAGAGCAGCAGCCCGGTTCTCAGTGCCCTCGTTGTTCTCGCATTGTGCTCTGGGGACAGCACCAGTGCTCGGGATGTATTTCACGCTTCTGTGCAAACACAATATGAGATGAAGAATTCATACCCTTGCACAAGACCAGAGTGGATTTTCTCATAATAAGGAAAAGCAGCCGGATCGGAGTCTGCCAATTCCTGCCCTATGCTCCTGCCTCCTTAGGAAGTTCAAACAAGTCTGTGCTTTTAAACTGGTGCAGAGAAGTATATTACATTTTTTTAAAGACCAACACAAATCCTTCTGGGTCCTTTTTACATTATTGCCCCTACCCCTGTCTCAGTAGGTGACTTTTCCAGCTCTTCCCCACTTGGTCTGCTGGGTCTCAGCGGGGGCAGAGGAGAATTCCGTGTGTTTTATGTGTGTGAACAATTAATAGTGGGACTATATCTTGCTCTGGAAGAGTGTGTAAAACACACCCCAGGAGGGGGAACAGAACAACAGCCCAGCCTGCTAAACACTCCAGAGCTTTTCCTGTCCTGGAGGAAAACAATGATGTGGGGGTTTGCTTACTCATCAGCAGCAGTAAATAACCGGCCTCACCTTGAGCTCTCCTTCAGCCACCTCTGCTTCTCCGCAGCCTCCAGGCGGCCAAGGAAAGGAAATACTTGCTGTCCTCTGGGTGACAAATTGGGGGTTTATAGCTGTTCACATTTTAGCTTTTGTTTCCTCCCTGAAAAGCTCTGTTCCCATCCTTGTGGCTCTGTATTTCCCAGCATCCAAAGCCTGGAGTGTTTCTGCCAGCCTGACACTGGAAGTGAGTCCTGACCCTGGTGCCTGAGCTGTCTCTGCCACATCCCATTGTGCATGCAGGTGCTTTTCCTGGGCAGCACGCAGGGTGCACCTGAGTCATTCCATACATTTATCATCTTGGAACAGCTCTGTCAGCAGCTTCTCTTCCCTCGTGCAGTTCATGGAGATGTTTCAATCCTTGGGCAGCCTGGAAGTCCCAACAGGCCATGAGTTCAGGACCTGCTGAAGGGTGTTGATCCAGACATTGGATCCCTGAAACCTGTGCTTTCCCCGGCATAAACTGTCCTGAGTTAAAGTGATTCAGGGAGCACATTTCTGGACTGTCAGTGAGCTGCATCCATCACTCCCCTGAACATGCACCAGATTGTTAATGCTCCAGGCCAAACACCACGTCTTTTTTAATGCCTACCAAATGTAGTGTGTGCTGCTGGCTTTATATTTATAATAATTATTAAAGTAATGGCAGTAGCTGCATTCCTATAGGCTAGAAGTGGCCAGGAACAGACAAAAAAAAAGATTCATTGTTGCAATTAATGCTCGAGCTCACACCGGTGATTAATTAGCCTGGCGATAGCGCTATGCAAAAGATCAGGGTGAGAATTAATAGGGAGACACGTGCTGACTTTTAAGATGGTTCCAGCACTCTTCAGTGCCTTTCCTTGGGCCTGTTTAATTGGAGGCAGAGGCACGGGCTTGCTCCGCACCGACACCCCCGACAGCAGGCACTGTGGAATATTTATATGACAGGGTGTCGTGGAAAACTTCAAAATTAAATTCCCATCCAGGTCTCTAAATATAATTCTGAAATGTCAGAGATGCTGGGAAGAACACTGGCGCTGGATGAAGTTGCTGTCACGGAGAGACAATAGTGTACCAGATTTATACAGGCCTGAATAGGGAGGTGACTTTTCAGCTCTGGTGTTTAAGGAGCCTGAGGTGCTCTGATGGACATATTTCACCTGGACGTATTTCTCCTGGTGGGAGGCACAGGATCCAACAGGAGCACATGCTGGAGCCTTGTGTGCCTGGCATGGATGAGGGAGATGGAGCAGGGGCAGCTCCCAGAAGCTTGCAAGCTCCCAGGAGGCACAAACCATTCTGGAGCACCAACATTTGAAGGTGAGCCCTGTTGGCAGTTTCTCCTCCTGGTTTTATTCATCGCTCCTTCTGTTGCCTCATTATCCCTCCCTTCTGCACATTGGTGACTCCCACCACCCCAATTCATTTTTCCCAGTTGCAGCCGTTCTTGAGTGGTTTATAGAGATGGGGTTGAGCCAGTCCCCCCCTGGCTGCTCCCAAATCGCTGACAAGGCTGATTCCTCTGTTCACACATCAATCTGTGAGCACCAGCAAAGTTCCATCTTGGCTGACTTAATTGTTAGGAGCTGCAACCCCAATGTCTTTGTAAATAAAATACTTTAATCTCATGGGGCCTGCCTGGAGAGAAGGGAATAAATACATCAATATGTAAATGGATCCACAAGAGGAGGATGAACTGGGACTCTGCAAAACTGATAAAGCATCTTGGGAGACGTGTTGTCACCGCAGTTTGTTCATATTCTGATGAAGCAGACAGTGAGGCTGGATCTCAGCCTGGGCTGGGGGGGAGGGAGGGAAGGAGGGAGAGAGAGGGGGAAACTAAGAGGGAGGGAGGGAGGGAGAAATATGGGCACCAGCACACCGTGACTGCAATTCTTGTATGGATTGATTTGACTCCAATATATTCTGAGGCTGGTTTAATTGCTCCTTTAGTCTCAGGCTTTGATTTTCCTGTTGTTTTCACATCTCTGCCACTGAGTCCTTCTTGCATTTCAAGCAGCCTGGCTGGGGCAGTGTCCAGCCTGAGCTGCACTTCTGTGTAACCCATAGTCAGCTCCTGTTCTTGCCCGGCCCTTGCAGAGTCTCTGCAGCAAAGTGGGCATGTGTTAATGACAGCAAAGGTCAGGCTTCTGCTGCGTGCCTGTTTTGGCTGTGTAACAGCATCGGGGGTTATTTTGGAAAAGAAAGCCTGAAGCTTTTGGGACACCTTGTTCATGACGGACCTGTGCTGGTGTAACCCCATAGGAGATGAAAGGGAACTGGGGAAAAGCAGCTGCAAGGAGCACGGGCAGGAGAAGGTGCAGTGGCCAGTGAGCAGCCTGTTTGGCCCTTCCCTTCCCTTCCCTTCCCTTCCCTTCCCTTCCCTTCCCTTCCCTTCCCTTCCCTTCCCTTCCCTTCCCTTCCCTTCCCTTCCCTTCCCTTCCCTTCCCTTCCCTTCCCTTCCCTTCCCTTCCCTTCCCTTCCCTTCCCTTCCCTTCCCTTCCCTTCCCTTCCCTTCCCTTCCCTTCCCTTCCCTTCCCTTCCCTTCCCTTCCCTTCCCTTCCCTTCCCTTCCCTTCCCTTCCCTTCCCTTCCCTTCCCTTCCCTTCCCTCCCCTCCCCTCCCCTCCCCTCCCCTCCCCTCCCCTCCCCTCCCCTCCCCTCCCCTCCCCAGCGCTCCCCAGCGCTCCCAGGGCTCAGGTGACAATGCCAGCGTTCTCCCGACCACCGGCAGTTCCCCTGCCCCGTGTCAGGCCGGAGCAAACCCGTCCCCCACGCCGACCCCGGGCACTTCTCCAGGGTTTTCCAGGCCGGGAGAGCAGCAGGGCGCTCCCTCCCTCCTCGCTGCCTGCGGCGTTGCTCCCTCTCCTCGGGCCAGCTCCAGCCCTTATTTTGCAGAGGGCCACGTGGAATTTTGTCACCTTCAACAATGAAACCCCTCACCTTCAAGCTGCGATCTGGGGACTCGAGCCCGGCCGCTGGAGCCGGGCTCTGTCACAGAGCACCGCGTCCCTGCCCGGCGCTTGCGCCCACGACCGACTCGAGGGAGCTTTAGGGACCACAGTCGTGTTGTTTTGTCCCCAGATCAGATCGTTAATTGATCTTTTCCCTTTCTTTCTCTCCCTCCGCCTCCTCCTGTCTCGTGTGCGTTTCAATCGCCGTCTCCCGATGGCTGCTTCACCCCCCTCCAGCTCGGAGAATAAATGCCCGTAGCACAGCCAGCGTTCGGGAGGTCTGGGATGCTAAAGAAGCGTAAATGCATGTTTAAAAGGATGGCACCTCGTGCCGTGTACCTCAGGTGTAGGAACGCAGGTGTTTGAGTCATTCATTGGCTGCTGGACCTTCTCTGGGGGAAAGCGATTTAGCACTAAAACCAGGGAGTCGTGCCTCTTCAGCAGACGTGGCTTGGATGGCACAGCTCTTCAAGTGGGATTTCTGGGAGCCTTTCTGGGGACAGTGTGGTAATGAATTGACTTTTATTAATCTGCTTTAATTACCTGTTAAGATTAGAATGCTTGCCGCATTTCTCTTGTGTCCATTGCAGCTGCACTTTTGCTTTAGGGGGTGAGTAGTTTCTCCTTAAATGCAGTTTTATACATTTGCATACACATTTGTATGGGCTAATTATAAACTCACCATCAGCGCTGCAATATCTGTACAGCAAAGGGGTTGTCACTGCTTGGAAACGCCCGCTTTGGAGCAGAAATCAGACCTTTTTTGTGAAATCATTTGGTCACATCTTTGGGATTTAGATTTTCAATGAATAATCAATACCTGCAACAAAAGATAAAAAAAAAAAAAAGGTGTTCATTGAAGTTTCTCCACAGGAAAAAAATCAATCCCATGTATTATTAAACACAAAGAGACTTATGTCTTGAGTTTCATCTCGCCACAGCTTATAATAACCCTTCAGAAGCTTGAAGCAGGGCTTTTTTTCATTAAACAAAATGTTGGGTTCCCCTGAGCAACTCTCTGCTTCATTACAGGCATGTGTTGGAAGGTGCCTGTGCCCAGCAGCTCTGGCCTGGAGGGCTGAGCTCATCCCTGCCCCTTTGCATAAAAAACGGGAATATTTGTTTCCAAAGTGGTTGTGTAAAGGGTGTCAACACACGGACAGTGACAGGGAAGCACATTTTCTGGATGGCAGGTTTAAACATCTGCCTCCTGAGCACCTGGGTAGGGAAGTGGGGCCATGGAAAGGTCACTGGTGATGAAAGGTGCAGTGGGTGATGCTGCAGCTCATCCCCTGGTCCCCCCCAGCCTGTGATCCCTGACCTCAGAGGAGTCTCCCATCTCTGTGCACTTGCTGTGCACTTGGACACTTTAGGATGTAACAGTGTCCCGGGGCTGGGAATACAAGGAATTCCAGCACCACAAGCAAGCAGCTGGGGGAATACCCTAATTGCTCTGTCCCTTTAGTTGGATTTTCCAGAGGTGGGACTCCAAGGCAGCCAGGCAAACCTGGAATAAAGAAATGCTTCCGTTACATTTTCATTCCCCGTGGCCAAATTCCGGTCTCCAAAATGGGATTACCAGGGTGAGATGCAGCTGAGTTTCACCTCTGCCAGCCTTCAGCAGCTTCTGTTGCAGCCCCGTGCCGTGGGGGGAGCTCTGGGGATGCATCTCCCACCTCTGTGGGATGTGTTGGGCTGGCATTGCTGCCTCCAGCTTGTCCTAAGCCAGGGTGTCCAACTGACTGACCCAGCTGCAGAGATTTTGTGACGAGCCAGTGCAAACCGTTCCTCCAGCACACATAGATTTGTTTCGCAGGGCAAATATAAGCAGCAATACAAATATCACACTCTGTTTTATTTCCCCCTGTCTTTTTTCCCCTCTTTGCTTCAGGAAAGCGGGAGGAGGCAAGGCAGGATTGACACTTTCTCCCACCAAGGGCTTTTCCTAAGATGCCTGCTGGGAACACTCCTGCGTGTTTCTCTTTAGGTGGGAGCTCTTTTGATTTTCTCTCTGCTGAAGTCATACCAAGGTGCCTGGAGAAGGATTTGCTGCTTGCTTATGAAATCCATACTCCCTCGAGGATCTGCTCTTTCCAGCCTGATAAACTCTTAATTCTTGCTGTCTGACAACACCGAGGGACTGTGTTCTGTGCCTTGATGAGTGTTTGGTGATTGATGTTCATTTGTGCTTGCAGGAGATCTGTAACCTCATTTCAGTTTTGCCAGAACATCGGGACAAGAGCTCTGTGTCCTTCTCCTTTCTTGGTCAGGTACAAATGAAAGAGAAAGTAAAGAGGCTGTAGGCTGTCCAGACCTACCCTCTCACCATATGGCTTGAGTCTTGGCACTGTTTGTGCCCCACGTTGCACAGGGGCACGTGGGAAAGGACACACTTGGCTATTTTTGCTATCATTTTATCTTGGCTTTAGTCTTGGTCCTGTTCACTGTCTGGGATATTTGGAAGGAGCTGTTGTAACTTGGCACGGGAGGAGATTGCTTAAATATTACCTCAGAGAGTCGATGTAAATTTAGAGTAGATAAGACTTGGACCCCAAATACCTTTTTTAACCCTTTACTGTCTTTTCCAAGTCCATTCCCTTTGTTCTTTCTGAGCTCTTTCCAGCGGTTTTGAGAGGAACACAACTCCTGTTTTATCACTTACCTGTGATACCCAAACAGTTTCTATATGGCCAGCAGAGAGACTTCCACTCGCCCCTGCATGTGCACACCCACAGGTACATCCTCTGGGGAAGGATTTGTCAGCAGAAGAAATCCCAGAGGAAAAATGCCCATAATGATGAATTCACAGAAAATACACAATCCTACACCCAGATAGCCAGATAATATTATCCACCAAACTGTGACAACTGTTCTCAGAGAGTAAATGTCATTTCCCTTTAAAAATCCATTTTCTTTCCTTAGAAGAAAAGACATTTGGAGCATCTGTACTGAAAGGGAGAGGGTGAAGGAGCCTGTGAGAGTTCCCTTCTTTCTCTGGTCTTACGCAGATTCTAAACACAGGTCTGGTTGTTTCTTATATATATTTATTTTTCCTCTCTGCTTTTTTTTGCTTTGAAGTATCTGCCTGTGTTCCCAATGAAGAACAGCTGAGAGATCAGGAAAAAGGCTTAAGAATTCAGTGGGCTGTGAGCTATTTGGATTGAAAACAGCGTCTGGGAGAGAGCTCTTCACACTGCCTTGCTAAACCATCTCCTCCTGTCACCATCAGAGTTGCTGTCCTTTGTTTGTCACCTTCCCTCTGACTCTCCAGAGCCTTCAAGGGAAGGAAGGAGGCTCCTTTCCTTTTTTCTTTGTTAAATTCCCCCAAGCCCTTGTTTAAAAACACACAGCACAGCCCTTACGGCCCATCTGCTGTTATTTCAGGTTTGCTCCATGGCTTTGTTCACCATTTCCCCATTAGGCAAACCCTGGATCCTTGGGAGCCACGAGCAGGAGCCAAGTGCCACCCTGAGCTGCAGCTCCCCCTCTGCGTCCTGCCAAAGAGGAGCTGCCCACAGAACACTCGGGCACAGATTCTGGAGTATCTCTAAAGCCATTTTTGTTCAGAAATTCCTGTTGTTGTTGTTCCTGCTGACCTCTGTGGGCTGTATCTTTTCCAAATGTTTCTGACGTTTCTCACAGGGTAATCTGTGAATGTCACAGACAAGAATTCTGCTGACTTCAGTTTGGCTTCTGTTCCCCATTGGATAGGCTCCTCTCTTTATAGGGGAATGCCTCCAGCCAAAAAGAGAGGAAAAAACCCCCAGCCCCTGAGCTAAGTGAAAGCAGGCCCAAAGGAAAGCGCGTTCCAGCCGCAGTGCCTCTCGCTGGCTGGCTTCTGTTCTGTGCTTGGGGATGTGCCAGACTCCAGTGCCTCCGTGCTTTTGATTCCTGTTTATCCCTGGCAACATGATTGTCTATAATTATATATAATCTCCTCCTTGTTTACTCTTCTTCCTCCAGGTCTGAACGCAAGCTCGATAGCAACTCTCTGCTCCGTCTGCCAGGGCTCCAGCTCCCACCGCTTCTCTCCATCCTCCACCTTCTTTTTCCAAAGTAACAAAGCCATTGGATTTCCTCCCACCCCTTCCCTGTGCCTCCCCTCCCCCTCGCTGGCACCGGGGTTATTTATACAGAATGTGGAAACAATTTGCAGGAAAGTGAACAATGTAAGTGGGACCGAGGGAAGGGAGGCAAGTTTGCTGTGCGCACTGAGAGACCCAGCAGTGAAACGCTGCTTTTTGGGGAGCACAGGGAGCAGACTGTTTTCCTTTCTTCCTTCTCCCCTCTCTCACCATCTCCCTGAGCTCCTTCCATCCTGCTGGAGTCAGGGCCAAACCAGAGCAACCAGATCTGAGTGCATTTTGGAGGATGTTCAGGTTGGATCCCGCCCTGCACCGCAGCCCCACGAGGCCGTATCTGTGTACTTAATCCCCTTGGAGGTTCTGCCCTCGGATCATTCCTGCTCCTGGATTAGCATTAATGAAGAGCATGTGTGCTCCAAAGGTCCTACTCCAGGCCCCGAAGCTGCAGCACTGCCTGGTGTTAGCCACAGCTATTCCCAGGAACAGTTGTGCTCAAAGAGGACATTTCTAGGAGTGAACGAGGCAGGAACTTTTTGCAGTCTTTCTGTCCTCACCTGCTGAGCATTGCATTTCCAGGACATGCCAGCACCTTGCTGGCTCCATTGGGAGTGTGCCTGTAAATCCAGCAGTTTCCCTGAGTGCTCTGGGCTGGGGAAGCTGAACCAGCACTCAGTCAGCACCTCTGAGCAGTTCTGGGCTCTTCAGACTTCGTTCTCCATGGTGACGTCCTCAAAGAGATGATCCTTCTCTTTGGGGAAGGGCCATAGGCATTGCAGAGGGAAGGGAATGTTATCCTGGGTTCCAGGTCGGAGCAGAGCAGCTGCCCTGGCCGCAGTGGAGCCTCCTGCCCTCCTGGATCCTCCTTTCCCAACAGCCTCCCAGCCTCAGGCAGGATCTGTGCATTGTGCTGAGCTGGTAGGGCAGGGCCAGGAGGCTGCCAAGTGGGACACTGGGTTCTTCCCTAAACCAGGCAGATTCCTGGCAGAGAACGGGTGCAGCTGAGCCACTGTGATCCCGTGGCACAGAGGGACAGTCAGAAAGAACCTCTGGTGGGCTTTTCCTTCCTGAGAATCCATCCTCTCTACTTTCCGGTTCTTCCTGCTCTCTCTCGACCGTTGTCCACACACAGTGTGAACTTCCCTTGGATGTTGGTTCTGTAACCTGCCATGTCTGCTCTCCCACATGGAATGGCACGTGTGCCTGGACAGGCTGGGCCTTCCAAAGCTCAGGGCACAGCAGAGCCCGTTCCAAAGGCTGCTTGCTCCCTTAAGCCAGTTCTTGGCTGACTTCACAACTCCAGTAGTAAAGCCCAGGAAGGGCTGGAGCAAAGACACTTTGGCCACTGATGTTTTCTGGTCAGGGCAGTTCAGCTCTTTGGGTTCTCCTGATTCTCACTGACTCCGAGAAGGTTCCAGGAGAACAATTTCTGTTTTCCCTCCCAGTTCAGGCACCAACATGGACTGGGAGGCTGCAACTGGGAGCAGACAGAGCCCAGACCCAGCAGTGGGGCCCAGCAGAGCTGGGTGGTCACCGATTCCCACTGCAGCCCCACCATGTCCAGGAGCACAGTGAGAGCCACAGCCTGGCTGCTTCCCATCCCTGCTCCTGGCAGCAGCCTGGTGGTGTCTGAGCACCTGCCCAGGCTTGTTCCACGCTGTGCTTTCCTGCTGGCAAAGGGAAGGGATAGGAGAGAGCTTGAATCTGTCAGCCTCTGGAGAGAGGCTTGTGCAGGCTCAGGCAGGAGGGCAGCAGCTCTGCTGCTCAGAGGGGTATCAGGGCACCCCACTGAAGGCCTCAGAGCAGACACAGACATTTCCAGTCTCTCTCTGACTCCCAAGGGTTTCCCCTTACTCCTGGAGAGATGCAGCCTTGAGTTACGCTGCATGGAGAGCTCTCAGCTCACTTTAAGCAGGTTTGGGCAAAGTGGAGGCTTGAAGCTCCTGTAGAGACTAAACTCTAGAGACCAGAGGGATAAGGGTAATTTCAGAAAAAGAGCCATTGGAACACTTGTGCTTTTTTTCCCTTATGGTCCTAAATGTTCGAATTCTCACAAAAATATGAGACAAACTCTCCTTGGAATGACTGTGCTGCTGAAAACATTTAGAATTTCCTCTTTCATCTGGTTCTATATTTTTTCAATAATTTTGAGGGCTCTTTAGATGAGAACAGATTTGTATTCCTCTCTCTCTGCTGCTCACTTCCCACCTGAAATCCTCAGCTGCTCTTTGCAGTTCCCAACACAATGGCAAGCAAAATCCTGAATGGAGCATTCAAACTTGAGGTGAGGAAAAGCAACAGCAGCAGATGGGCTTGTAAACAGCAGAGACCTGGCTCAGGCACAGAGGTCCTGGCAGAGCGGGAAGGAGCAGGAGGGTTGGTAAACATGGAGCAATTTCCATTTTCTGGGCTGAAATGTAGGGATCTGGGAAGGGGAGGGCAGTGTAGGAACAGCAGCTCTCCCATTCTGGCACAGTCAGCTCTTCCCAGAAGAAGCTGTTCCTGTCAGAACTTGCAGCAAATGGGAGAAGATGGGAAAATGGGGAATATTTTCCTGCATCAGGGAATTTGTGGGTGATGAAAACAAGATTTCTAGCAGCCCTTTTGCACTAGTCTTGGTTTCTAAAGAGGTATCCTGCTGTTTTCCTGCCATTCTTCCCCTCCCTTGAATTCCTTCTGGAACTCAGTCAGCAGAGTTCGGAGTAACTTCACTGATACAAGATTCCCAAAAGTTAACTGAAAATCTGCAGCCGGACAGAGGAAAAAGAAACCCAGAGCAGAGTCCCCATGAGTGGAAGAAAAAAGCAGAGTAAGGAGACTCAGTTCCTTCGTTTATTGAGCCCGGAGGGATTCCTACAAACCACATGGCATCAAGTGTCAAAGAAATGAGGGATGAAAACCAACGTGGAACAATGGAACAGCCCAAAATTCCCACAGCCCAGCAAGGCTCCAGAAATGTTGGAGGCTTAAACAGCCCCTTAATGTGAACGTGCTGGCCAGGAGCAGCCCCTCCACCTTGTTCAGTCAGGAGAAAGTCCTGACTCGTGTCATGGGGGTTCTTTCCTTGGACGGGGAGACTCTGCACATCCTGTGGAGTCCAGGAGTCACAGAAAACAGACTGATGAAAGACGGTTCCGAGCTGGGATTTTGGAGAGGTTTGTGCTTGATCCCGGGTTGAAGGGCTGTTGTTTCTGTTTTTCTTGGGAATTGGAAAGGGGACAGGTTACTGAGTCCCTGAGCCTTAATGTGAAACGATTAGAATCTGGAACAGATTCCAAAACAGACATTTAGGGACTACAAAATGTACAAAGCAGCTTGGATATCAATCACCAGAGTTCATCCAGTCCCGGAAAAAACCTCTGAAATGGGCAGTGCTTTAACAAAGTACAGATGTCTGGGGACTCAAAATACAAGGAAAAATTATGAGGAGGAAGAGATAACACTTTCTCAATTTCTTAGAGAGGGAGAAAATGCTAGAAAGTTATTAGTTTTATTCCCAGGACTCTGACAGCTGGACAAGGATCCAGGGTTAAGGTGACCCCCATGACCTGACACTTGCAGAATAAGTGGGCTCCCTGCATCCTGGCACGAGGAGTTCTAGGGAGATTTGTAATCCCCAGTAATAACCTTGGAGGTTAATTGGTCTCTGGAAATGAGTTTATTTGGTAGGTGGGCTAGAGGGGGTTTAATTATGTGTTTAGATCAGGGTTACTTCAAGCATTAATTTTGCCTGGGAAAGGAGGGTGTAATGTCAGGAGTGACACTTTCACACTGCTTAGGTTGGAGACAACCAGGGGGACCTGGGGAGGATGGGCATGAGCTCTGAGTAAAATTATCTCTTTGTTGTTTTGGGCCAAAATTCCCTGGGCTTCGTGTAAGGCCCAGTTTCCTGAGAATGGCACTCAGCAGTTTTTGAACAGTCAGGCTGTCAGAAGGAATCCCTCCAAAATAAACATTGGATTTCTTTTTTTGGGCCTTATTTCTCTTTTCTGCTTTGTGTCATGTTCTCCTCACGGCTTTCTAGAGCAGAATTACTCTTCCACTTGTTCCCTTTTGCCTCCTGCTGAGTCAATTCCTTTCTTTTCCAACATTATTTGTACTGTAGTCACTCCCAGAATCTGGGAAATCATCCTCAGAAGTCTCCCCATCTCCTGAGCTTACTGCCAACTCTCTCACTAAAGCTTTGAATTCTTTGTTATAAAGAAGAATAAAAGGCCAGCAAAGTGCACCTCGACACCCATTCAGGTGCCATTACCCTGTAATTCTTTAAAAACTCCGTGTGCATTTATAGTCACTGGGAAGCGCTGGAGTGGGAAGCCTCTGGACTAAATTGGTGTTAGCACATGAAAGAGAGCCAGTCCTGCGTGGGGCAGCGGGTCCGGGCGGGTCTGGTCACCGGCCGGCTCGGTGGGCTCGGGGCATTCAGTCCCTGCCTGTGCCCTGCTGGCAGTGCCCAGCTCCGGCTGTGCCCGTCCGGATGCGGAGCTGCTCGGGACACGGCCCGTCCCCCACCCCCGGAGCGGCAGCGGAGCCTGAGGTGAGCAGGGAACGCAACCGGGGACGAGAGGAATGAATGCCCAGACAGCAGGGCAAGGTTCCCAGACGTGCTGCCCTGCGAGCACGGCTGGAACCCCGGGTGCTGCAAGCTGTCTCTGTTCCCAGGCCAGCAAAGTGTTCACCACTTCCAAATACAGCGCTGAGGTGAGCCGGCGGCTTCCCGGTTCCGCTGGGAAACGGGGGGAATCCTGAAACTCGCTTTGCAAACGCAAGAAGAGCTTGATCAGATCCTCCATCCTGCCTGGAGCTGTGCCGCCTCCCTGCAGGTGAAAACCTCCTTGTGGTTCCGAGCCATCCCATCCCATCCTGTCCCGTCCTGTCCCGTCCCATCCCATCCCATCCCGTCCCGTCCTGTCCCGTCCCGTCTCATTATCCCATCCCATCCCATTATCCCATCCCATCCCATTCCATCCCATTATCCCATCCCATCCCATCCCATTATCCCATCCCATCCCATTATCCCATCCCATCCCATCCCATCCCATCCCATCCCATCCCATCCCATCCCATCCCATCCCATCCCATCCCATCCCATTCCATCCCATTATCCCATCCCATTCCATCCCATTATCCCATCCCATCCCATCCCATCCCATCCCATCCCATCCCATCCCATCCCATCCCATCCCATCCCATCCCATCCCATCCCATCCCATCCCATCCCATCCCACTCTACACACGCTCCAGCCTGCTCCAATTTGCCAACAGAGAAACCCAGTTTCTCCCCTCCTCCCCTGTCTGAGGAGCTGCAGACACATCCCTTGGCTTTCCCTCTTCTCCGCAGGCTTTTCCAGAGGCCTCTCCTCCCGTTGTTTGTTCGTTCCCAGTACTCCATCCCATCTTTTGCCTCCCTCCCTGGTTTGATGCAGCATCTCGCTGCTCCTGCCTCACACTCTGAGCAGGGGTATTGGATGGATTCCCCATAGAGGATAAATTGAATGGAGAGAAGTGGCTGGTTTCCCAGCAATAATTTATCTGATTAAAAAAATACTCCCCAAACTCCCCCTCCTCTGCTGGTCCTACGCCCCCTCCAAAAAGCACCATTGGCACCAGAGCTGGCGTTTGAACTCTGTTATTCAAATTGCTGGAAGGAGGATTTAGATGGGAAAATGACTGGCAAAGGATGGTTCTCAGGGGGTTTTCCCCAGAATGTCAGCGCTGAAATTTGGAACCTGGGTTGTTAAGTGGAGAAGGCAGAGAGTAAATAATTCTGAGTCAAGTATACCTGGGTGATTTGTACCTTTGCCCCCAGGCACCCAACGCCTGCCCGGATGCACACGCGTGTGCTCTCACACGTGTTTGCCCACCACACATTGCACGAGGAGCCCAACTCCGGAGCACAGCAAGCTGCTCCTGCTGGTCCCTCTCTCCTCTCTTTTTTTTATCTTACCTCAGGGCTGATTCCAAATAAAAGAAGGAATCTGCCTCACAAAATGCATGTCGCCTTGTTTGTTACTTGACGGGCTTCATTCCTTCCAAACCATTTTCTTCGCCAACATTCCTGTTGTAATTTGCGGGATGGAAAAGTCACCCCAAGGCCCCTCTCGGCGGGGGCCCGGGCAGTGGGTTTGACTGTTGCCTGTTCCTGTGTGGGGGACAGGCAGGTGTCTGCAGGTATTTACATCCCAGAGTGCTCCCAGAGCGCCGGGATTTACAGCAGGGGCTCCTGGTGCTGTCAAGGGCAGCACTGCTACTGACACCCGAGTGTCTGCAAACCATTCCAGGGCCTGGCGTGGTCCCAGCTCCCCGGGCTGCTGGACATTCCTCTGCTCACAGCTGCTTTCTGGCCACCGGGTGAAATGGGGATGGGCCCAGCTGGAGCTTTTCAGCCTCGGAGCACCCTCAGACCAGTGGCCAGGGCTCAGGCTCCCAGCGTTTTGACAGGAGGGATGCTCAGATGACACCTCTCTCTGCTCCTTCTGGAGGATTTACACTGCCACAAGTCCTCATTTTTTCCAGATGTTTTACCTAATAAATCAAGGAGTCTCATCAGAGGATTGGGATCCAAAAGCTGTTACCATGACTTCAAAGGCACAGGCTGGAGTGGAAAGAAGCGGTGCAGACATTTCATACCACTCTGTATGCACAGACCATGAAAATACACTCTGCTTCCAGGATTATTTTCCTGTGGATACCAGAACTCCAACCATGATTACATAAAATGGTGCTGTGCTCCTTCAGCCAACCTTTGCTGAAAAGAATGAAAGTGCAGGAGGCTGTAGGGCTGGCAGGAAACAGGATGGGGCTGGTGCTGAGAGGGGCTGAGCTCTGCCAGCCCCCATCCAAAATCCAGGACCATTAACTCAGGGCTGAACTCACTCCATCTATTCAGATCAATATTCAACTGGGTATTTTCTCCTAGTGCTGGTTTAAGCAATTCTCACATAAAGGAATCAGATGCTCATCTTCAGATGTTGTGAGAGAAAAAAAGAGTTACATGGCTGTAAAATGTGATTGTGACTATTCAGACCAGTTTGTTCCTTGATCAAGAATGTAACTTTTTTTTTTTTTTAACGTAGAGAAGGCTTTCTTTTTACATACAGTGTCTACATGGTGTCATTTTCTTTTGCTGTTCCATTTCTAAAGATAACTGTGTTTGGAGAAGCTGTTACGTGTTTCTGTCACTCCATAACACAAGGTGCTGCAGGAGAACAGAATGAAGAAAAGCAGCTGAAGAAAGGAAAGCTGATCCTGTGGTGGGTGAGCAGCAGGCCCATGGGATTGGCTTTTGGCTCCTCACTTTCCCAGAGCACTGGTCTGGCATCAGAGATGCCCAAGCTCCTCAACCTCTGCCTTGTCTTCCCTTGGATCCTGTTGGATTTGGAATTACTGAGTGGTTTGGTTTAGAGGGACCTTAAAGCTCATCCAGTTCCACCCCTTGCCATGGGCAGGGACACCTTCCACTGTCCCAGGTTGCTCCAAGCCCCGTCCAACCTGGCCTTGGACACTTTCAGGGATGGGCAGCCACAGCTTTATCTCCCCTCCCCACTCAGTGCTGCAGGGCTGAGGGGATGGTGCCAGGCAGGAACAGGCTGCTGGGGGCAGGTGGCACAGGGTGGCCTGGTTGTGGGGAGCCCCTTCAGCATGGACTGTGGTCCATGGAGTGTTCGGTTTCAGGAGAGTTTTTGGGCTTCCTCTTTCACAGGGCTGCCCTGAAGCACAGCCATGGAGAGGGGAGGCTCTCACGACCTCCTGGGGGTACCTGCAGCAGATGATGTGAGCAGAGACTTTGGCTTGTGCTGCCTCAGGATTCTGGGATGTAAATAAGTTGTCACTTAACAACAGTGGGAACCGTAGCATTTGGAGTTCTGGGAAAATCCTGTGCACTTCCAGTAGGCACTGTAGTTATGTAAAACACACTTAGGACATGAATTCACTCCAGGAGACTGTATTTTGTGCTTTATGTGTCCCAGGCAATGGGGAGCAACAGGGCATTTGGTTCTGCAAGATGTATAACCAGATCTGAAAACCTCACCACGGCTGCGCAAGGGCGGAAATTTAGGAAGAAGGGATGTCCCACTGCTGCCAGGTGGAAGGGAGCACCAGGTATAGAACTCCTGTGTTTTAATGGTATGTTCAGACTGAAAAATAGCCTCATCTAAATATTAGTATTCAAATAACAGTCACCACAAATCCATTTGTTCCTGCCACAGACTTCAGAAAAATTACCGCATGTCTTCCCTCCCCCACGAGGCTGAATCCCAGCACCCCAGATTGTCGTGACTGCCTGGGATTGGTGACATCTCTAGTGAAACGTGTTGGAGCATCAAAACAGAGTGGGAGAAAGCACAGCCTGGCTCTGGGAGCCAAAAATAGGTACTATCACTTCTGAGCTGAAGCCTCCCTTCTCCTTCCCCACCCAGCCCAGCCTCTCTGGCACGTGCAGCACATAATTGTGGTGTTCCCATCGGACAAAAGGAAAACCACATTCCTAAAGCAAGCAGGGCATTAAGTGGTGGCCGTGCTTTGGAGGCAGAGAACTTGGGACATGTATCCTAAACTAGGGAACATCAGTGGTGATGGTTTGCAGATTTTCTGCAGGGAATGGGTGTAGAAAGGAGAACAGCTCATCTCCTGCAGTGCCACGTGGAAAAGCATCAGAGGTGCACCATAAAATGGGGAGCTTGAACTCCCTTCACTGGACAGTTGCTCAAATCCCTGTAATTGAATGAGTGAGTGATGAATATAACACATTAGATTTCTCCCTGGATCCTTTCTCTCCTTTATTCTGTGACTGTGAATCTCAGTCATGCTTTCACCTGTTTTTTTTTGGGTTTTTTTTTTTTTTAAGTCTGCCCACTGGAGTATCCGTCTGCTTCTGCCAAACCCCAAAAGCTCCATTTCTTTAAAAAAGAAAAAGTGATGATTTTGGAAGGGTGAATTATGCATTCACAAAGATAATGCTCTTTGAAGGTGTCTGCTTCTTTGGTAGTGACTGATTCAAAGGAGTTCCATTTCAGGATGTCTGTTCTGCTGCTCCCAAGGCAGCACAGAGGAGGAGGGATTGTGCCAGGCCATATAAATCAGAGGCTGTCACAGGGATGTCAAACACAACTGCACCACGGGGTGCTAATGGTGAGCAGGTGAGGAGTCAGAGCAAGTCAAAACCAATGAAGAAAAGCCACAAAACTCCTGTGTCTGGTTCTTGATGCTTCCCAAAAGTGCAGTGTCTGCACTCTCCTGTTCTGTCCTGGGAAAAGCGCAGGCTGTTCCTCTGATCCATATCACATTTTCAAAGTACTCCAGTAATTGGATGAGTAGGTTTGGTGGGAACATCTCTGGTTCTCAATTCTCCCATCAGGAAAGATCTAAATGAAATTATGTGAGCACACCTCTAGCCCAGGCTGCTTTCCCACGTCTGTCCACTGGATTTGTGCTCACCTGAGGCAGTGGTGACCAGGCCAGTGGACACATAGCAAGGGTCCTGTTGGATTAAACTTCCACTGGAGTGGAGGAAGAAAACTCCCATTTTTTGTGCATGCAAATATGAGTTTTCTCCTCTTCCAGCAGCAGTTAAGTCCCAAAGCTCTGACTCCAGTGAGTTCCTGAGTGCTGGAGTAAGAAGTGATTTGGGATCTTGGTGTGCAGCTTTTGGAGAAGGGGCCAGTGCTGGTGCTTTCCCCCTTTCTCAATCCCATGAGCATTCCAGGTTTCCAGAGGTTCCAGCTGGCTCTTTCCACCCCCTGCTCATCTCTCAGACCTCTCAAGGCTGCGTGATGGACCCTGAGGTTTGTGGGCACAGAGCACAGGGGGATGTCACGGGGAAGTTTTCTCTCCCACAATGATTGTGTGATCTTCACAGCTTCCCAAACGCCTGTTAGTCCAGGAGAGAAGCTGAGCTCAAACCAAAATGAAGCTTTAGAGTTTTAGAACAGGCCACGAGACTCCCTTTGTACAGAAAGAATTCAGGCTGTGGAAGGTTTCAGGGAATGGCTGTAGGTTGTGAGCCAGGACAGTGGATGACCATGAGTCCGTTGGACAGGCCGCGCCTGTGCGTGTCCCTGCAAGCACATTCCACCGTGGTTTCTGCACCAGTTTTTGTTATTTCTCAATATACCCACTAATACTTCATGCATTTATCTTGGCTGTGGGTAATTTCAGCAGTGAAAGTGCTGATTCTGAAGTCCTTCTGCGACATTGGCTTGGGACAACCCAACAGTTTTGTGCAGGCCTGCAAAAAATGTTCTTCCCACTGGTCTCCAATCCCACGAACATTCCTGTTTTCTCTGCATATCCTTGTGTACAGCACTGATAGAAAGACTCCATTTGTGTAGAGGAATAACCCAACAATTGCAAATATTTCTATTATCCAGGACTTCTGGGTCACTAGAATGATGGGACAGGAAAGACTGAGGTGCAGCTGGATAACTCCAGATCCCGGCCACTGGGGTTTGTGTCTCCCTTCCAAATCAGGCCATGCAGAACCTGCTCCTCTTCCTCAGTCAAGGGGGTGTGTGAGGAAGTGGGAGCTGGGAGAAAGGGGAATGTTGGCTGGATCTCATGTTGTCCTCTGGAAGGTTTCAATGATCTTTAGCTTCCATATAGAAAGGCTCCTTCTGGAGCCAGGAGAGCTCCTCACTTGAGGAGCAAAATCAAGGTCAGGTGCAGCCCTCAAGGCCGAGATTTGCCTTCCTCAAGCATCTCACATCTCTCTGAACCCCAGGGTTAGATGGGATATTGGGAAGAAATTCCTCCCTGTGAGGGTGCTGAGACCCTGGCACAGGGTGCCCAGAGAAGCTGTGGCTGTCCCTGGATCCCTGGAAGTGTCCGAGGCCAGGCTGGACGGGGCTTGGAGCACCCTGGTCCAATGGAAGGTGTTGCTGCCCACGGCAGGGGGTAGAATGCAATGAACTTTAATGTCCCTTCCAACACAAACCATGCTGGGATTCTGTGAATCCTCTCAGTGTCCTCAGGCTGACCCTGTTATTTGATGTCTTCTTTCACCTTACTTTAGTTAAGAAATAAAGATTTTTTTTTGTGCTGTACCTTCCACCCCGGCTCTTGAAGAGGGATCACTAGTTTAGTAGTGACACTGGGAAACACCATGGAAGTATTGCTGCTCTTCACTGGAAAAACAAGGGACATCTAAGGCTGCATCCAAACGGAGAACGAAGTGAAATGTACACAAAATTTAGGCACCTTCACGATCATGATCTTGGAAAACCTGCTCTTGGCTTTCTCTGCTGCTGGAGCTGCCTGTGCAAGGCAGACAACCCTCAGTGTTTAACTTCTTCCTTTGCCATCTCAAGGCACTTGAAAGGATGTCTTCCCAGACAGACCTTTCCTGCTGACAAGACTGACTGGTATTTCTCCCTAAAATACTTGGATCAAAATGGCCTCAGTCTGGTGGCAGAGGGCAGGAGCTGCTTCTTCTGGCTGGCCATGTGTCCCAAATTTGGAGCACTCCAGTCCCCAAAGCAAGCTCATGTCTCTTTACCTGTTGTTGAAGAGGCCAAATTACCCCAAGTATGCTGTTGAGGAAATATCCATCCTAGTCCATGTTCAAGGCCAGCCTTGGAACTCCTCCTAAAGCTCCTTTGAGGGCCCTTATGCTTCACCTCTTGGGAACAAGGAGGATTTCCATGACTTTTCAACATCTCCTGCCCAGGGGTTCGTGTGTTAACTCTGAGTGACACCATCACCTCGCTGCAGTTCGGGGCACCACAGGGTCTCAAACCTCATCTTCAGACAGGGCAGATGGCATGAATGGAGCTGAGCAATTTGGAGTTAAACAGTCTCAGTTATTAGGGAAATCGTGTCCCGGCAGCCAGAGCAGTAAAGACAGAGAGTTATCACTTCAGGGTGCTTGAAGTGGGATGGGGAGAGCAAAACTACACCCAGCTAAGTCTGTAAGTCAAGACTAAATTATCTCTAATTGCAGCCAGGTGAAACACTTGAGTGGACAGTGTGCAAGTGCTTTTACAAAAAGTGGAAAGCAAAAGCTTTTTGTACAAGCATTAATCTTGATGCCTCACTGAGGTCAGCTGGGAGCACAAGGAGAGAATTCAGCGCAGTCAGCACCAGGCTGTAAAGATCTGTGTCTGGCTTTGCATTTCATTCTGTTTATCTGGGCTATTAATTAGCTCCTTTCAGTTTCCCTGGGAAGATCTGTGTGTTAGGGCTCCTGAACACTCATAAAGATCCATCATTGATTGCTTGGGCAGCTAATTTGGGTTGACACTTCACTACTCAGAGGTGTCTTAACTTTGCATCCTTTTCTGCTGGGGCAGGAATACCAGAGATGGTTTCAATCTTCTTGGAACCTGCTTGTACACACTGCTTTCCTAATTTCATGCCTAGGTATGGCATTTCCATTACAAAGGAGTTGTATTGTTGAGCTCTGCAGGTCTGGGTCTCTCAATAGCTGATCAGAGCTTCTGGTCATGTGCTTGTGCTCTTTTTCCCTCAAAACAAAACATCCTCTACACAGATCCTGGGCTATCAAAGCCCCCGAAGTAGTTCAAGTGCCAAACACAACCCCAACGGCAGCCTGAGAAATGATGTCTCCCAGTGGGGCTGTTGAATATGCACAAACGTATGGTCTGTTTTCCAACGTGCCTGTCAGAGCCCTGCTGCTGCCTCCAGCAGAGAAAAATATTTGTCATAGGCCATTTCCCCCCAAACTTTACTGCTTGCAGGAAATAGAAAATATTCTTTTCCAGCATATTTATTTGTGTTTGACAGTAATCACAAAGGGTTGCATTTTCCCCTTTCTCTGCTGACCCACCAGGGTCCACAGGTGTCAGTTCTGTCATTATCTCTCTCAGAGCTGTAAGCCTTTTCACCCTTTCCTCTGGTTTCAGCTGGACTCCAGGTAAAAATTCCGTATAGGAGAGTAGCTTTAAGGTGCATGTGCTCCTTTCAGATTTACTGAGTGCCCTGCCCAGGTTTTCCTGTGTTTTAAAATCCCCATTCTCTTGTTCGGGTGCCTGGGGAAGGCGTTCTGATGCGAACAAGGCTTTCCAACACAACTGTAAATGCTGCTAATTTTTCACACCATCTCTTTTGCTGTCTGTGTTTCCATATATTGAACACGGGATCCTTTTTCCCTTTGGAAAATCCCCACTGTGGGAGCTGCCTTAGAGCAGTGGTACTGCTCAATCCCCAAAGTCTGCCTGTAGGTTTTTGTCGGGGTTAATTAAGTTCCTAGAAGTTCATAAGTTGGTGTACAACTTGAATATCTGCTTACCTTTGTGGTTTGGAGCCTCCTGCTGCAGTGTCACCCCACCCACTCTGGGTCCAGGAACTCCAAACAGGGATTTTTCCATGTTCCAGGCTGTGTTGACATTCTCACATTCTTTATCACAGAATCCCAGAAGTGTTTAGGTTAGAAGGGACCTTGCTCCACCTCCTGCCTTGTGCAGGAACACCTTCCACCAGCTGTCCAACCTGGCCTTGGACACTGCCAGGGATGGGGAAGCCACAGCTGCTCTGAGCAACCCGTGCCACAGCCTCAGCACCAAACACAGCCAAGAATTCCTTCCCAATATCCCATCTAAACCTAATCTTCTTCTGGTGTCAATTTTAGGTGAAGTGCAAGGTAGACCTTAGTCGCTTCTAACGGGACAGGCATCATTCACTTGTCTCGACTCAGAATTATTGAAACCTTTCATGTGTCAGAGCCTCCTCTAGCCAGGAACAAGACCAGGTGTGGAATTCCTGGTGTGGAAACTGTTCACAGTGAAGTACCTGCTCTTGTGTCCGAGTTCCTACTGCTCCCTTCCCACAGCAGGAGCCTGTGCACAGCAGGTGCTTCTTTGGGAGCCTTCTGGAGGCACCACACCCCAGACACTGCTGCGTTTACCTGAAACTGGATGCAGAATTTAAAAAGAAAAAAGAGAGTAAGAGAACAGGAATGGTTTTGAGTTTTTTCTTCCTGATGTCTTTCACTGGTGCTTTTTCACAGCTTTGTTTTTAAGCTGAGCATAATTCATGAACTCTGATCTTTAGAAAAAAAAAAAACCACACGTTAGCAGTTGTAGTATCTGTAAACATAAAAAACAAATGTCAGTCATACTATTCTTTGTGGTCCCCTGTGCTGCCTTCTCCAAAAGCAGTGGTTCCCAGAATGTCCTGGCAGTCTCAGGAGTGGTGGATACCATGATGGCACCCCAGAAGGAGCAGCTGAGTGCTACTGATTGCTGGAGGTCAGCAGGAAACGCTGGATTCCCATCTGAAAACACAAACCCAACAGATCATGGACTGAGCGGCAGCATGAAAGGGGTCAGAGGCAGATTGCAGCCCTTTGGGACTGGGAAAAAGAGATTTGTGAGAAAGCTTTTCTCCCTCTGTCAAATCTCTGATATTTGTTACCTGCCTCAGAGGGCTCACAGCTGAAAAATACCATTGCTTTGCTTTGTGGAGTCGAAATGTCCACATGATATAGACATAAACCTCAATTTCTTCTCAACCCTCACCAAAGGTTTTTGGTCACAGAAGGAGAGTCTTTTTGAGAAATTGATTTTTGTTGAATACCTACACTTCTGTGCTTTCAAAAATGAAGGACACTTCTGATAACAACTTCTGATAGCCTGAACATCTTTCTCTACCAATTCCCCACTTTCAGCAATATCAGTTTGTTCCAAGCATCTGAATTCTCTCCAGTTTTTGGCAGTGATGCTTTTTAGCTGAAGTCCTCTGGGAATGTGAAGATGTATTGCTTGTGCACAAAATGTCCATTGCCTGTATAGCATAAGAGCATTTTCCTCCCAGATTCCCCTGCCAGCAGATGCCTTCCACTATGTGAGGAGGAGGAAATGCATTTCAGCTTTTGGTCCTTCTAAGAACATCCCTTAAAAAAATGTGTATTACTACAGAGGGAAGCAGGTGGAGCAACAGCCTGGGCAACATTTACAGTGAGGTGGTTTCTGGTCACAAGGATCAGCACCTTCACCTCTTCTTGGGGCGGTGGTGCTCAAACCCCGCTGATCCTTCTTGGAGTCAACTCCCCACCTTTGGTTTCCTGCTCCCTCTGGCCCGTTCAGTGCCTCTGAAGACCTTTGTGTCTCACTTGGACACAGAGTCACGTTCTGACCTCTCTGAGATGCATTTCATATTTCCCAGAATCAATAACTTCCGATGCAGTTGGAGGAAGACCAGGCAGTCGATCAGTTCCGTCAGGTTCCATTAGGAGGAAAAGCAGAGCAGTATAAGGATGCCATTTCTTAGGGAACTGCTATCCAGGCACATTTGTTGTTTCAAGTCGTCTGACTTGGGGGGCTCAGACAGGGGCTGCAGCCTGCAGCACTCATGTAATTTTATTTTAAAGCTGCCACTCAGGTGCTGAGGGAATAACACCAGTGGCAGAGCCCCTGCGTGACAGCAGAGCAGCAGAACTGATGTGCAAAGTGCACAGACCTGTCAGGGAGATCCAAGGGCTCATGGCTCCATCACCCATGTTCCACACCCCATCAGAACCCCTGGTCTGTGCTCTTGGCTTTGATCACTGGTCCCCTGAGATGAGCATGGAGAGGTGGGAGAATGGTGGTGTTTTTGCAGAAGTGTTGCCCTGAAGGGATGCTTAAACAACAACAAAAAAAGTGAAATGAATGTCTGTGAGGAGTATCAGACTGGAGCTTGAGGAGTCAGACTTTTCACCTGTCTGAAGGCTGTCCACATTTTCCCTACCAGAGCTCCCAGTGCAGCACCATTCCTTGGCTCAAAGTGTGTTCTCTACTTTTTAAACTGTCCTCATGTCCCCATATTGCTCAGTCCTGCAGCTGAGAAAGAGTCAGACTGTGCTGATGGGGGTAAGAGGTTGCACTGGTAACACTAGGAAGGGATGTTGGCGAATTTACCCTAATTTTAGAGAGGCTTAGGAATTGCAAAAGGTTAGAATGATTTAAAAATAAAATTTATGCAGACAGAACGAGTCAAGGCGTAACTCTGCCTATAAACCTGGAACTGCTGGGAACAGAAACTTATTTCTCTCCTTAGCAAATCAGGGCTGTATCCCTGCTATTGCTCTCTGGGAAGAGACTTCCATGTTCTTCTCTGACAGCTACATCACCAAGGTCTTGTCCAGACTTTTGCATCACAACCTTCCTGGCAGGAAGGTGACTTGGGATGCACCATGATCACAGTGCACAGATCCTGTGGCAAAAGAAATCCCCCAGGGCTCCAGGCATCCTTCTGTGGCACGCTGTGAGCTTGGGGAATGAAAGTCCTTTGTAAATCAGGTCTTGTTCAGAAAAGTTTAATTTTACAACTGTTCAAGCTCGTCCCTTTGTCAGACAACATGGTAAAAATGGAAGAAGTCCAATATTTCCTCCATGAAAAATCCATTATATTTATAGGAAATTCCTTCATAGCATTTGGAAGGGTGATGCAGTTTGTCTGAGCATTCCTATTGGAGGAAGCAAAGCCAAAACTGTTAAAGGCCTGTCTGAGAGTGCATGAACAAGATTATTACAGCAAACAGGACTCTGTCCCTGTCCCAACCTATTGTCCAATGTCTTTATTCCTTCCTGTTTCTGTGGTTCATTGTCCCTGTCTTCACTAATCATAGCAATGACTGGTTTTGAATTGTTGAATTAGCAGACTGAGGTAAATTTGTTCATATCCACTCTTCTGTCACAAGGCTCTAATAGTACTCTGTGCCTCCAGTTCCTGCCAATTCAAGCAAAAGGACACTTCAACCACTATGTCCAAGCAATGACTACTGGAATCATTGTTTCTGTATATTCAGTTTTAAACACCTAAAATCACAGTCTGGGATACAGACCAAAAGGAAGGACAGTGGGAGTTGTTGGTGTTGGCACAACACTCAAGTCTATTTGGTCTCGAGTTTTATGTGTGGACTTGCTCATCTAACTCTGGCCAATGTGTTTGTATCTCTCACAGATCATGTGGCCTTTTTTTCCCATTTCCAGGAGTCCCTCAACACATCTGATTCCAGCTATATGACCCAAGACCTCAGCTGACCCTTTCAGGTAACACACAGAAAGGGCTGGTCTGTGCTGCTGTTGGTTCCTGCCATGGGCAGAGCTGAGGCTGGGGAGGTGTTCTGGGATCCCCAGGAGCAATGGGCTGTGTTTTCCAGGTCTTAGGTTATTTATCTGATTTCCCAAGCCCAGAGGCAAATGACTGTTTCTGTGTGCTAAGCATCAATTCTTTTCCTTTTGTTCTTATCCTTTCTCCTCTCCACAGTTTTCCTCTCACTTTGAATTCTCTCAGACTGCTGCAGTCTCACTTCCCCTGGCACAGGAGAAAACGTGATGGTGTTTACAGAGCAGAAGTACTGGGACTCAGGAGATGTGAAAGGTGGATCTGGTGGCTCTACCTCCACCTCTGTGGTTCTGCTTTCTGACTTTCTGTCAGGATAATCTGGACTAAAACCCTCTATGCTTTTCCTGTGTGATCCTATGGTGTCTAACACAACCTCAGGTAAGACCTTTAGGCACTCCCATTATATGAACGAGAACAAGATTGTTGGTGTCAGTAATTAACATTCTTGTGGGATTGTTGGAAATGCTTTGGGATAAACACCACCTGGAATCCTTGCCTGGCTTATGTGGTTTTTAAGATGCAGAGGAGAGAGATCCTGTTCGCACAAGAGGGCATGGACCATCTGTCTTCTCTCCTACTGGATCTGCAGAGAGTCTTTCAGTCCAAAGATGAGTTGCTGTGGCTCAGGGAGAAGTGGGACACTAGAAAAGTGAGGGCACAGACAGTGGGGAAGAATAATGGAGACTCAGTGGTCAGTGTGTCCCTGGTAATGATCTCAGCTGAGAACGACTAATGACAACCACCAAAACAAGAAAATACAGTCACTGAGAATGCTGTGAGTGCCCATGGCACAGTGTCATCCCATGACAGGCTTCCAGAGATGCAATCTCACTCTCCTGACATGGATGGCAAAAATCCCGTTGACTGCAATAACATCAGGCTTTCCCCTTGGAGGTTACCTGCATTTCTTTCCTTCTGGATGCCCAGAGACCCATATCCCACATCACCACGCACTCCCTGATCACAAATGCATTACCCTTTTCTTTTAAATTGTGGATTTGATTCCAGTAAACCCTGCATTTTGGATTCTAGGTTCCCTCCATCTACCTCTGAAAACCCTAAATAAACAAACATTGGATTAGACCTCAGCAGCTCCCTTGCTCAGCAAGGGAAGCCTTTAAAAGCATTTTAAACCAACTGCCCTGCTTGTGTTTCAGACTCTGTCAGCCTGGGACTCAAGGAGCTCCACCTTCCTCTCAGCTGTCCCAGGGAACCCACCTCAGTGATAGGAAGGTCTGCCTCTGTTTATGACCCTTCCTGATTCCACTGAGGAGCTGGAACTGCTGTTGACCTCAGGAATGACAAAAGTACATGCTGGGGTTGGAGGGTTTCTGGTATATGACCTGCTAACCCAGAATTTGCTCGTCAAAGTCCAGAGGATGACTTTTAACCTCAGAGCAATTTGCAAAACCACATCTGTGACCAATAAATGTGAAAAATAAATGAAAAAAAATCTAGCCCCTATTGAAGGATGAAAGACAGCACACCTTGCTGGGCACTGGGGCTGGAATCAGGATGGAGGTCGGGAATAATCAGACAGGCCATGTTTTACCAGAAGTTATCCACGAATGGAGCTGATGCCTCACGCAAGGGAGGCAGCACAGCAGGTTAAACTGCAGGTATGTCATAGCTCTGAGTCTTAAACTTAACGAGCCACGTCTTTATTTGTGCTGCAGCCCCTTCTTATCCCAAACTGCCTTTACCAGCTGCCAGAGGATGCCCGGTAATGGAAAATTCTCTGGATAACAATAAATTGGTGTAACGATTCAGTGTCACCTCACGTCTTGCTAAGCAATAGAGAAATCAGGATGAGAAAAATAGGCACGACCAGAGTGGCACTGAACAGTGCAATCCTAATTCCATAACCCTTCTTGTGGGCGACAGATAACCCAGTGCAATTTGCAGCCGCTCTGAAGCGGCTCCAAGTCTCAGCAGGAGTCAGGAAAGCTCAGCGTAGCCTTGGGACTGAGGAGTCGGAAAGATCAGGGGAGTTGCTGTTCCATAACCTTGCCTCTGCACCAAAACCGGGGGGCTGGTTTGGAATGGGAAGCACTCCAAGCAAAACACAAAATTTTAATCACCGAAATGAAGGTCCTCCTCTGGATCCCTCTCTGGAGAATAGTCTGTCTCTGATGATCGTGCGCAGACTTGCAAAGAAGGAAAATTTTGGATTGAAATCTCTATGTCAGTGTGTGAATGACAGTGTTAAATCTTGGCTGTAAGGCTGAGATATATCCAAGAGGAGAAGAACACTTCTTCTACTTAAGTGGCTGAGGAAGTAAATATATTGTCTCCCACTATTAAAGGGCAAGGAAATAATTTATACATGTGTATTACACCTTTGCACCTAACAGTGGAGGGATTATTAATTTCTTTTAAATTCAAGAGTATAAAAGTTTAGAAATACCAACATTAAGGAGGGCTGTGCAACTTTAATTTGTCCCTTCCATGCTTTTACATTATGATACAGTACTTAATTGTAATTAGATCACACACTGTTCTTCCAACAGGCTTCTGGCCTCACTCATTGTACAGAATAGACTGTGCTCACGAAGCAAGAATTTTATTTTCTCCTTGCTGTTCACTGTGTGGCCCGTGCTTTATTTACAGCAGACTATTCAAATATTGTTCTGAAGACAGATTTATTCATTTCCTCCTGAGCTTTTCCATGGGACTCATCACTATGGTATCCAAGTGCTTCACAAACTCTAATTCATTTTCTCAACATTGGAGCGAGAACTGGTGTTGCCCTTATTTTACAGACGAGGAACTTGAGTGTACATACAGAATAGTAAAAAATACCTTTTCATTCCAGAGATCCAATTAGGAATACTCAATGGCTTGATTTTTGTCAGAAAAAAACATGGCCCAAGCATCAAATTGAGTTAGAAGCTGTATAAATTCTCAATTATTGCAGATTTATCTGCAAGAGCTCTTCACTTCTCCAAGCCAGGCTTCAAAATGTCAGCCCAGGCACCTGGGCAGTGCTGACTGCACAATTAATGCAGTGCTGGACAGGCTCTGTTTAGGGACCCTGCTTTGCATCCCACAGATTCCAGAGTACAAAAATTCTTTCTGGGAGCAGCCATCACCTGCCTCACTCACAGTGCTGTGCTTGCTCACCCTGCAGTTCCTCAGGAGGTGCATAAAACTCCTACGTCTGATTTTTACAGTAAGTGAGGTAGAAGTTGTTGAGGCACTTGCCTGAGTTCCCTGACCTTGGTTCAGTGTCTGAGCCTGGCTTATCTTTCTGCACTGGCTCCCTTTATCCTGGTGGTTGGTAACTGGGGAGTGTGTTACTGTGCAGCCTGAGTACTCTTGCTTTAGTGAATATGTACTTCTTTCCCATGCAGAGATAACCCCAGCAATGTAAACCTGGGTTGACATCGATGCAGGCCATCAGCAATGTGGCAATTTCCCTCTGTGAGGGATGTCATGGTTGGCACAAGTTCCAACACTTCGAGGGGGTGAGGTACGTTCTCAGTGTATTTCAGGTACCTGCTGACAGTTTTCCAGGTGGTCTTCATCCCCCTTCCTAAATCCTCACCCTTCTGCTCTGCCTCCCTGCCCCAGTTTCTGTCATTCCCATTACTACATCTCTGTCTCTAGTGAATTCCCTCTTCCCACAGGCCCTGTTGTGTCCCATACCCAGCCTCGGGGTCCTCCTCCCTTGCCCCACTCCAGCTCTTCCATCTGATCCCCTTTGCCCAGCAAGTTCTCCCTCAGCCCTTGAGCAGACCATAGGGACAGCTCCCAGCCCTCCCAGGCTGCATGTCCTCCCAGCAACTGCTCCCATCCCCACTCTGGTTTAAAGTCTTCTCCCAGCAGCCTGGCTTCCAGACTCTTTTTTTATGAGCTTTGCTTTATCCCTCCCTCCAGGCAGACCTGTTTTTCTTTCTGGCTCCTTGTTCCCTTCCACCACCCTGGAGAACCTGTCTCTCTCCAGAGCCTCTGTGCCTGCCAACTTACCTCTCACAAACCAAGTTCCCATTCCCACTGTGTGTTTTTCAAGGAGCTTCCTGCTCTGTTTCCCAAGAGGACTGGAAGGACAGGTTTGCCCTTCCTACCTGCAGACACGGCATGGTCCAGGGCAGCCAGGAACTGGAGCTGCAGGTCCAGCTCTAATCCCACAGCCCTGGGCTGTGATGAGGATGGAGCTGCTTGGGAGTGGAAGTGCCAGGAAGCCTCTGCTGAGAGCAAGCAGGACTTTCAGGAGGGTTTTCATAACAGGGTTCGAGGGAGCACCTCTGACCACTCTCATTTTCAGACTAGAAAATCCTTGACAGAAGGAACAGAAGGAGAAATGTTTATAATTTAACCTAAGGTATGAACTTCAGATGCTTAAAATTTCAGCACAGTGGTTACTCTGGCCCTATTAAACGTGACTGAGGGCAGGATTTTACGATGGGAATTGCTAACCAGCTTTAATAGGAGTTACACTACCAGTCCTGCCTTTTAATCATCGCTTCCATTTTCAGGATAAATTGCAGCTGGTTGCTGGTAATCCTTGTGGCATATCAGATAGCAGCATAACTCGGCAAGGGTAAGCTGGAGAAAGCCAAACATCCTTCTGAGGAGGTAATTATGCCATCGTGAAAATGCCCTGGGATGTTTTTAGTGGACAAACCCCCCGTTTCCTGACAGAAACATAAAATAATGAAGCAGGCTTCACAAGGAGAGACGCCTCAAACACCTGTATTAGCTCGTGCTTTGCAGTCACGTCAGCATTTAATTCGCCGTGCGCATCTCTGCATCCCCGCACGGCAAATTCCACACCTGTGTTTGAGGCAATGCGCACTCTGCCAGCGTCTGCCTCGCAGAAAACCCTCTCCATAAACAAATCTGCAAATCCCGCTGGATCAAGAAGAATTTCACGGGAATATAGAGCTGCCTGCTCTCTCTCTATATATAAAACAAGAGGGAAATCCTTGCCACGCACACCGAGGTTATCAAGGGAAACTTCCCTTAACAGGAGTCTCACAACCAGTGTAAAAGCCTGGTATTTTTTGGAACGAATTATTTAAAATTCGTTTTAATATGTTTTGTAACATGTTTTGCAGGGGCTGTACCCAAGTTTCACATCCTACTGTGCCCCAGGGGTCTGGTTCTCTCCTGGTTACCTCCAGCCGTGGTCCCATGTAATTTATGTCCCGAAGGAGACCATTCAATTAGTCCATAGTAAAATGAGCAAGGACACCGTGTGCGTTGTAAAAATATAATTTAGTAGGTAACAAGCTGAGATGGAAAAAATATCAGGGTACACTCCATATGATTAATGAAGGAGGAATGTATATTTATAGCTTTTACTGTGCCTTTTGTAAGGAGACTGGATCCGGCAGTAGGGCTGGAACAGGCTGGTAACGATGCGCCATTCCAGCGATCTGGATTTGAATGGCAAATGCTGCGTAAAACTAATTACCCCCAAGAGAATGAAAATACATTGCATTTGCCTTCTCCATGCATCTCTGGCCTTTTCTTCACATTATTTATCTTTGAGAAGCATGTTTATTGGGAGAGGCGACATCCCGAACAGAGCAGCAGAGTTGCTCCCCAAGAAAAGAAGTTTCCGCAAGTTATTTTTCTACATTTAGTTCGATTTCGGGTTTCTTGGCGGCTCTGGATTGCTGCTTCCAAGCACCATGGCAGAGCAGGGCTCCCTCTTCCCGCACCCTCCGGCTCGCCACATAGCGGGGATACCCGGATTGGTGCCGAACTGTTTGGTTTTCCATGTTTTCACGCGTGGAAAACGCGCAGGTGCCCCCGGCCGTGCTGGGCTGGTCCCGGAGAGGGGAAAACGTGCAATTACGGCGTTAGAACCCACGAGCTGTACGCACCGAACGCCTGAGGGGACGGGGGGGGGGGGGGAGGGCGGCTCCTCAGGGGAGGGCGGCGGCCCCGCCCCCTTTGGCGCTCGCGCAGGCGCGGTGCCGCCCGGGGGGGGGGGCGGGCGGGCGGGCGCGCGCACACCTGGCGCGGGGGTCGGGGGCGGGAGGGGAGGGGCGCGCGCATGCGCGGGGCGGGGGCGGGCGGGAGGCGGTGCGCGCCCCGCGGGGTCCGTGTGAGGGAGGGACGGACGGACGGGGACAGCGAGCGGCGGAGCCCGGCCCGCGATGGAGTGAGGGAGGGAGCGCGGCCGCTCCCCCTCCGCGCAGCCCACCCGGTAGGGAAGGAAGGCAGGAGGAGCCCCCCCCCCGGGGGAGGGGCTGGCGCTGGGTGCTGCCCGGCTGCGGGCGCGGGGAGTGGAGCGATGGCGGCGCGGAGAGCCCGGCGGCTCCTCGGCTCCCTGTGCATCGCCCTTCTCTTCGCGCAGCCCCCACCGTCCGGCGCCGCGGCGCGGAGCGGCTCCCGGAGCCTCCTCACGGGTAAGAACGCGGCGAGACCTCGGAGGCGGCGAGCGCGGAGCTGTGCAGGGGTGCGGAGGGGTCCCGGGGGCGGCGGGGCCCGGGGCGGCCCCGGCAGGGCGAGCGGAGCCGAGAGGCTGAGCCCGCTCCGCTCCTCCCGTGCGGGCTCCAGCAGGGGCCACTGCGAGCCTCGGGGAGCTGCGGCGCTGCCTCCCCGCGAACAAGGGACACCTGGAGCCCCGAGTATGGGGGATTGAACGCTTCACCCACCTGTGCTCCCGGCTCGCTGGCACCCGGCAGGGGAGCCGGGCACAGCTGAGTGGGATCGGGCTTGCAGCTCACCCCTGAGGGGAACCGGGCACGGGTGGGCTCTGTCCCGGCTCGGGAGGGGTGCTGGAAGCGTCCGGATTCGGTACCGGCAACCTGTGGAGAGAGAGGAACTTGCCTGGGAGCTGCCGCAGTAGCCCAGAAATGAGCGGTCTGGCAGCGTTTCAGCCGCGGTAGTTCTCACACCTTTTACCATTGTTGTGTTTAATGGTCTGTGATTGAATCCTGGTTCTTTATAGGCTACGGAAAACGTAATCTCACCCAGGTGAGGCAGGAGAAGGCTCTCTCAAAAGCCCTTGCATGAGACCATTAATACCACAGAAGCCTCTTCAGCTTTGCAGCGATGTTATCTGCTCGTTATGGCAAATACGGGCTTTAAAAAGTAACTTCTTTATTTCCTTCTTGACAGTAATAAGCTAGTAGGAAGCTTGAAAGAGAATCTGGTCTTGAATGCTGAGTGCTGGGATTTAAAAAAAAAAATCCTCTGTAGGTTGATTGAATCCTGATATTTTAAGAGGGCTCTGTGCAAGCGGAATATGGAAAAAACTGCTCATCAAATGAATGTTTTTTTGGCAACCTGTTAGCAATTTGGGAAAGTGAAAATGGTTAAATTCTGACATTAAATGGTGTAATTTTTCAGTTTCAAATCACATTCGGTAGGATGTTCCACGGTGGTTCTCATCTTGGACACCACTGATGGAACCATGTGTGCTGACTCCTGTTGACAGGGAGTATTTTTATTTATCCTCTTACACAGTACAAGCTTTGCAGATTCCAGCTCTGAAGCAGATTTTTTTTTCTTTTGAAAAATATTGCAGTTTGACTCAAAAATCTGCAGAACATGTGTAACAGATAAATTATTTTTGATGTGTAAAATCTTGCCACGTGGTGATTCTTTTCTGATATTCCTGCTCTCCTGACAGCTCAGTGGTCTTATGGTTGTGTTTGTAGCTTTTTGCTAGTTTAAAATAATCCTTTATGGTTTGAGGAAATCAAGTTAGTAGGTGAAGTTCTGTCTGTTGGAGCCGAATATGTGAATTAAGTCTGCAGAGGGGGAGTGATGTGCTGAAATGATATGGAATAAAACCTTCACTGGAGCTGTTTATCAGAGCAGGAATTTAGGAGTAGTGTTGTGGAAATCTTGGAAGTTCTGGTGAACTCCTCTCCTTCCTCTCTCTGTTGTGGAAGGTGCCTTTACCCTGTGTCCATGGATGCTGTCCTGTGGGATCCCTGGGGAGGACCAGGAGCTGGGATTTCCCTATCTGAGGGCGTTTGTACCAGTTACTTAGAGGGAAGGGAGAAAGGCTTTTAGTTTTTGTCCCAATAAAGAGGAGACACTTCATATGTAGTGGATGAACTTCCTTTTAATTCACACTATTTCCCATCTAATTGCTCCTAGTTTTTCTTAAATACAGGATGTTCCACATCCACATACTTTTATGTGGGCAGCTGCTCATAGGAGAGGGAGTTGGGTGCAGATGTTCCATGGCATGAAAGTTCTCCCCTTGGAATTTAGATGAGAGGGGACTAGTGCTGTCTTCTGTCCCGTGCTCTGGGTGAAGCTTGATCTCTTCAGGTTGCTGGGAAGAGCCTCCTTAGGGTGATGCTGAGGGCTGGAGAGGCAGAGGAACACCAGGGTTGTAGCTCCAGGTGGAGCTTTAGCTGTGGGACTTGCAGATCTTGTCAAGGCTGAAGTGCTGCTTTCTGTGTCCGGAACAGGGGGTTTTAATGCAAAAAAAAAACCAAAAAAACATGCTGGCATTTTGGTGAGGGTGAAAGTTCCATGAAGGAGCAGAAGTTGAAGATTTGGAAGCCCAAATTCTTTGTATGGAGTCGTGTGTTGGAGGGACATTTGATCCTATTTATAAATAGCTCGTCATGGCTCTCTGAAGAAGAAAAGAGGACAGCTGAATTATTTTAGGAAAAAGCTGTAAAACTTCATTTATTGGTGTGTCTGCAAACATTAATGTGTTTTCCAGTCTAGTTGGTTGCTCTGCAGATAAGGTGAGATGAGCTGCTGATTTTAGAATTGGGACAACATTTCACTTAGCTGAGGGAACCAAACAAATCAGGAAGAAGCATCAAATTAAGCTAAATACTGCCTCCTATAACTGTAGCTGAGTTGAGATGAACATAAAAACTTGGATCTGTACAGATTGTGTTATTAGAAATAAAAATGAAGCTGCTGTCACTTAATTTTTAATAGGAAGGCTGTGATAGCCTGTATACACCATTAAGATTGCAAATGAGATTATTCAAGAGCAGGAAATTTGTTCTGTCTCTCCCTGGTATTCTTGAAGTCCTTGGAATCTATATGTATTTTGTTTTTGGAGGACAAACTGCTGGTTTGGGAAGTCCCAGTGGAGCAGAATTAGCAGTTGGTGGGCCTGGAGCTGCAGGAGGAGCTCAGAACTGAAAGGGTCTGTGAGCAGCAAGTTGGGAACTGCATCCAGGTGCTGCTGCCAGGGATGCTCCTCCTGGGGAGTGATGGGGGATATGGAAAGTGAAGGATGGCAGCACAGATCAGCTGGGGACCCTAGAAACAGCAGTTCATCATTTGTTTCTGTTTTGTGTGTGCTGCTTGATTATTTCTAGCTATATCCCAAGTTAAAAATAGAGGAGGAATATTCAGGTCTTGGTTGCATCCCAAGTCAGATAAGCTCCGGTCTCCCTGCTTGGTATTCCTGTTCCATATGGACAGGTTGCATATGGCTTTTGCAGTGCATGTTTATTAGTCACCTAAGGAAATTACTTGACTGGCTTATGAAGCTTTCCTAATAAACTGACACTTCAGTTTTAAAGTTGTCAGGTGTGTACACACCTGTGCCTAATGTTCATCACAGTGAAAAGCAGCAAACAAAAAAGTGCCATAAAAAAAAAAAAACTTGGCTTAGTTACCTTGTGCTAACTTATCAGTGTAAGTAAGGAAGTTACATATGGTAGATATTTCCTTATACAAATAAGAGTATTTGGTTGTTCCTGATTATAAAATGTCCTTGTGATTTACATGGCGTTAACCTTCAGCCAGAGATTGTCAGAGAAGTCTGAAGACTCTGTAGGCACCTAACTGAAATTTGTTGCATGGCCAAGAGAGTGATAATAAATAAGTGAGGAAATGAAGAGGGAGATTTAAAAAACTACACAAGGAGCAATACAATATTCTGCTTAAGTTTTGCTTTCAAGCCATAGTAGTATTTAACTTGGGCAACATCAACCTGAGCGTCATGGGGGGGTTTGAGAGGGAATTTTATCATCATCACCAGTTTCATGGAGACAGTGTGGTGTGTGGAGTGTGTACTAATGTGTGTAGCCAACTTTTCTAAACGTGCAGTGTTTTTATAGATGCAGGATGTTTAAAGTTACACTTTGCATTGTGTATGAGGAGGTGTAGCTGGAGTTGTTGCTGGTGACTAATTAGTGCTGGTTTCCCATAAGGAATGGGCACTAATGTTGGGGTGTCACTTGGTGGAAGGGGAGCTCCACTTCTGTTTAGCTGGTTTGTAAGGATCTGCTGCAGAGCCCAGACTGCAGCTTCCATGCTGGATCCAGAAGGGGATTTTACCTTCTTCTGAGGGTTGTGGACTGGGTGTTCAGCCCCTGAGAGCTCCAGAGTCTCAGTGCAGCCTTTGGGAATGGCTGTGGAGGCACAGGCCTGTGTTGGCTTCTCCAGTGTGAGAGGGGTGAGCTCCCTCAAACGCTGGGGTGCTGCTTGGATTACAGCTTGGGTCCTCTGGAATACAGCCCTGGGCCTCCAATATTGAAACATAATGCCTGAGGCTATTGATTTTTTAAAAAGGTAGAATAGTTCTTAATAGGGAAAATGCCTCAGCACAGTGGAAACAGCCATATTTTACTGATTGGTGCTATTGATTTAATCCTCCAGTGAAATTGCCAAGATGAAAGTGGTAATCTCGATTAATTCCATATAAATAGATAAGCCTGATTTGTATGTGTACAGTTGCAGGGTTTGGTAGAAAATCTGAAAGCCTGCTTTATGTGTTCTATTAGGTGCTTTAATTTCCAGGGTTTTTATCATTTAGTATTCATGCAGAGGAGCATCTTAATTTTACAAAATAAGCAGACTATCAATTTATGATAAATCCTTTTTGCATCAGTTATTTTTGTCTCTCATTAAAGCTGCCCTTACCGAAGGCAGTAAAGGAATTGGAATGTTCTGCTGCTAAACTTTCTTGGGATCTTGAGTAATTCCTTGGAGTGCATAACAACCACAAGCTGTTTGATTAGTGCAAAAAGAGGTTTAATTTTAATAAAAAGTAATAAATTACTCTAACAGATTTTTTTTTTTTTAAACATCAGCACTAAACTTAGTGCTCCAATTGTTGCTTCTGAATGTTTTGGGATTGGGTGTATTAGTAGGAAAAAAACTGCAGTTAAATCTCTAAAGGTGCTGTTCAGACGGGACTGCCCACCTTGGGAACTCACTGGAATCCAAATACACAAACTTAGGTATTTTTTTATGTCTTTGCTGATTCTCATTGCCAGTCTCTGAACTTTCCTGGTTCAACTTTGGGTTTGCTGTTATGATACGAGCAGCACGGAGTATGGCATTTTTGGGAAGGAATGTACTGGTCATTCAGTCATGTTTTGTTTTCCTATTCCTCTGACATTCTAGTTTTTATAGTTTTCCAGTGAGAAATCTCATTTTAAGTTGATTTAGAAACAGTGAATTGTACAGTATAGAGAGCTTTTTTCCCCCTCAAAATGTGTTGTTCTGCGTATGTTCGCTGTAGATTTTCTTCACTGTGGAGCTGTTTGTGCAGCTGGCTTGGTGGGTTACTACTGAAGAAATTCAGGTGTTCTGCTTAGCCTGAATTTCTTCATTTGCACATTTTAATCTATTGTTCTGCTTTTCCTTAGTGCATTGCAGAGGTTTTGCCTCATATGGCTGACTGTTGATGGTGTGGATTTTGGTGGTTCAGTTCTTTTGGGTCTCATCAAAGCATGGCAGCATGGTGATAAATTTTGGTATCCTCTAGTCATACAGTTTTGTCTGGAGATCTTTTGAAAGTGGAAAAGCTCTTTTGTGACTAAATTACCCACTAATTCAGAATTTGTGCACTACCGTCTTTTGTAGTTAGATCAGATTTTAATTGTTATGTCTATGGGCATAAATCTTACTGCAGTTGTATTATGTTTTGTTTTACCTTAAAAGCCCATGTTTTTGTACTTCTGTCTGCTGATTCCTTACAATTCCACTTTGTCTCTCCTAGTAGGCGCCTATGTACTTGATATCTTTTGGGGTTTCAGAAGTGCTTCAGCAGTATAGCTCTGTTGGCCTTTGCCATCTGCTTATGTTTTTTTTTTTTGTTTTTACTTTCTTTCTGGCTTAGACGTTTGGGTAACTTATGAGGGGTTTTAATTCTAGCTCATATATATGGAGTCCAAATATATTTTACCTTTGTTTTTTGTATGATGCTTGTCTTGGATGTCTTGAAGCTGTCAGGTTTTGTGACCCTGGGTCAGAGCATGTGTCAGTAGGCAGCACAGTTGTCTGCTGTTATTATTACGATACTTTGATGAATTTATCTTGTTTGATGTGTTTTTAACTCTCGTGACATACGTCCAGTGTTGCTGCTGACCTTGGGGTGAGCAGCACAGAGCTCGCTGTGTTTGGGCATTCAGCAGGCTGAGGGCTGTACCAGTGCAGGCTTAGCTGCTGCCTCTTGCTTATTAACATTTAGAAGTTAACTTGATGTGGTTTTAAGAGACATTGTACTAATCTACAGCTTCCATTTATTTCATGCTCTGCATGGGATTTCCGGCCATTTAATGGGGAAAGTTTTACTTTATTTATTGTGTACTTTACGATATATTGAGCCATGGTAAATCTCAGTTATCTTCATGTTTGTATGACACTATGAATAGATACAGTATTATTCTGTATTTTAGATTTTGTGTTTATAACAAAGCACTGCTCTCTATGTTGTCTGGGAAGTAAAAGCTCCAGCTCTGATTGTGTTGGTCCTGTTTCTCCCTCTTTCATCTTCCTTTTGGCAGAGCCACCTTTGTGTTACTGCCATCACTAACAGACTTGAGCACTTGGTGGCAGCTTCCAGATTTTTTTCATACCCTGGTTCTCAGTGTAATTGTCCCACAGCTCGCTTTCACTTGGGCTGAGATGGAGGCAAGCCCTGTATAAGTTTCATCTTTCTTGGCTTTCCTCTGTAGTTAATGAGCCTGAACATCTCCTCTTAACACAGCTCTGTGGTTCGTGCATTGAAACCTTATAATGTAACTGTAGTGAGGAAGGGAGAGCCACAAATAGAGCTGTTTAGATATTCCTTCTAAAAATAGAACAGGCTGCCAAAAGTAATTTAAGTCGTTAGACCTGTCATGACTTTTAAAATTGAGAAGTGGAGTCTAACTTGGGTTCAAAATTTTGAGAGGCTGCATTGCTTTAAAAAAAAAATAAAAAATCAAAGAATCACAGAATCATTTAGGTTGGAAAAGCCTTCCAGGATGGAGTCCAGTCATTTCCCCAGCAATGCCCAGTCCACAACTAAACCTCATCCCCAGGTGCCACACCCACATGTCTTTTAAATGACTGAATAACTGCTTGAAATTATGACTGCTGTAGTGTTGTGCGTAGCAGTGAGGAGAGCTGGGTGTTAACAAGAAGATGAAATATTTCCAAAAGTGATTTATAAAGCCAAATGTTCCTGTTTGAAAACAGGCAAGGAAGGAAGTATAAAAACCTGGAAATAAAGGAAAACTGCATTCAGAAACATTTTTTGCTGTGGTAGGACACCTCGGCAGTTTGTAGTACGCTCCAGTGCTGTTCGGGTTGGAATTTTTAGTGGTGGGCTCTCACTGCTCACCTTGCAGAAAATCCAGGTATTTTATTATTGATTTGTGAATCTTCCATTAGAAATGTGCTTGGGCAGATAGGAAACGCAGCCCAGATGGAGTTGTAGCCAAATGTTAATCCTATTTTGGTGTTTAGTTTCAGTGTTTCAAGCTGGCAGTTCCACTGCAATTGTGTGTGTGTGTGGGGGGGGTACTGTGCTGTTCCATTGGCTTTCCTAAGTGTTTGTGGAGGATGTAGGGAGTTGGATCAGATCCCTGCTCTTGTGCCTGCCTCGGTACTCGTACTGGCAGAAGGGAGAGGGTGACACGGGCACAGGGAACGCTGCCACCGGGAAGCCAGACTGCTTTTGTGGTGGGGGTAGGGGTTGGCATGGCATCGTAGTATGAAAAGCACTGAGCAAAATAACATTCTGTGTCTCATGTCACCATTTTAGTCTTTAAGATTATGTATTACAGCATATAGATTCCAGATATACAGGCTGAAACTTTATTGGAAAAGTGTGCACTACTTATTAGCTAATTTCATTGGAAAATGAATGTCTTTTGGTTCATTTTCAGATTGGTAACAAATTCTGAGTTCAACTTTTAATTACTTAATTGCTTTGGTTTGTAACAGTTTTTCCCATGCTGAATTTTCATTTGTTTGTCTGGTTCTGAAGTGGGAATAAAGCTACAGGTTTCATCTTTAAATGCTTAGCCTTGAGGGGGAAAAAAAAATTCAAAAGTGCCCAACAGGTTGTGGTTTCAGGAAATGATGGAGGCCTGAGAGCTCTGAATACACTCACTTGCACAAGTCCAGAGGGAACCTCGGTTGATGATGCTTGTTTTGTGTAGGGTATAATTTTAAAGTGTACTGTAATGTTTTGGGGCCTGGACTTTCACAATCATCCCTGCATCAGTAATGAAATCCTGTAAGGACAGCACTTCACGGAAACTTGGTTGGGAAGCTTAATTAAAATTTAGATGCCAGAGGGTGTTCCAGTGTGGTTGTGAAGGGAAATGGGAAGTGCTCTTGACAGCCAAAGGGCTGAAGGCTGCTTGGGGGGTGTAGCTCAGGAGGTGGAAAAATGCTCCGTGCCTTTGCTGTGTTCCTAGTGGTTCTGCAGAGCAGTTAAGGGACTAAGTGCTTTGACATGTCTTATTTTCCCCTTTTTACTGAAGGAGATGCTGGTAATGCAGAGTAGTAATCGTGGGGCTGATAGACCCATCTCTGGCAACCCATGTAAGGGTGTAGAGCATCATGCCTTGTGTGTGGTGAAGGGACAGACAGTCCCAGGGATTCCACCTGAAATCACAGCAGTCTGTTCTTACTCGTTTGCAACAGCAAATTTAATACATTTTATGGGACACAATTTTCATTAGCATTAAGAGCTCTTAGCGAGTGTACCACAAGTTTTGGGTGGGACAGCTCTCCATCATTTTCCCAGGTTGCTTCCTTTTCTGGAATCTGACAAGGCTTGTCTTCTGTTTGAAGTGTAAAATAGCTTATTTATCCAAATCTTCACATGCTCTTGTTTGCTCATACCTACCTCAGGTCTTTAGAGCCTTAATTTTAGGTTCTGTAGTTCTTTTGTTGCTATGGATTCTTTTTATTTATCTCCTTATTTGAAGTTATGGTAGGTTTTGAAGAATACCTGGATAGTATGAGATACCTGCAATGATTTAGTAACCAGCTTGCGTTGTGGTGTTATGTAACTTTTTGGAGATGTGGATGAAAGAGAACCCGCACAAACCATAGCTGCAGAAAATGCAGTGTGTCCTCTTGGCACAAGTGGAAAACCTGGGCAGTTCCATTGTGTGTAAATTCGTGTTCTTCCCCTTTCAATGTGTTGTCTGTGAGAGCAGATGTATAGGGTTTCTTGTAGGTGATGTAAATATTGTAGATCTGCTCTAAACTGAGGGGCCAGAATCTGCGAGGCAACACCACAGCATGTAGAAGGAGGTTTTTGTATTTCACACCTGAGACTGGAGGGGAGAATTGACTTCTGAATATGAAAAGAGGAGAACCAGGCATCAGATGCACCCAAAGCAGGATCCAAAACATTCCACATTCTAGGTAGTGCTAGTTAAAGGCTCTTCCTGGTTCGGCTCAATTGGAATCTCGTGTGCTCATGGTAGCAGCATTAACAGCCCCAGCTCTGAAGTGTTAGTTTTCTATAGTAACGTTCTCCAGTTGTTTTCTTTGCTGTTGTTGCCTGATTTTTCCTTTCACTGAGGAAATCGGTCTAAGTGGGAAAAGCCAGCATTCACAGGAGCTGGAAATGCATCTGTGCTAGATCTGATCTCCGTGTGCAATTTGGTTTGTGCTGTTTTTTGTTTGCTCTGGAACTTCCTGTGGAGGCACCACTGCTCAGGGCTCTGTAGAAGAGCTTGAGCCTGTGCTTTGGGGTTTTCTCTTTGCTTTCACATTTATCCTGGGCAGACTTTGACTTTAGCATTTTAAAACATGTCCTTTACTGATTTATTAAAATAAGGACCTGTGAGAAGTAGATTTTTGCCTTTACTTTTTTCTTGTGTAATGTTAAAGAAACATTTCCCCCCAAGTTTACCCTATTCAAGACATTCTTGTTTCTGCACAATGCTTTGAAAGGTTATCAAGTGCTTGTTTCTGTTATTACATATTAATATATGGAGCATATTGATTGCTTAAATCCAATTTAGCTGCTGTCGTGTGAGTAACTTTATCATTCTTAACTTGTGTGCTGAGTGGCTGTTGGTTATTGTCCATGAGCACGATGAATGGAGGTGATGGTGTTCATTTAAAAAAAATAAAGTAATAACTGGCCTTTGTAGGCTGTGCCTCAGCTCCTGGTGGTACTGAGAGCCTTGTGGAATCATTATCAAATGCAAAGCTGGATTCGCTGCCCCTCTTGGCTGTGATTCCCTTGGGGTGCAAAGCTGGATTGAATTAGTAAACTGAATGTCAAATTACAACACTTTCAGTGAACTGCCTATGTTGCTGACATCTAATTTCTTGTAATTTTTGCAGTTTTTCAGTGTAGTAAGTGGATGGTAGGTTGAGTTGATGCTTTATATCAGTAACCCAAAGATTGAACACTTGTTTGGGTGACTCTTGTCATACAACGAAACCTAGAAGTGGTTTTAAGTTATAAAGTTTTAAGTATCTTTCAGGTGCTGGTTGGATGGGGCCAGTCTGTTCCCTCCTAGCCAGGGAACTGTCCTGGATGTTACTGCTGTTTTTTTTAAAAATTTCTCCTAAGTGCTTTCAGAAACAGGACTTCATCTTCTTTCAGGGCTTTCAGAGGTGCTGTGTGGATAAGGAGCCGTTCCCCATCTTCTGCAAAGGAGCAGGAGTATTTCTGTTTTCAGGAAGCTGTTACAGCTTTTTGGGCAGAGCTTTGGAATTCTGCTACCAAGAGCGCCGTTTGTTTTATTGCCTGGAAATTCCTCTTTAGGCAGTTTTCCTAGACATTGATAGGCAGGTGTTAGATGCTGACCAAACTGGGTATCACTGTAAAAGCAGAGCCACATTTAACTCATTCTTCAGCCTTTAATGATAAGAAGTTACATTTGTGCAGACTTGTAGCAGTTGGAATCCCTAACATCCATGCTCCTGCTGTAATTGCTTCTGTACCCTTCCAAAGCTGTAACACAGCCTTCAGTGGTGGCTGTGCACATGTAATTTCATTTTGAGGTGCCATTTCCTAAATGCTTTTAGAATTAAAAAATGTAATACTTGTTTCCAAGCCTTCTGATCAGCATGTGAAGGGAAAGATGGATTGAGGAATGTAACTGCAATGGTCTCTGCAGGTGTGTTAGTGCTCACTGTGATCGAGGTGGGGTAATTAAAGAGTGAGCTTGACTATATCAGTAGGCAAAAACCAGCTTTTAAACCCCCCAAAGCCTTTCGTTTATGTAACTGCCCTGCATTTTTGCATGCCAGCACGCGACTCAAAACCTGATTAAGATGGTGTAAATATTTGGCAAAAATAGCTCATAAATGCTATCTTTGAGCAGGCTTTTGATGCAGGAAAGGAGCAGCTGGACAAATTTGCATTTACAAATCATTTACCTTAGGAGAAAGCTCAAGTTCAGTACCTTACCACAAAGGCATTGCACGTTAATTATTTATTGTGCGCTTTGATGCCGGGGTTCTTGTTTTAATAAACCATTCAGGGGGAGGTGGCTGCTGCTGCTTTTAGCTCAGCTCCTCCCTCCCCTATCCTCCGGGTAAGCCCTGCAGTGCCTTTCCTCAGACTTTGCCTTCCAAGTTACTGCTAAGTTGGATTTCACAACTTCTGGTTAAAATTAGAAATGTTTCTGTAATGCATATTTAATTGCTGTAGCTCTGTCATCCCTGTGTCTAACTTTGTAATCTCTAAAAGGATAGAACTGGACCTGATTTAATTTCCCTCTTATACATATGTTTTTTCACTTTCAAACTTTGTTTTATAGAAAACAATCAATAAAAAATGTTCATCATGGAAGTCTGGTTAGAACTGTCTGTGCCATCTGTGCTTGGCTTTGAAGTAGAAATTTGGTGGTCTCAGCACAGAAAATGTAAACTGCTCTGGTCAATAAGACAGTCAAGTCACTTCAAGCTTGTAAATTCTTGAGAAGCTGTGGGAATAACCTGGAGATAGTTTTGAGCGTGACTGTAGCATCGTGTAAGATCTTCCTGAAGTTGCTTCATGATTTTTGGAGTGCAAAAATAAAGATTTTTTTTTTTTTTTTTTAGACTGTACTTCTGGAATGTGGACATCTTGTGTCCCAAGCTAAACTTAAATGGCAATTGGGAAACTGTGAGTCTTGTAGATAAAATCAGTGTTGAAGTTTTAATCAGAAATTCTCTGTATAGATCCGTTTTCTGGTGGCTTTTGTTTTCAGTTGTGGAAAAATCCTGTATTTCCCTTTGCATCTCCCAGCCCACAGTGTCTTTGGGAAGGTGTATGAGATGGATAATTTGCACGCAGTCATGGAATTGTTGAGGTTGGGGAAGTCCTTTACGACTGCTAACTCCAGCCATTCCCCCAGCATTGCCAAGTCCACCACAGACCCATGTCCCCAAGTGCCACATCCACACGGCTTTTAAATCCCTCTGGGATGGGGACCCCACCTCTGCCTTGTGCAGGGCTGGACAGCCCTTAAGTGAAGGGATTTTCCCTAATACCCAACCTAACCCCCCGGGACAGCTGGAGGCTGTTTGCTGCTGTCTCTGGGGACACCTGCCCTGCCCTCCTGTCAGGTGCTGTCCAGGGCAATAAGGTGCCCTCTGAGCCTCCTTTTGTCCGGGTTTTGTGTCTGACTGTTCATCCACGGGGCTCTGTGAGGATGTTGGAGCTCTCGGGCTCCTGAGAACTGGGATGGCGAGGGGACAGTGCTCTCCCTTCACCCCAGAATTGTCAAGGATCACATGTATGCTCTTCTTAGCTGTCAGCAATTAGCTTTTCAAGTAAACATTGAAAAGATTTTTAAAGATGTGAAAAAGAGTATAATTACAGAGAATGTTACTACCTTAATGTGTCCTGAAAGCCACAGTGGGATTGAATAATTTTATTTAAATGTATTTTCTTGGCAAAGGAGGCGAATGCAAAATCCAAACGTGAATGCTGTCGTGAGGGCCTCCTTCTTCAGGACCGTTTTCTTTGTTAGCCTTGTGCTTGGAGCCTTTCTCAAGTGTTCCTCATTGTAGAAAAATGATTTTCTTTCATTAATTTTTTTTAAGCTTTTTAACCCTTGACCACTCTGTATGAAGTTGAATACGAGAAGAATAGAGTAGCTGGCTGTGCTTGTGCCCGGGCTGAAATAGGAAGAGATGTTTTGCTTTCTAATTTTGCTTGTTCTCGTGGTTTTTTTTTCCCCCTTAGTGTAAGTGCCAGAGCAGGAGTCTGCCCTCCTTAATGAACACTTCCAAACGCTGGCTGCATCCCGCAAGAATGTGAAAGTACCAGCGAATTTCTAGAGGTCCTAATTTGTCAGAGGTTCAACCCCCACCATTAGCGGCTGTAATTGAGGGTCACCCCCCACCCAAAGCACCTTTCGGGGGCTGGGGATGTTCGCGAGCCTCTCTTCCCGAGGGCTGCTTTAATCCTCTTGGGGATATTTTCATTGCCTGACGGAGCAGAGGAATGTCTGAGGCCGCCTCAGGGGGCTGAGGAGAGCTCTTGGTCATCAGCGGAGCTACGGGGCTCCAGCCGTGCCGGCAGCGGCTCCCCTGACCGGGGAAGCACGGCCGGGGCCCGGCACGTTGTCCTTGCCGGGAGGAGGAGGAGGAGGAATAACCCACGTCCGGCACCGCGCACTTGCGGCGCAGGGAGAGATGAGGATGGATTTCTGCAGCTTGTTTTGCCTTTTTGTAACGCTGAGCACAAAGGACCACGATTGCAACCTTTACCTGCAGCCCTGCCCTGCCAGTCCTGGCTGGTGGGAGTACCAAACCCACAGGTTTTCAGTCTGGTAAATTCTAGAAAGACTGAGAACTCAAACTGCTGCTTCCAGCGTGGCTGTCAAAGACAAAGCTTTTCCCAATCCATTGTGGCAGCTTTTCTACGTGGTTATTGTTCTTAATGCACGCTCGCACTGGGAACGTTTGCAAGGGAAAAGCTGTTTTGTAGATCTATACAGCGAAATAAATCCTGACTCTTACACGTTGGGGTAAAAGTACGCTATGAGAGCTAAGTGGGTTTTGTTACTGCAAAGTCAAATGCAGAAAAGCCTTGAAGATGTGAATATGTTCAAATTACATTTTAGTCAACACAATTGATTTTGCACACGACTTGCATCAAAAAAGTAATTTTTTATATTTCTAAGGCTAAGCAGTTAGAATGTTATTCTGAAACATTACAAAATGCTGGGTTATGCACAAGTTACAAGGAAATGCAGCTGCTTATGCTTGGTGTTGTTTATCCAACCCTTACTCAGTGTTGTAGCTCTTTGATGTAGCCTTTGCTTGAAGAGCATTCTTAATCTCGCTGTTAGATGTTAATGATGCCAATATTAAGTCAATTCTTTCTGAGTAGCTAGTCAATACACAGAATTATTTTTTTATGTGCCAAAAATTGATTTTAACATTACTTTGCTGTCTCTACCTTTCCTGTGTTCTCAGGACACTATTATGAAAACAGGTACGTGGGTATTAGTTTTGTGGCATGGTACAGATCTGACAAAAGAATTAAACTTACTAAATGTGTAGTCATTGCAAGGATTTTTTCACGTGGGCTAGGCAATCTGGTTTGTAATATATTAAAGCAGGAGGTTTGTGGGAATATGGTGCAGCTGCCTCGTGTCTTGAAAGCTCCATAGGAAACTCCGTAATTATGTTCACTAACTTAGAAGAAAACAACCTGTGAATTTGACTCAATAGCTTCTGTCAGACACAGATGTCACAAAAATATCTAAGGCCCTGTTTTGGTACATTTGCTGGACTTTTGTTACCCATCTAAAAATCTCCATGGCATTGAAACTTTAGGGTCCTTCTTTAAATGGCATCGCGTAGAGATAGAGGTTACTGTGCATACGCATTTGTGCTGCTTAATTTAGAATAAACCCTAGCATTAGCTCAGAGACTCAGATCAAACCAGTTTAAAAAGCAGACTTGTCTGTCACTGTGGGGTGGCCCAGGTGAGCTCACCTGGTGGGGTGCAGCCTGTCTCCAGTGGCTGTTCTTGGGGTTGTGACGCTGTTCGTTTTGCAGAAAACTGGAAATCGAGAGTGAGAGATCAGTCTTTTCATAACTGTTCTCATATAGAAGGAAATCGACTTGGCTTGTTGCTCTGACAAGTGGATTTTATTGTAATGTGTTGGTGTGCTGGTGTTTTTTGCAGGTTACCATTCTTATGCACATAGTCTGGTCACATAATAGTTTATTCATGGCTAAAATAGTTCTGGAAAGTGTGGAGCTACCAGCAATTGTCACTTCCCTGAGTCTTTCTGAATGGCTTGAAATCATTCTGAACTCTTGAACTGTCTTTTCTTGTTCCTCGGGATATTAACTTTATCACTTGAGAAACGAGCACAGTTTGTGTGCAGAGAATACACAATATTTCATCCTTTCAATCCCCCAATTTTACTTTGCATGGAAATCAAAATATAAAATTCCAAAAGCTGAGTATTCCCACGTGACCTCGGGGTGTAAGGTGACCTCCCTGGCTCTGGTCCCAGTCTAGGAATGTATCGTTTCTTTGAGTTAGACTTTGAAACAGGTATTACTTTACAATTTAATTGGCTGCATACATCTCGAAAAGGATATAAACCAGTGGGTTTTTCCACTGTGGAGACATAAAGGCTTGTTTCACAGGAGAGGAGGCATAAACAAGCTGGTACAAGGAGTCCTGTATGAACTGAGCTATACTGTATACTTCAGGGGGAAAAAAAAAGTCAGATTTTTTTTTTTCTTGCCTTGTGGGTTTTGGCAGTGTAAAACAAAACAGTCAGTGTTCTCTTATAAAACTGAAGAATTCTTTTATATCTTGAAAACATATTTAAAGACACCCCCCCCTCCCCCCCCACCCCAATGTCTTTGTGGATCGCTGCAGATGTTGTTGAGTCTTAATTTTGCTGGAGGTTCTTCCTCAGTGTGGGTCACTGCCATGTTTGGTGTGTGCTGGTGACAATTTCAGAGCTGGGGCAGCGACCAGCTGCTTTGAAACCAAAGGCCACTGCCAATTAGAGAGAAGAAAAAAGAGAAATTCAGAACGTTTTTAGCAGTAAAACCTTTGTTTTGGAGGTTTTTTTCCTTTTCTCTTTTTTTAATAACTGAAAGTGATCTAATTAGTGTCTGTAGCTGGATCTGAAAGGCTTTTGCTGACCTATATTCAGACCCCTTTCATCAGCTCTTGTGTGGGTAAGATCTCAGTAGCAGTTATTTAGCAGTAAGGAGCCAGATGTTGCAGGAAGGGTGGATAAGCCTCTTAGTTCTTTGAATCTTGTTTTGCTAGTTGTTTGTTCATTCCTGACTTCAATATTTGTGGCTTATCTGAAATTTTAATCTGACTTCACTGTTTTGACCCTTCCTTCTTTGTAATCTGTGGCTTTTAATGTCTAAAAGGTCCTAAATATTTGATCAAAATAAGACCTAATTCTCCTTCTGAAGGAATAAATCACTTTAAAAGTGGCAGAAAGAGAAACCATATGCAGGGAAAATGTAGTTTGAGGGGGAAGATAGAGCGTGCAAGCAGACCCAATCAATTACTGAGGCTTGGCACTAATGTTCCCTCTGCTCCCCACTCAGCCACTTGCAGGCTTCTGGTGCAACTTTGGGAGTTTCCATTAATCTGTTTAACGTTGAGAGCTCTGGGCACAGAGCCTGGGCCTGGCTCTTTCTGTACATCTCGTTTTGTCCTGCCTGCTGCCATCCTGGGTGCTCCAGTGTGAGCTCCAGGTGCACTCGGTGTGCTCATTCCTGGGGCAGCTGCACCATTTGTTCTGGGATTATTTGGAGGGGAGGGCAGGGATCTATCTCAGTTCGTGCCTCTGTGGTTCAGAATTCCAAGTAGGATGTTGAGATAACGTGTGTCCTTCCTAATGCTGGTTTGGCAGAGTCTTCCTGCTCTCTGCATTTCACCAAAGGGAATTTGTTAAAACTGATGGTGAAACCACCACGTCTGAGTTATTCAGACATGGGCTAGAGGATAATCTTTTTCCTCTGAACTCCTGAGGGTTGCAGCACTTGACATCTTCAAAGCTCCTTAACAAAGGTGATAAGCAGCCTTCATCCTCAGGCTGAGTTAATCAAACTGATAAATGCCCGGAGGAGATGGCAGGTTCAGGTAATGTCCATGGAAGAAGAGATCCTAGTTATTTGCTGGAAGAAAGACTTTGTCATGAGGTTTCTCACTTGTGGATTTGGTTGCCAAGAACGAGTTGGAAAAAAATTATTAGAAATTATCAGTGTCCTCCCATTTTATAAAATGTCATTTTCAAGCAATTCCTGACCCATTAGCTCCTGGAAATTTTGTTTAATCTTATCTGAATATTTACTGGCCAAGGAGTTAAAATATTATTTAAACACAGGCTATCATTTATAGATGATTTTTTAAAAAAAATAAAAACTAAATGTTTGAAGTTGAGCCTGCTTTAAAGTCAACATTTATATTAATGCATAACTAAATATTCTGGCAGTACAAGCCTGACATTTAAAAGAAATTCATAAGAGTAGGAGGGGGAAGTCACTGGATAAGCACTGGCAGTTGTGTTTAAGTAGAAGCTGGATTCTGACAGACTTTCCGGGCTACTGCAAGGGAAGTTCAGTGGATACTCCATTCAGCCTTAAAATACTCATCAGGAACAGGAAAATCGGGGCAACCGTTTTCTGCTCCAGTCTGGGAGTGAAGAGGAGTGTGTGGGAAGTGGAGATCAGAGCACCTTGTGATCAAAGCTCTGCAGCTCCCAACCAGAGAGGCTTTTGTTCAACACATCTCACATCTACACAACATGGCAAAACTGGGAGTGAGGAGCCTTTAATGTGTGCTCTGCAAAAAGACTCAAACACCACCCAAACATCTTCTCCCTGTGTTTACAGCATTCCAGTTAATTCTCCAGAAGAGCAGCTTGACACTGGTATCAAGTAATTTTATGTCGTAAATATTTCTTGTGAATGTACTAACGTGTGGAAAGTAGTACAGATGAGTTTTAAGCGGTCTGATGTGCATAAAATATCTTTCTCACCCCAAAGATTAAAGTTTGATGCTGTGATTATGGGTTATAATCTTGAAAATGATCAGTCTGGCCTTGAGGGGGAGGAGCTTTCTAATAACAGAATGATGTTTTTTAGAACAATCAGAGGATGGGATGAGCAAATAAAACTGTTTTCTTGTTTTTTCAGAGTAACAGGATTAAGGATTAACAGATCGATCCGAATAGATCAATTCTTTAGTTTGACTAAGCACTGAAAGGCCATCACCTGTGAAATCCTCCCTTTGCAGTCCTGGTGATCCAGTTGTTTTACTTTCAGGTGTAGCACTTCTGTGGAAAAAAAAAAAGTGATGGAATTCTAGTAAGTAGCTGATAGATTATGCAATAAGGTCAGTTGCAGGTGAAACTGTGTGGTGTACAAACAAAACAAAAAGAGTCTGGTACATGTGCAGACACGTGGCTCTTTTGGACTTGAACATGAGGGAAAAACGGGTTTGGGGCATGAAGCATCGGGTTAAATGTGTCGTGAAAGAAATCCTTCTCCCCAGACTGACTGTGGTGATTTACTCCACATTACCTTTCCCCTTTCAGACTTGTTCCCTAGCCTGCTTTTCCATTTGTGATCCGATGCCCTGCTGCTTACAGACAAATCAAAAAAAGCCCGAGGCATTGGGCATTACCTGACCAGTTCATTGCTTTTCTCCTCCTTGGGTGAGAGGTTTGGCCAAAAGAAAAACCCCTTGTTAGGGAGCCAAGAATGGGTCTTTGTGTGCTGTAGGAATGTGCTTTTAGTATTCTTGGACAACTTGCCTCTCAACACGAACTGTTGGTGTTGGAACTGCAAAGACTGAATCAGCTTCCTGAGGGGAAGCAATTGTGAAATATCCAGGAAGTTGTTGGGAAATGCGAACTTCTGCTCCTGCCTGCTTGCTCTGGAGTGCTCAGCTCTCAACAGCACCAGCATGCACATCACACAGCTCAGGAAAATGGAGCTGTTTTCAGTGATAGAAGACTTTTCTTGCAGCCTGGGTGTCAGAAATGTGGCATCAGGCACTGTTAAGCTCAAGCCCTTACAGAGGTTTGTAAACCACGCTGAGAAGAATGGCTCCTGGCAGATCTTTGCAACGTGCAGGACTCTGCACTGCTCAGAGAAACGAATCTCATTATTTTTCTTGTTGGTCCACTTTTGGTTTTGAACGCCAGCTTGTCAGCTTCACTGTACTTCTGTCTGGGAAAAATAGGTAAACCATAAAAAACAGCCAGGGAAAGTACTGAGAGAGGCAGGTGTGAGAGGGGGCAGAAGTTAATGTTACTGTGTGACATCTGCTCTGACAGTGTCCCCCTGGTTTTCCTTACCTGAGCTCCACCTCATCTGGAAACAGCCTTATAGTGGGGGCCTACGTTGTGCTTTCTCCACTGACGCTTCTTCAGTGGCAGAGTGACATAAAATGTTTTGGTTGGTTTTCCCCCCTCCCTGCCCTGTCTCACCTCTCAGCCAGCCCTGGTTGGGCTGCAGCTGGGTGGGAGTCCCTGTGTTGCTGCACTGCTGTCCCTGTGAGCTTCATCCTCACTGCATCACGTGGATTTGAAAAGAGAAGAGATTGCTTTCATGTGATTAAACACCTGTTTTTTTTGTTTTTTTTTTTTTTTAAACTGATGTCTGTTAGGATAAAGAATGTCTTAGGTGATGAGGTGTGTTCTTTGGCTGCAGTAATGGGCATGAGTTCTTTCTTTTGTGCTATTAAAGTAAATCTGTCAGTATGTAAGTACATAGTCCCAGGATAGGGTAGCACCTGCTGCAAAAGCATTTAATCAGTCTGTCCTCCTGCTTTAAAAATTATGTAGACAAGGAATAACGTTTTTGTATTTGAGTGTGAACGTTTTCAGATTTGAGCAAGTTTGAGTTCAGATTTTTCCTAAGTCTTGGTAACATATAAAATTGTCTCTTGAGTTTGAGAAAGTTTGTGAGGAGAACTGAAAGGCTTGAGAAGTTCTCAGGGTTGAAAGAAAAACATTAACATGAACTTTAAGGTATATTTTGTGGCAGCACTTTCACCATTTGACAGGCGAAAGTTAACTTGGCTGAGCTGTCCAAGGTAATTTCAGACTTGCTGTCCCTCAGGATTTCCCTCAGGAAATGAGGTGATAGACTCCATATCAGCACTGACCACCTGGGGCCCTTGTCCTGGGCACTGCTGCTGGGGAACTGTGGGCACAGTTTCAAATTACAGCTTTCAGTGTTCCTGTTGCCTTGGCCTCTGTAACACAACTCTGTAAGAAAGCAGGGAAGTAATTAATAATTCTACAAGCCATGGAATTAATACTTTTTGAATATTTATAATTGCCATTGAAATATTCTGTGGATATTTTCATGGTCTAAAAAGTGACTTTGTGGCCATTTTCATCTTGAGAACAGCGTATCCTTCCTTGATTTGATTCAGTTTTTATTAATTTTTGAGACTTCTTTGAAATGATCTTCGTCAAATACGCTCAAGATTTGCAAATAGACTTGGAGTTTCAGCAAGTAGGGACTGTGTGCACTCATGTATAACATAAATGTACATAATGGTGTACATAATTGATGTTCATATATACAAAATGAGCCTTTTTTACTTAAAATCAGCAGCAATATCGATATGGATGTGGCTGTTTGGTGGACAGAAGCATTTTGCACTTGCTGTTTCCATCTCTGACATTCAGACTGTTACATTGCTCAGCTGAATTACAGTTTGAGCACGGATTTTTTGGGTTCTTTTTTTAGCCTTGTCCTCGCAGTGGGTTTGGACATTTTTAACAGCTTGTAGAATGAGTTAGCAAATCTCATGATTGTTCTGTGCAGTCTCCCAGTAGCTGTCCTTGCCTGCTGGAACTGGACTAATTGGAGTCTGATTAAACTGATTTATTTCTGAAGAGAACAGAAGTCTAAGTACCTCACTAATGAACTCGAAAAGGTCATTTAATTTGTTTCTTTTCCTTCCTTCTGTGCATTTTCCTGTGTAAACTGGAAACTGCAGGACTTGCAGTAGAGTATTTTTGGGCAGCAGCAAATTCAGTGATAGCCAAGCTTCTAAAGTTTTCAGGCACAGTGCAGGGCAAGTGGTGCTTAAGCTTGAATATGCAGGGTTGAGCTCATCCTCCCTGCCCCTCTCACAGGTTAGGAAATGAATTGATAAAAGAATTTTGACAGTATTTTATTCTAGAATTAATTATGTAAGAAGTGGTGCTAGAGTTTGATCCAATATTTATATAGTTCTGCTATCTAAGAGTTAGCCTGTTCTCATGAGACTGTTCTAAAATCCACATTTTTAGTAATCTCTTAAAGCTGAAAGATTTGTGGAGTCCTCAAGAAAAGTTTTGTAAAGAATTCAGCAGTGAGAGTTGTGCATATTCCTGTTCTGTCTGGTTCTTTGTTTTTGCTGTAAATATATTTTTTTTCTCTGCTGCTTCAGAATTTTGCTGTTGTTTCTGCAATATAATCCTCAGGAAAGGTAATTGGGGTGTTACAGACCAGGTGAAACTTTTGGCTGAGAACTCTTGCACTCACCCAAACCTGCCAGCTCAATCTTTCAGTCATACCCCCCATGGATGTCTCTTGCTGAGCCTTCTCCTTGAGGGCACTCAGTGCTTTTAGTGATGTATTGCTGGGGTGTTGGCACCACTGTTGGCTCAAAGTGAGGAAGTTCTGATGTACCTAATGTATGGATTCATCTTTGCATGGATCTGATTTTTAGTCAAGGATTGGTTTCTGTGGGAATCCTTACCCAGTCCCCAAACTGGTCCCTTTGGGAGATAAAGACTCACAATTGTACCATACCATGTACTTTCTACTGAGTTTTCTGGTACTTTGCTCATAAAATTATTCAAAGTATTGCTCAGCTGTGTTCTGTGGAGGGCTGGAGCTTCTTGTGTTAACGAATGTAGATGTGAGACCTGCTGGAAGAGGAGGGGGAGGGTGCTGGGGCAGCAGGAGTCAGCTCTGCTGGTGGGACTTGAGCTCTCCTAAGCCCGAGAGCCGCAAGCCCAAGGACGTGGGAGAGTGTTCTTCCCATGCTTCAGTCCACGGTTTCCTTTGGATTACCCAAGATCTGGAGAGCTGCTGTCTCTTGGAATTGCATTTGTGATGTGCTGAGCCTTGTAGAATCCACTGTGACACACATCTGTGGATTTGGGATGGAAAAGCAAATCCCCTGTGCAGAAGAACCCATCAGGAGGCTGAGAGAGCCTGGTTAGTGCTGGCCAGAGCATCACTTGGGCCCTGGGGAAGCTGCTGAGTCCCAGCAGAGACTCCCTGGGATGTGCCCCATGGAAATGCTGTGTTTTCCAGGACTGTTAGGCCGTGCTGGCTCTTGGTGTCTTTGGGTGACTTAGAGCCTGGCTGTGTTAACAGCCAGCACTGCCAATGCTGGTCCAGCGCTGAGGAAATGGGAAGCAAACTTCGTCAGGACTATTTTTGGTAGTTCTGAAGTAGAGAATGTCTGAGCATAAGTAGACTTCCCCATGCCCTAATGAAAGCACTGGGCTTAATTTGACTTAGCGTGCTTTCTGGTTATACTAAATTACTTTTATGTGGCCCTTGTGGTTATGTATTGAATTTTTTTTTATTTATTTTTTTTTTAACAAACTGGCTCCTCTGGCTTAAAGCTTGTGTGAACCAATTCTGGAGCAGAATTTGCTGGTAATGCCTCACTAGGTGTAAGCACAAGAAAGAAGATTTTGATTTGTTCAACAGTAAGTCTTGTAAATGTTGACTAAATGTACTTCGGACAGGGGTAAGGCTTTTGAATGAAAAGGCAAATTTCAGCCTAAAGGGAAATTTTAAATGCAGGTTCCAGTTTGTGTTTAAACAAAGCCTCCAATGGTATGTGGGTAGGTCTCCATGCTGTGCAGGATTTATTTGAAATTACCACTGGGCTGAAGTTTGCCATGTGTTGGGTTCCCAGCAGTGCCAGCATTGGGACTGATGTTTATGAGAGTTTTCTGTGAGGCTGAGGTAAGCTTTAGTCGGTTTCCAAAATTTTTACCCGAAATGGCTTCAGATTTCCACCTGTCTCTGTGTGAGTGTTTAGCTTGCTGTTTTACTCCAGGCTTTGTGCCCCTTTGGAAGCCCCTCTTCATGTTCGTAGTGGTTTGTGTTTGAAAGTATTGGGGATTCTCCTTAGGACCTTGCCCTTTCCTGTCTCCGTGGCAGAAAGGTGCAAGAGATGTTCTCCTCAAAGAGCAGCACTTCAGGGACACTGTCAAATGGGCGGGCAGCCCTTTTCCCTGGAAAGATGGTTTTATAAAACCTTAAGCACCTGCTGTAGCTCCTCAGAACTGCACCAAAGGCAAATGGATTCAGTTACTTCAAACTATTTATTTATGGCATAATTCACTGAAGAAATGTCCTGAAGTTTTAAACAGTCTTTGCTGGGATTCTCCATGCAATAAATGGTGGCTTGCCTTTGGATCACATATGAATTGTGCCCCTCCTTATGTGCTATTGTTAATAATGAAAAACATACATCATTTGCTTTTGACCATCTTGAGCTATTCTCCGCCCTCCTGGTGTGTGAGTTCACTTCACCTGAGGCTGAGAGGAATTGATTCATTTATCTTTGCCAGGTGCGTGATGCGCAGAGAGGTCTGAGCTTGCACCTTACTCTGGTAGCTGCTGCAAGGAGGAAGCAAAGCTTGAAGTGGAGCTGGAGGTTGAGTGAAGGGGTGGAAAACACATCTGAAAGGACAGCCAGAGCTGTGGGGTCTGTCACTTCACGGCTCTAGGAACACAATAGAAATGTGTTTATTTCAGTGGGAGCTTGGTGGTTAACTCAGTTCTTTTCTGCCTGGTCCTAAGTACCAGAACTGTCTTTATATAAATTTGTCTGACTCTCTGTGAGAAGTCTGCTATTATTTAGGAAAATACAAACAGCATGAGCACCTGCTTTGAAGATTGAAAGGAGAACCTTTATGTATTGCTTTGTAGCAGTTGCATAGTTCATGGCTGGACTGCAGCATTTTACATTCCTTGAGACTGCAAGCATCTTCCCCAAAATCAGTAGGTGGACAGTGATGTCAAGCAGTTGGATTTGGTCATGCCAGAATTGAGGGCTTTATCAGCTGAAGAACTTCCTGTCAAAATGGTGTGTCACATGTGAAAACTCATAAAAAGTACTGCAGATTCAGTGCTTTTCTTGTGTCTCAGGGTGGAAATTTGTATTGTTCCCGTTCTACTGGTAACCATTGACCTCAGAAGAAACCGGGTCATGTCATTCAGCAACAGTGGCCTTGTTAAGATGCACTCTGAACAAAACAGCTGAAATCCTGGATTATCCAGGAGAGGGGGTTGATTTAACAAAAATGGCCTTGCGGAGGAATTTATTTAGGCTCCGGCTGATTGAACGCTTGCAGTTTATTTCATTGTTTGATACTTAGAGTTCTTAAAACAGTTTTTAATGATCTGCCAATTTGCAAATGAATTGTTTCACCTTGAAGCCTTTTGCGGATTTAATAACTTAGGCAGCTGTGCAATGACAGCAATATAAACATACAGAGAGAGGATGGGTGAGCGTCCAGATGCTGTCTGTAGCTGTCCACAGTCATCTCCAGTGAGTGGCAGCTCCATCTGATGGATATCCTGTAACTGGTCACTGCCTGGGTGTGGGGATAATCCCTGTGTGGAGGTGTAGGGAGGGGCTGTCCCTGCTTCTTTCCTCCTTGCTGAGGATGGCTGCTCACAATGCCCGAGACCATGGAATAGCACGGCTGCTGCCTTTGTTCTTCTTGCTTTCCATTGGGTGCATTAGGATTCTGGAATCCCCAAGGCTTGAAAAGAATTTGTGATTAAGACTTTAGATAAGTTAAAGGCCAGTTAAAAAAGATATTTGCTCCTATTTAAATTTATTGAGTTGTTACAATAAAAATGCTTATTTCGTAAGACTTTTTTTTAAAGGAAAGGAAGAAAACCCCAGTCCTGACATTCAGAACTTTTACATTAAGGTGATAAATAATCTTGTCCTTTTTTAAGTCCTCTGTGTGCACATTCAGCAGGGGTAAAAGCTGGTGTCAGAGCAGAAGGGATTTTGGTTAATCTAGTTTTTTTCTGTGCTTTTGCTCGACAGAGCTGTATTAATTATTGACAAGACTGGCCTAATCCGAAGTCACTGCAGGCTGAAGCATTAATTTACCCTGTAGCCTGCTGTGAGCAGGGAAAAAAAAAACAACGAAAATTGAGTCTTTCTCTATGTGAGTACCATATTCCTGAAGCCAGAAGCATGGCTTGATGTAGTGTTGGGTGTAGGTCTGGGCTAGGCTCAGCCTGGGCTATGGCTGTCCATAGCCAGGCTCAGCTTCTCTGGCAGAGAACAACTTTCATGTTCACTGCAGAGCCATCCATGGCAATACTGCTGCAGTGCTTCAGGGGTGGTGAACTTGAGAGCATCTTCTGCAGGAATGGGGTTAAATATTGGTTATTGCTGACTGTAGTAGCACTCAAGCTTTGAGCCATCAGCAGTCAAAGTTAAGGTAATATGATGTTTTGAGTCTTGGCATTCCAGAGAAATGGTTAATTATGTTTGGAAGGTTGCTTTGTCTTGTTTTTTTTTTTTTTTTTTTTTTCCTGTTGAGCTGTGCTATGTTTCAGAGTCCCAGTGGCTTTAAAACACTTAATTTGCATCACTGAATCAGTTATCTTCTCGCTGACTTTATTAATTTGCTTCCTCCCCCCATCTTGTAGATTGGCTGCTAATCTGCCCTTCATTTTGAACACACACTCATCCCCAGTGCAGGATACACAATAAACTGGTCAGTCATTTCAGTTACCTTTGTAAGAGCTGCTACAGAGCTGTCACCTGTGGTTTTAAATTAACAGCGGGATATTTCTGTTTGTATATGAATTTCGGAGAGTTCCCTTCTTTCATGGAAAGTATTTCTTAACATCTAATCCACATCAGGAAAAAAAAGGCTTTTTGTAGAGGCTGTCAAGAAAGCATACTGTATATTTTTTATTAGGTCTTACAAAGGGATTTGGGCAAATTAAGGGAAACTCATTTGGTCTTACTGATATTTCCATTATTTAAGTTCTTTGTAAAATTAGATCTGTAATGTGGAACTGCCTGAGGGAAGTGAGCTATTCGCAGGTGCCCGAGTCGGTTCTTAGATCCTTAGGGGACAAAAAACTTAGCTGGTGTGGGAGCTGTGGTGCTGAGGAGATGCTGCTGGTTGGACAGGGAGAAGAGCCATGGGGCGAAATTGCTCTGGGCTGAAGAGGTGATGGGGAAAAAGAAATGGTGAGTTGGTGCCTGGAAGCCTAAAGAGGAGGTGAAAGGGTGTTGGAGCTGCTGCTGCCTCCTGGTACAGCGTGGGTATGTGCTGCTCCACGGCCCTGCTGAAGGGCTGTGCTGCCCTTCTTTACCATGGGCTCTTGATTTCTCAGCCTTCAGCCCTGGTCGGCTTCTCCCCTCCCCTTGTGGCAGCTGTTGGGCACGACAGACCCAGCTCCTGCCGATGGGAGGTGGGAATGGTGAATCCTCTCCCAGCCCCATGATTTTGGGCACTGTGTAACTGTGGTGTTTGGAAGCCCCCCACAGCACCCGGCCCCCTGGAGTGGTGTTGCTGCCTCCCAGAATGGTATCCTGTGGTCTCTTTGCCTGTCTTTAACTTCTTGGTGTCCTGGGGGGCTTCATAAAGATCACTTCCTTCAGCAAAGCTGCTGACATGGAGCAAAAGGCATCCATAAATTATTCATACGTTGTTCATTTTCTGTGTTGAGGAATTAATGCAGCTTCACTTCCAAATTCCCTTCCATGGCTGAAGTTGAGTGGAATTATTGCACAATAAGTTACTGTGTTTTCATTTTGGGTGAATTACTTTGCTTTTCAGATCTGTGGTTTTGAAACAAAGTTGTTTAAAGCCTCCCACCTGATGTTAAATACTGTTGGTAGGTCCTATTTAGAAGGATTCATGGGGTTTACTTCAAGGAAGGATGGTTTTTGGACAGTCACTTATGTAAAATGGTGTACTGTTTGTAAGATAATTTGTGATACTTCAATACTTCGTGAAGCAGTAGCTTCAAACTAGGTAATTCTGAAGTCCTAAGATGTTGGTTTTGTTAAAGAACAAAACAAAACCCACAAATCACACACCTCAACCTCCAAATCCCCCAGGCCTGTGGTGTCAATTGCTTCTATCACATTTGTCACGTTATTTTTCGGGAATATGTTTTCTTTGTCATTTTAAGGAAGTGTGAAATTATGTTCTTTATCTCATTTTAGCAATTATCCAAGAGGCAGATACGTAGATATGCATATAACACGTGTATCTATATAATAATTCTGCAATACTCTAACTCTTCACTTGTCTTTGGTTCTTTTTAAGTCATGGATTGTGCTTCTGTACGTGTGGGAAATAATGATTTTTTTTTTTTTTAGACTACAGATTTAAATATTTGTGAAAATGTCCAATTTTCTTCCATAGGCACTTTATTTCAGGCACTGAAACACTGGGAAGAACACACTGTGGCATTAGAGGGGGAATTTATGTCAAATGTCAGGAGATGTAAAGATGTTTGAAAGCATCTTCCCATTTGCAAGGGCAGCAAATGAGCAGTGCTATTGGCCTTGCTTATGGGAAGGAGTAACCAGCATCAGTGTTTCCTGCCTGGTTACTAGAGGAGCACTTTGCAACAGCTCACTCATTTCAAAGCCACTTTTATTTTTCAGTATTAGCACAACTTGTTATTGTAGTTTGCACTGAATTATACAAAATAAAAGAGAAAGTCAGTGTCTAATTTCTGTGATGGCCCTAAAAGGGTTTCTGTGATTTGACAGAGTTTGTCCTGTTACTTTGTCAGGAGGTGTTTTGCCTTGGGCACAACATGTAATTCACTGTACCTTTTAAACCAATTTCCTTCTCTTGTCAGTCTGAGGCTGGAGAAGAGTCTGAGGTAGACCTGGAGTGGGAGGAGACACTTGGTGAAACCAGTAGGCCCTGTTAAGGAGGAGTTACAGAGAACCACATCCCACAGTGGGGATGGAGCTTCTGGAACTTGCTGCCATTGGAGATCCAGAGCAGGTGGGCAGAGGGGTTGGGGGTGGTGGGGAATGGCAGCAAAAGTCTGGACAGTGGTTTACCCTCAGCAGTTTTTGTGTCAGCTGTAGGTACTGGAGGAGTGCAGGGGGAATGAGTTATAGACAATATCAGTTCTCACTTGCAAAGTAATAATAGAAAAAAGCTTCTCTTGTTTTGCTGGGACGGAACTGTAGGTCTTGCCCAGCGTGGTGTTGTGTACATGCTTAATCAAAGTGGAGACAACTCTAGGAAACACATCCTGTTTAAACAAAAATTAGGGTTGCAGTTGGTTCTCATGCATTTCCCTGCATCCTTTTGTGATACTGTTCCTACACCTCTCTATTCTGGAGTCATGTGTCTTACAAATCCTGGAGCTGTGCTGTGCAGCTTCTCTGCTGCAGTTAATGCTTTCTCCTTTCTTAATGCCCTCCTCCACTGGATCACTCACAAAACAGGAGTAGCACTCCCTCTTCTTCCTGACTAGAACTGGGAACTGGTGATGGGCTCCCAGCTTTAGAGTCTCTTTGCATTCAGTACCTGTTAACCAGCAGTTACAGGATTTGTGTGTGATTGCTTCCAAAAATCTTCAAGCCAAGGTGCGTTTTTAGGATGCAGAATGTTTTGTGGTGGCAAATACAACCCTGAGAATCTTTCCAATCTCAGTGATGGGAAGCTTTCCATACTTATTGGTCATCTAGTCAAGTGGTCAGTTGTGTGTTAAATCCAGGACTTCTCTAATTAAAGATTTATGGACAAAGAATTGAAACACATTGTAATGTTTTATGACATAATTCTCTGCAAATGGCTACTGCTTTTGAGTTGCACTTGAATTCCTCAACCTAAAAATTAGGTTTGCTGGAGGGGCTTTCTGCATCACTGACTTCTGTAGGCATTCCTTATGTTGACTTCTCAGTTTGTAAGTTTGGCCTCTGTTGAAGGAGCCGAGTCTGAATATAGATTTCTAATATTTTCTTACCCATATCGGGGCAGAATTCATATATAATGTTGAATTTTTGTGGTGGTGTGACTGTAGAGGAGGTTATGGCACACACATTTCCATTTGAACTGGCAGGATTGGACTGTGTGTCACATGGGGACGTGGTTTTCTGCTGGGTTAGGCTCAGTCTTAACTGTCTTATACAACCTAAATGACTCTATGATTTTATGGTTGCTCAGGATTTGAGGTTTTTTTGAGCAGTAGCAGATTGATAGCTATATTCTCCAAGTTAATGTAAGAGGAGGGATGTGAAAGGTAGGCCGTGCCTTTCATTAAATATTTTGAAACCTGTTTTTCTTAATCACAAAGCTGTTATTTTGCACCCTTTTCAAGGTGTTGAGTCTCTCACTGCCAAGTGCCAGAGAGCTCCCATCTCTGAGGAATGAGGAACTGGTGTCCAAGGGTTCTGAGGCTGCAGCTGAAGCTGGTGGGAGGGCTGGCATCAGCCAGGGATCATCTCTGCCACCAGCAGGTCCCACATTGCCTTTGGCTGAAGCACCTGTCGGGTTTTCCTGGGAGGGGAGCAGCTGTGGCAGTGTGTGCCACGGAGACGGGCCTTGGGCAGGTCTGGAATGGAGCTGTTCAGGCCTGGAGCAGTGCTTAGTGCACACTGTCTTTGAGAGCAGGAGATACACTTCCAGTGATTGCTACTAATAAGAGGGTGGATTTGAAATGGAGCTTCTACATCTAGACCAGGATGAAAAGAAACTTTTCTTCTTTTTTCTCCGTGCACAGAAACGTTTTTTCTCTATTCAGACACACTTTACAGAGCTCGGAGTGATGGGAGGTGCAGAACCACTTGTGAACACCCAGCTGTAACTCGGGGGAGCTCAGTGTGTGCCCTCCTACAGGGGAGAAAATGTGAGTCAACTCTGAATTGGTTTTCTGGCAGAATTACCCACCGTGTGACCTCACTGAAGGACCACCACTTGCATGGTGGAGCAGTCTCTTTGTCAGGAAAACCAAAGTTCTTATTCTGAAGTACAGGATAGATTTGCAGCTGAGGCCTGGGCTGTGTTAGACATGGCGCAATTTCACGGCGTGAGCACATCACATCCCTGCCAAGGAGTTAAATAAGGAAAAAATAGGCCTTGGGAATTGCATTGAAGTTGTACGGCAGAGTTTAGCAGAGACTAAGCCCCCAAATCTTTCCTTTTTATGTTTAGAAAAGTGCTGTTGTTTTTGTATAAACAGCTGGCTGTTTTGTGTTGGCTGGTGCAGCCTCCTAGATGCGGCGTCTGCTGCTTTTATTTAAATTTCCCCTGAAGATGCAAATTAAAGTGAAAACCCCACAGGCTTCCAACCGTTCCTGCTGCATGCTGCTGTGGAATTCTGCCCTTGAAAAGCTCTCTCTTAGGCTTTGGTGGATTCTTTTCCTGCAGGGCCGAAAGAACACGCAAGTGTGAAATGCGTAAGAGGAACAGGCCTGTGGGACTGAGAGTGTTCCATAGCAAACACTTCCATCGTGGGGTGGGAAGGAATTAACTTCACTTAAGGGACAAACTGGAATGACTCAAAGGAGAGGTTGGGGTTAGTTTGGGGGACCCTAATACCAGCACATATTTGAGGGACACGTTTAGCTGAGTTTAGAGAGGAGATTGGCTCCTGGAAAGGCAAGCCTGGCCTTGGAAAGAGCTGGAAATGTGATCTGCAGCAATGTCTTCCTGGCTAACATCAGCTTCACTTGTCAACAGGAGCATTACAAAGCCACTTTATTTTACAGAATTCTGAAGCTTCAAGAATATCTATTTCCTGGATGTAGAGGATTATTGCTGTTTGTATTGGTGATGCCCAGCTTTGCAGATGGCTTGTTTAAGAGCACTTGTTGGATTGATTTTAATTTTTGTTAAAATTGGTTAAATAATAGCCTCAGCTTTTTTAGTGAGACTCTTTTAAAGGCAAACTGGCATCCTGGCAAGCTTCCGCAGCTTGCAGTAGTCTTCAGTTGGCACTCAGGAGTTGAGAAATTATTTTCCTTTGAGTGTGTTGTGGTGTTGTTAATCCACATCTGGCAGTTCCCTTCTGTATACAGTTAAAATCCCATCACTGTTCTGTGGAGGATTGGAGTAAAGCATCCAAAACACCATTATTGAAACTCCTGCCATGGAAAGCTCGCTGCTGCTATCTCTTGATCTGTTGTGTTCTTTCATTTTTTGAAATTGCACGGCTTAACCCCATTTTTAAAAATACTTTTTGTATTATATAAACCTGTTAAACTTGCTAGATATCATTATAAATGTAATTTCAAATGGAAAATGCTCTAAGCTTTATCTTTTTTTTCAAGAGTGTCTTCTCATTTCAGTTAATAACTCTTTTATTCTGTCTCTTTCCCAGTTTTGTTATTTTTTTTTTTTTATTAAAAAACCCAACAAACTAAATTCTTTGGTTTGGAATGAACCTGATGAAAGATGGACGGATAAATCCACCACATAAAGCAGGTGAAAGGGAAAGTCTGATAAAGCAAACGTGGACATTTTAGGTTGGTGTCTGTAGGAAGGTAACTATCAACAAGAAGTGCAAATGCTGCCTCTTTGCAGCCTCTTTTCTTTCTGCTCACACCTTGGGGAAAGGAGATTGTCCAGCATTGGAAAGTGAAGGTTGATTATTTAAAGTGCTTAAAGCAGTGGCCTTTTGTAGCAGTAATTGGGATTTATCTGAGTTTGCATCCAGTGTTACTGGCCCTGGAACATCTTGAGCAGCTCAGCCAAGAAGAGTAGGGGAGGGGGAAAAATTGTCTCTAAGCTGAACTGGTTTTGTGCTTACCTTGATTTTTATACATTAGATTTTGCCCTCAGCACCTTTGCTGTCCAGATCCATTCTCTTTCATGTTGTGGACCTGATTTTGTTTCCTTTGTGGAGCTGCAGTAATGCTCTCGACTGTTTTCATCTGGAGCACTCTAAGTTTGTTAGAACGTGTGGTCTGGGGCTTCCTTCGAAATTTTTCAAAATTCTGAGTAAGTCTGGTTTTCATTTTGACTGCTGCCTTCGGGTTGAGAGAGACAGGAATTTGGTCGGGTATTTAATTACTTTGTCCTGCTTTGAGACTGTCATGTCTCGCCTTGTTCTCTGTCTTGCCATTCTCAAAAGTAGGATTACATCTGGGAGACTTGCCTGGCAAGAGACGGCGAGAGCCGCTGCCTGAAGATAGTTGGGTTTGTCAGCTGGAGTGTCTTGGGAAATGCCTGTCTGTAACCCCCATTCCCGTACGATTTTCGGCTTACAAGCCTCCCAAACCCAATAAACCAGCATCAGGCTGGTGGAGGCTCAATGTACAGAAATTGCAGGTAGCCCTGTGTCTGTAGCAGGGAGCTGCTGTGGTTTAGAGCCCTGCAGCTGGGTGGGGAAGGCAGTTTGCAGAACCCTTTTTCCCCCAGAAGAGCCGAGCACCGAGCGTTCCTCCCAGAGGGCACAGCCCATTGTGGTGTGTTGTTTTGTGCTTGTGGCTTGCAAAGCTGAGACACCTTACTTTACATTGCTTAAAATGAGGAGTGTAGGAAGTCTGCAGACGTGTGCTTTGTTTTGGATATGCTCTCCTGATCCCGGTGGAGGATCCCAAACCTCAGAGGAGTTGGATTTGTTTATTTCCAAGGGAATTTGCTCTCGGAATGTCTGCTGCTGTTCTGCTTTTTGCAGCTACAAAGAGAGATGGTGGCGGTGGTAATCTGTGTTACAACTGCAGGGAGGAACTCCCCCCAGCCCTGCAGGTCCTGTGGGAAAGGGATGCTGGGAGGAGCTGCAGGCAGGGCAGAGTGTGTAGTCACAGGAGAGCACATCAGCCTTTCACAAGGGTCTTCTGGAAATCGCCTTCGGACACAGCCACGGATATGGGGCTGGGGTGGCCCTGGCTTGAGCAGGAGGTGGAGACCATGGGGATTGGATTTCCCTTAAAAGCTGCCAGGATTTCACTAAGTGGAGTTGTGGAGCCTGAAAAGATGAAGGGATTCATTTTTCTTGCATTTTGTTGCTTTTCCTACTGGAGAGTTTTTTTGGGCAACCTTCCCAAAGGCCGTTAGTTTTAATAAAGTGGCCCTTGCTTTTTATCCCAGTTTGGAGAATTCCACTTTTTTGCTCTTAATGTTTTGTAAGAGAAGCTCTGCCTGTGCTCAGTCAGGGGATACATGTTACCACCTTCCCTGCCGGCCATTATGAAATCATTAAATGTTCATATTTTATAGGTGACTGGCCAGAAAGGAATCTTAGAATTCTCCATGCTAGACAGTCATAATAGTATGGAATCATCTCAGCTTAATTGAACTAGAAATACTTTTTCCTATCCTGATATAGAGCTTCTGAAGCTTTACCTCGCTTCTCCTGCATAATTTATTGTTCATGATCATATGTAACCTTATGAATAGTAAGGTTTTTTGTAAGAGAATGTATTTGCTCCCATTTGATTTCCAAGGAGCTACTTACACACAGTACAGGTTGTACTGTAGTACAGGTTGTACTGTAACAATGTTCAAGAAAACAGTTCAGCACGAGTGTGAACTCATTGTGCATCTGCTTTACGTGGGTTTATCCTAAAGCTTTATTCAAGCGTGTTTTATTATGGTTACTTCTTGTGCTGATAACTCTTGTGGTTTTTAATGTACTCAGCATTGCAAGCTGATCTGTAGCTGTGTGGTGAGCTAAACTGTACATGTTTTCTAATAGTATTTTCAGAAACTTCATTTTTATTATTTTTTTGGTAAATAATACGTGTATGTGTGTGTGGTTTGTTTTATCATCCTCCTGGACTATAGCTTCAGTTATTATGCCTTTCTTCTTCCAGTTGTAATGAATGAGTCACTTCTGTGTATAAGGATTTGGTTGTTTACTCTGACAAACCCTTGATAGGAGACACTCGACAAGATCTCAGTAAATCAATTTGTTCAGGATCTATAAGCATCTCATTAGCATTTATTTGCAATGTTCATTGTAAGCTCAGCTGCAGCTGTTGAACACCCTGAATCTCCCAAAGATTTCCAGGATTGTAAGCATATGTTTTGAGATTGTGCTTTAAGTGGAGGAATTCTGTGGGCTTTTTCCCCCTCTTTTCATTGCTGCTGCTAACAAAGATCTTTTTGAATGGAACTGCAGGCTCTGTGTCTATAATCTTTCCCATTTCTGACTGCTGAAAGCTTCCTTGGAAAAAAACATTATTGCTGGAGTGGCATGACTGAGAGACCATTCTTCTGCCCGTCTTGCTTTTCATTTCCCCATTGGCGGCAGGACAAGGCTCACGTTTTTGCTGTGGTTTCTGCAATAATGGTTAAAAGAAACAGCAAGGCTTTTACCTTGCCCAAAAGCCTTGTGGAACCAAGTGATGTCATTGTTTGGGCCGTGCAGCCAGGATTGCCGGGGCACCGGCGGCGGGGACGCCTTTGCTTCAGCTGAGCCCAAGTGCTGGCAACACAAAAGGAGGCCAGGGCTACCTGCAGCTCCTCACCATTGATTTCCTATACAAATCTCATAATGGGCTCTTGTAAAGGAGTGCGGCAGAAAACCAGGCAGATCCCAGCAGCTCAAAGGTAACTAACAGCCTAAGTTATCTCTCGCAAGATTTTTACAAGGGGAAGTCATTCTCGATTTTGTTTTCATTTCACAAACGAGGCTGCAGGGAATGAGAAAATCAAGTGAATAGGCAGCTTTTTAAGAGGGCAAGTGGGTAATTGAAATAGTGCCCAGCCCAGTTTGGAGCCAGTGTTGTCCCCAGGGCACTTAGAGGTCACACTGGTGTCTGTTAAAGCTTCCCTGTAACTTCTGGCAGTGCCAGTCCTGGGAAGGAACGTGTGTGTGAAATGGTTCTTTTTTCCTCTTTTGCCATAGCAGATGTCAGTGCCTTACTGACAAAGCAAAAGTGGGTATCTCACACTTTTCCATAATGTTTAAATTCCCATGACTCTCTGCCATCCTCACCTCCCCTTGACTGAGATAACCCGAGTTTATTTTCATTTTCAGGCTGGGGAGCTGGAGCAGGCTGCATGCTGCTCAGGGAGCAGGCTTCAAAAATCACCTTTGTTTCTGCAAGTGGGGGGTCACATTCTTTTTACTGTAATCAGTACCCAGTCTGCTGACGTTCTCCTGCAAGTAGCCTGCACTTCAGCAAGCTGTTTAAATATTATTTTCTAAGTTCCTTCCCTTGTATGGCATCGGAAATAGCCATGGCTCATTCCAGCTGCCTGCTTGTAGATTCCTGGTGCTCCATGTATCTTGCTAGGCTTGACCTCACGTGATCAGTAGTTCAGTGAAAATTGATAGTGTGTTTTCAGCTTGGCTCAATAATGGATCAATAATTTGGGGAGACTCAAAATACAACCTCAAAATACCCACAAAATACTTCTCATGGAGAAAAATAGTATTTATAGCTGTACCATTTATGGTAAAAAAGCAATCCAATAAGAGGCTTGAAGTGGAATTGCAGGGCAGAATGCGGAATGCTGAATCCAAGTGTACAGCTTTGGAGTGAAGAGGAAAAAATTATTACTTAAATTGTGTCTGTATTCCTTCTCCTGCAGTGTGACACCACAAAGGGGCAGAGTTTGGAATGGGCACAGAACTCCAAGGTTGTACTTCAGAAGATTGAACCAAGGTAGCTGTGAAGACAAAGGGCAGGTGTCTATTTCTTGAACATGAAGAAATGAAATCCAAAAGGCCTGCCCTGAACCTCCAGGAACGGCCACATGGGAACCATTCCTGTCTCAGAGTGGTGCTCCTGTTCACCTGAAGCACCGGAGGTGTTTCCCAAAGCCTTTCTCAAACCTGGAGTGCTGTTCCGTGTTGCTCTTGTTGGCTGGCCCCAATCCTTTCTCTTTGGGTCTCCCTGCAGGCAGTGGCTGCAACCTCCTGCCAGCTGGGAGCCTGCCTGGATTCCTGCCTGACCTCTCACATCCCTGGGCAGTCCTGCTTGGCTACCTGGCATTAGCCAAGGGCTTTTTCCATCCTGGAGGCTGCAGTCATGACCTAACACTATCTTCTGGAATTGGGGAATAGTAGCATACCTTCCTCACAGAGATGAACCCCATGGCCTCTTCTGCATTGCTGTTTTATTCCAGAAGTGTATTTGTGTATTAAATTACCACTTCTCGAAGTCTCATTGTTAACGGTGAAATGGCAGAGAGTAGATTTGTCCCACCACCACCCACAAGTAATAGAAGGGTGGCTAAATCCAGCTGTGGCACTCAGTGGTGGAGGTAACACTCAGTGGTGGAGGTAAGCCTAGGAATTGTTCTCTCCTGACACTGGGATCACAAGGTAGTGACAAGCATGTGGCTAAAAATGCAGCTTGAACTTAAATTTAAATTAAGCTTCAAAATAGTGTAATCTAGTAAGATACTCTAATTGTAGCTTGAAACAATCTCCTTTTTTAAAGCCCCTTTGTCTTTCTTTAGTAGCTCCATCTGTCCTCTTTTCAAGGTTACTGGTGTAAGGTTGGGGGAGGAGCTGGCTAATAGGGGAAATTTGGAGTGAATGAGATGGAGGGGTTTTTGTGTGGTGACTAAAAGTGAGGTTCTGAGACAGTTCTTAACAGTCCTTGGTGAGCTGCAGTTTTAACCTTGAATTCTGTAGTGGAGGAAGAGCTCCCATTTCCCATCTGATCACTTAATGAAGACTCAATTAGATTTTTGGCATTACATTTAGAGAATGATCTATGAGTTGCATGCAAAATTAATGACATCTAATTTAATCGATGAGCTATCAAAGACACCTTAGTCTAATAGTAAGTTTTGACCATGATTTTTTTCCCTTGTGAACTACAAGCAGGTTCTGCAAACTTAATGAGCTGCTCTTGCAATGTTCTCAACTTGCTGCTTGGATGTGAGCGTGACATCTGCTGGGCTTTAGTTTGGTGGGTGCTTTGCAGTCACCAGCCCTTTAGACTGGTTTGGTGCAGAAAGAACTTGGGACAGCTCATTGTGCTTTGTGGTTTTGGGATCTTGCTTTTCTCACTCATGTGTTCCAGACTGAGCCCTCATTACAGTGTCCTCATTCTGTGGTGTTTTTTTTGGTTTTTTTTTTTTTTTTTTTTTTTGTTGTTGTTGTTGTGTGGTCCTGCAGCGTAGCCCCAGATTTTCAGTGTCTCTAGATAATTATTGTGCTCAGAAATCTGATTAAATGTCCTCTGGTAAAAATAGCTCACCTGGATTCCCAGTTTGAAGAGGTGGCACTAGTATTCAGCCTTACCTTTGTATCTGTTAACAGTTAAGTGGGAGATGAAGCCCAGGGACTGCAGACATGCCAGAAGTGGGGCTTTGTGCTGAGAAGCCCTTGGCCAGCTCAGCTCCCACCTCCCTCGGGCTCAAGGGGAGCACTCAATTTTGCTGGAGCAGCAAAATTAATTTGGATGCCAAGGTGGATCTAATGCCATTATTGGTTGAGTCTCAAATGATCTTGTCTATGCAGTATCAAAGCCCATGGCTTTACCACCTGCCCTGTTGATAGGTCTAGCTTGATTTTTGCTCTAGAACTCAGCAGGTACATCCATTTGCACAGCTATGCTGATGTGCATGCTTTTATATGTAAGCATATCAAAATAAGTCAGATGCAAGATGTTTAAATGCTTGGGTTTGGCTGTCTGCATCGTGTGTAGCTGGGGAGATGCAGGTGACCCAGCTCTGGGTGCCCAGATTTGATACTGTTGTGTAATGTCTCACTTCATAAGATTCCTGACACACTTCAGCCCATGGCTTGCTGAGCTCTGGCCCATCTGCCTGCCCTGGTTGTGGTTCCTTCTTTTTGTTATTGGCACAGACTCTTGTGACAAATATTTAACAGTCTCCTCATCCTCAGCCAAAGCAGGGATGAAGCCCTACGTGCATTGCTGGGGCTGAGGAGGAGGTGCAGCTAGAATTGAAACTGCTAGGCAGAAAAGTGGAGTAATTTTACCCTCCCTCTCTTACTTTGTGTTTACAAAGATAAAAACAACTTGTATATATGCAAGTCATGTATTTGAAAACTTTGGGAGACAAAGTAATTACACTTTAATATTGGCTGTGAGAAATCTGTGCTGCAGAGAAACCCTAATCAAATAAAGGCAAAGCATCTTGCTTTGCTTAATATTCTGTGATTTATATTCTCTCTGATGTGCAAGCAAGGTAACAGTGCAGCAAGGCAATACTCAGTAGTGCCTGGTATTGAGACAAAGCCAGAAAATCCAAGAAAAACAGTGTTTTACACCAACCTAACAGGTTTTTAGTTTAAAAAAGAGTGAATGTGATCAGGTTTTGTTTGTATTTGCAGAATGCGCTGTTCAAGTGCATCACCTCACAGATGCCACTGCTTGTGACCAGTTCCTGACCTCTGTTTTCCCCCCTCCTCTCATAATCCCATCTGTAGCATGGATGTTCCTGTTACGAAGCCGATACAATGATTTTACATGCTCTTTGTCTGGGACTTTTTCATGGTTGATGGTGACACGAGTGCTTGGTTTCCTGGAAAGCTGCATTTCACCCTTCTTACAGCTCAAAGGAGCTGGTTCAATAGCTTTGTTTTCTACTTGTAGGTTTTAAAGCAAACAAAAAACCCCACTAAGAAAAATTAGACATAAAAATCCCACCACATATTATATGCCAATTTTTCTCTTGGAATTCTTTTGCTTAGAAAGTAAATTACTCGACTAGAAAATAGAGCTTCCCCTTTGTGATAGTCATCATGTGCTGTGAATTACTTGAAATGAAGCTTTTTTATCCCCTTAAACATAGCTTGGAAGTGCTAATAGCAGACTTAGAGGACAGCAATCTAATTATCAGATTATGCTGTGATTGAGGTAGGTTTAGGTTGGGAGAGTTTCTCAGGAGAAGGCTGTACAGGCTATTTACATAAACCATTGGAACACACAGGGAAAACGAGACCAAAGGAATTTTTAGCTCTCTAATGGTGTCTGGCAGTGGTCAGTGGTGGCTCTGTGGAGGCTCTGCCCTGCAGCTCCCAGTGTTTGTGGCTGTCTCTGAAAGGTGCTGCTTGAGGACTGGGACAAATTACATTAGGAGTTCTGACAGAACCTGGGAAAAGCTGTGCCGTTACATCTTCTGGAACTGCGTCAGCCCTTTGTATTTTAATGCAGTCCTATCGATGTGCAGTATTTAAAATAAAAAGCTTGTTGTGGCAGGTGCTGACCTTGATGCAAATGGGAAGGATGTGCAAAAAACATTACATTGACACTGCCAGGGATCTCAGGTGGAGGAAAAAGGCTGCCCTGGCAGTATGGGGAAGGTTGGATTTAAAGGGAATGCACCGAAGACAGCGGTGTTGAGATCCTTGTGTGCGCTGCTAGTGATGACTCTGCTGACCTGGGATGGTGCAGTCACATCAGAAGTTGCAGCCACTCTCCCCAGATGTGCATCTGAGGAGTGGGATCAGCCTGTGGTTTGGAGCTGGGCCGGAGTCAGGGGCTGAAGTGATGTTTGGGGACACTGAGGGACACTACAACAGTGAACAGTTCCATGTCAAGCTTCAGCCATGGCTTCCTGTGTCTCCTGATCACTGGACTCGTGTGCTGGGCTCTGGGAGCCAGAACAGCCCAGACTGTATGGCTGGTGGCACAAACAAACCCATCATTGCAATGACAGCCAGCTCCACACCACGCATTTCATGTAGCTTTTACTGCTGGATTCCTCAAAACAGAGCTTTCCTAATGTTGCCATTATTGTGGCTTTGGGACTTTTAATTTGTAGATGCTTAACTAAAGCTCGAAGCTATGATGTGTCAGGAAGGAAATAAGGAAAAGCCAGTTTGGGGGCGTATCTCTCACAATGCTTTGCTGCTTTGGATGCTCACATACTTCTTGCTTGTTCTCTTCTGTTGTTGGGAAATTTTCCTTGGGGAAGTCTGAAGCTTGGCTGGCCAGATGCGTGAGCAACCCGATCTAAATAGACCTGCTTGGGGCAGCTGGCTGGGCTAAATGAGCTCCAGAAGACTCTTCCATGCAAAGAATTGCATTCAAATGGTGTTTTATGAAGCATTATCAAAATTACCAAAATTTTTGGTTTGGGCAGTGAGTTGTCAGGTACTTTGCATCTGCTGTCCAAGCAGGTCGAAGAGCTTTTTATTGAAGTAAACGTTTCTCTGGTGAAAACACTTGGATTTCATTGCAGTCTACGAGTTAGAAGAACTGCTGTGTAGTAGATGCCTTGTGTGCTGTCTTTCCCTACAAGCCCTCGTTCAGTAGCTCACATGTAGGCTCTGCCTACCCAGGTGAGCCTTTGCATCCTCCAGCCAGGGAGAGCTGAGCCACGGCTGGGACCAGCACAGCGTGCCCAGGCCCCAGGAGCCATCTGCCACCGGTCTGGGACTCGGGCAGTTGGCACTGCTGCCAACAGGTACTGCTCAGTTGTTACTTCCTTCTGGAGTTCTGTTGCCATAATTAGCCAAATTAATATTTCATCAGGTCGGTCTGTTTGTTTAACAGCTGAGGAATGAGGTGGCGTGAATGGAGTGCTGTTCTCCGATGCGATGCACAGAGCGCGGGTCTGGGGCTTGTTTTGATCTTATTATTTCAGCTGGAAAATTCTGCTTCGTGTTAAGCAGAGCAAAACCTTGCAGAGGAACCTTTCAAATACCCACCCAGGTAGCTGTCAGTGCATGCCAATCCATAGCACAGCCAGGATTAGCTGGAGCAGAGGCTAAGGGGAGCAGCATATCCAGAACTGTGCATCTAGTAATACCCATGTCTATATGATAATTCAGTTAATACACGCAGTAATTGTATTTCCACTCTTATGCAAGCTCTTTTGAAACGTACTTTCCCACTTTGGAATAATCTGTATTACCTAAATGAACAGAGAAATCTGTTTTTCCCCTCACATGTATAAAACATTTGCCAAGCTAATACTTGCAAATGTTTTTGCTAATTTATTTGCAAAGCTACATTTGAGCTTTTTTCTTTTGTTCTGACAAAAGCTGCGCCAGTCAAAGCTCCAGTGGTGCCTGGGAATCTGGGAGGTGAAGGCAGTAAACAGGGGAGATGAAAGGTGCTGCTTGTCTTCACGCACTGCCACAGGAAGTGTTTTCATTAATGTGCTTTGAGGAGAGACAGGAATCTGTGTAAAGCTTTTAAAACTGCTCTTTCACTTCGTTTTACTGTACTTTCAACTGACATCAAATGGGGCAGGGACGCCGGTTCCACACGCTCCAGTTCAGCCCAGGGCTGTGTTACCTGTCCAAGTCAGACGGATAACTCCAGGGTTTTGGGATGGTGAGGGAATGGCAGTGATACCCTGGGGCTTCCCCTTGCCCCTTTCCCTGCCAGAGCAGGGGAGATAACTGTGTACCACCCACTCCTCTTGGGGGAAAAGGAGACGCTGAGAATCAGGACTGAAATTGAGGCGTTTGCCTCTTTTTCTTGCAGCTTTTCTTGGCTTATGAGGCTTATGAGCACTCACAGCTTAGTAGGGGAGAAAAATGTCAGCTGGGTAAAATAACACGGCTGCAAAATTACAATAAAGGATTAGTGCAATTAGATTTTTTTATAGATCTGTTTAGAATACAAATAAGCTGTTAATAGGCTGCAGTTGCCTTCCCAAAGTGTAGCTGCTTGATTTCTTATATAGCAAATAGTAAACAAAAATCCAATAACTTTCTCCACTTCGCGTACATTCGCTATACTTGAAATAATTAAGTTGCGGTAAATAAGACTTGGGGATATTTTGGATTTTATTCCAGATAATTTTTGTGCATTTCATGATGAAGGGTCAGGAAGATTTGCAGATACTCCCTCGGGGAGGGAGTGCTGGGCCAGGCAGAGCCCATGGCATTGGTGAATGGGAGCAGCCAAAGCGTGTAAAAGGTATTAAACGTTCCAGGATCAATATGCAGAGTTCACAGCTGAGAGGATGAAAAAAAGCCAAACAAACCACAGTTTGTTTGGAGGTGGCACAAATGGAGAGCTTTATCCACTGCTCAGAGTAAAGAATGTGTAACTTGAAGGAGCTGTTGACCCCACGACGCATGTTCAAATTCCTGCATAAACTGCTTTCCTGGTGGGCACAGGTCTGAGATATCATTTCTTTACTTCTTTTTCTAACTTGCACAGTTAAAATGGTACTCATTTGAATATTTGAGCTGATCTGGATATCAGATTTAAATATTGTATACATTTTTACCAGTTCTGGATTTGCCCAGTCTCCCTCAACTGAAGTCTGGTGCAGTAACATACTGTTTTTGTAAGCCTTGTTGTATATATTATTTCTTTTACATGGCTCATTCATTGATGGTTGATATTTATGGCAGGTGTTGTAATTTTTAAAGGGTCCCTATGCTATGCTGTGCTGTGGTCACCTGACCAGAGTGGGCATCTCCGAGGGCTTTAGCTGTGCACTCTTTTAGTGTCTTTAGTCTACGGCTTTTAGTTTGGGCTTCACTAACCCTAATGCTCAGTGGAAGTCCAAGAAAACTCAGGATACTGCTGGTTCTCTTATTTCCCCAGCTTTCCCAGGGTATTTATTACCTTGGTGCTGGTGTGACTAAAATCTGCCCCAGTTTTCCACGTCATTGAGGATACCTTCTGCATCCCTCTTTTCCTGTGGCTGGTGATGTGTTCTGTTATCCCACTCTAACCCTTTCTGCTAAAAAAGTCTCAATTTGAGGCTCTCTAGTTGGCCAGCTTGCTTTTACAGGAGTGTTATGAGTTAAATTTGTGAGGGGAAGGTTTTACTGCACCTGATTTGTCCCTAGGTTAAACCACAACAGCACCTAATGAACTCTGCAAATAACATTGAATTTTATGGGATAGAAAACTAGTGTAAATATGTTCTTAAAGTAAGATTCTTGGTAGCATTGTAGCATGTTTGTAGTAGTGTGTATGTGCATTGTTTCCATCTTTTTACTGTTCCTGTTTTTTCACTACTGCCCTGAAAGATCAATAAAACCCTCATTAACACATTGCTAAGGTTATTAGATTTTTATGTATTGTCAATCAGTGGTGTGATTGGGCAGTACTTGGTAGGAAGCCAGAGAAGGGAAGGGCTGCAGAATTAATTGTGCTGAGTGTATAGAATTTACTGATTATCCTCATTTTCTGCACTAGTCCCTTAAAGTTAGGGACCCCCGAAACAAATGGTGAACTTGCATTTGTTTTCCCTCTCCCCTTCTTCCTTCCTTCTTTCTCTGAAGGCAGCTCCAAGGTGCTGGCAGAGGTTGTGCTTTGCCTCCAGGAGCTGTTGAGATGAGGAACAAACCCTTGTTTGTCTCTGGGCTGTGAGAGGGAGGTGCTGGGGCTGACTCTGGGGAGCTTTGCTGCTGTTGGTTCTGACCTTGGGTGCTCCCCAGAATCTGCTCTTGGCTGCTGTCACAGCATGCTGAGTTAGAGGGATTCCCTTTGCTCTGATCCAATGCTGCTGCTCTGTTTCCAGGTTCTCTCAGTTACTCCTTGATTGATCTGACATTAAAAGTATTTGTTAAGAATTTTTTCCTCTTGCATGAAGTATGATAAAGGTATGTCTTTAGAAAGACACTGGAAATGGTGTTCAGCAAGTTTCCATTTGATTCTTCCTTGCATATTTTTTCATGTTCATCATTTTTTCATTTTATGCTTCTTATAGAAACCATTTTTTTTTTTTTCTTTTCCTCCCAGTAGTTCTTCCTGTGTGGCTTTTCTGGCCATTGCTCTGATTGGAGGCCCCCGACTTGGTAACAGCATTCCCCCTGCCCTTCACACTTGTGAGCATCCCTTGGCATCTCTGTGTTCTGCCTGGAGCCCTGGAGTGAAGAGGTGGCCTGGGAGAGGGGGAGCGTTCACTGAGTGCAAAGCTTGCCTCACTTAAAGAGCATCTTAAACTCAATTAGTTCTGTTGGGTGCCCCATAACCTCATTGGCATCTGAGAAGTGGTAAAACTGCTTTCCCCTTGGATGCTGCAGCTTGTTTACACTTGGGAAATACTGAAGTAATTGGTTTCAGCAAATAATTCTCTTGTGATGTGTGGGGATTTTTTTCTGTATTTATATTCTAAACCATTTTTGAAATACCAGTCTGGCAAAAAACCCACCCTGTCTGAAGCAAGGAATCTGCTCCCTGTCTGGGCTTGGTTTGCAAAGCAGCAGGGCATCTCCATAGGGAGCTCAACATCTTGTCTGGCCTTGGGAGGGTTTGGGGAACTGGTTCCGTGGGTCTGAGCAGGGTGGTTTGAGTGGAGCCCAGACAAGGGGAGTGGGGCAGGATGAGGAACCTCCTTGTGTTGTGTGCAGTGTGTGTTTTGAGCCTTGAAAGTGGGTTTTCTGTTTGTCCTTAAGCCTTGGAAAGCCACTTTGACATCTCTCTGAAGAGGTAAATTAGGTGTCTGAGTGCTCAGAAGACTGGAACTCTGGGAAAGGAAATCCATTACTCCAGGAAAAAAATGGAAATTCCTCTTCACCTGCTGTAACAACTGTAGCATTGTCAGAAGCCAACATCTGGGAGCTATTTCTGGGGAAAAGTCAAAGTACTGTTGTTCTCCGGGAGGAACAGAGATGCATTTTCTTCCTTTTGTAGGTGTCTTTACAGTGCCCTCTAGTAAACTTGTGGAGAAGTGCTGGAGGGATGTTTCTCAGCCCAGGTGGAGAAAATAATGAAAACAGTCCCTGAAAGAATTAGGAGTTAAATAAATAATGGAGCTTTGGTCCCCTGGGACTGAGGTGCTTTTTGAAGGAAGCACTGCTGATATTAAAAACTGACAGTTGCTTGAAATGAGAGAAATGGCTTTAGTATTCCACAAAAAAAAGGGAAAAGGTGGATAAAATCCTTTAAGCTCTCTTTCTGAGATGGTTATGAGAAGGAATTTTGCAGTTAGGACCTTCAGAGAGGTTCCCTCATTGGCTTAATTCAATTACATGGTGTTAGATAGTCTGACCTTTGTTTGTTTCCTTTGATTTGTAAAAGCAAAATGGCCTTGAAAGAATGTTTCTTTGCACAAGGTGAGAAAGGACCTCATCTTGTGGTTTGTGGGACACAGCTGCTGCATGCAAATTCTGTAAAACCCAAGGATATTTTAAAATTACCTGAAAGAAATCCATGCTTTTGGACTCGGTGCTTATAAAGGATTTTTCTTTTTTCCTGGTACACCAGGAGGAACAAAAAGTTCACCAGAAGTTGTTTTTGAAGCACAGCTGGTAGGCAGCTTTTTATTTTCCTTTTTTTTTTTTGAGTGTGGATTCAAGGCAAATGAATAAATCCTTGTGAGTAGGAAACAGTTTGAGTGGGAATATGGACTGGACATGAGGAACACCTCCCTGGTGGAGTTCTTTGGGAACTAATTGCACAAGGGTACCACGAGAAGTGGTTCCAGTGAGTCCTGCTTTAGGGGAAGAGGAGTTGGTGCCACATTTCCTCCTGCAGTTTTCCAAGCTGAACAGAACTGCAGCCTGACAGGAAAGGGACAGTGGCAGTGCTTGGGAGCAGCTACTGAAGGGAGCCTTGGCACGGCACCTGGACAATTAACTGTAAATAATAAAATCACTTCCACGAGTTCCAAAGCCAGGTAAAAGTGCCTGACTCTGTCTCGAAGGGTTTGAAAGGCTGTGGAACTGAACACCAGATAAGTGCATCTCCACAGCCATCTGATCTTGGAGATTACAATCTGTGTTTAGATGTGGCTGCTGATCATGATCGTGTTTTTCTTGCCATTATTTAATAATATATGAGGCAATGGTATTGCTTACAGAGGGAATGGTTGGAGTAGATGCAGAGGTGCTTCCTTGCAGTGATTTACTGCAGACACACCACACTATTTGGGGACTTCTTAATTCTGTTCCCGCATGCTTTTATAACGAGCTAATATTTTAAAATATAATTTTGTGCTTGAGGTCCATCGAGAAGGTCAGTTAAGATTAAGCCAACAATAATTTGTTATTTAACAAACGAAAGGTAACTGGAAATATAAACAAAGCTCTAAAGGCATTGTTGCAAAATGCAGCTTACTTTGCTTGACTGGTTCTTTGTTTATTGGCTGTGCTCTCCGGATACTCCCAAGTTACTAAAGCCAAGTCCTGAACCGTATTACCTCTTTCTCTGTTACAATAATGCTATTCTTACGGTGACTGTCTTGATTTTTGTATTCTTGTTGGAACATGATGTCAAAAAACACCTCAGCTCAGTAAAATCATAGAATCTGGGAATGGTTTGGGTTGGAGAGGACCTAAAGGATTATCCACTTCCCCAGCCATGGGCAGCAGCCCTCTCCACTCTTCCAGTGTTCTCCAGGCCCTATCCAGGCTGGCCTCGAACCCTGCCAGGGGTGGGGCAGCCACAGCTGCTCTGGGCAGCCTGAGCCAGAACATCACCACCCTCACAGGGAGGAATTTCTTCCTCGTGTCCTTCTCCATCCTGAGGGGATCTCTCTCCCTTGGGGATTTCAGCACAGCCCCTTCCCTTGTGGGCAGGGGGAGTTTGAGGCACCACAGCATTCCTCAAGCACCATTCCCAACCACGCTGGGGCAAGGGGAGTTACTCTTTTGTGATGGATGTCTTTGTTTCAGTGTATTAGATCGTCAGAGGAAGAAATCTGCTTGAGCTGAAGGAGAAAGGAATCTACTGTGTCTGGGAAAGTAAGGATTTATACAAGGCATTACTTATAATGTTCCATCATTTGCTCTGCCAGGTTCCACTGCCAGCCTGCTGCTGGAGTTATGAAAGTACCAGCAGGATTTATACTGTACTCTGCAGTCAGGGCTAGCTCTTACACTCCCTCTTTTTTTTTCTTGATGCTAAAGTACAATTTAATTTTTGTCTGGTATAATTTTTGGATTGCAGAGTCTTTGTGAAGCAGGAGCTGAAGTGGCATTTGGAGAGCATAGTTTAGAAATGTGACCTTGGTTTTTGAGTGTGGTGAACTCGCCAAGTACTGTGTTTGAGGTTTGGAAGTGCTTTATGAAAGTAAAATCAAAAGATGTTTGGCTGGTGTATATTGCTGTTGTAGTTTAATTTGATCAGGTTATCTGTAATGTCTATTGCCTATAAGAGAAAAATGTAATTTTAAGCAGAAAATACATCTTTGTCAAAGCATTGGTGCATTGTAATATCATAGATAAATTTTGCTTATTGGGGAATGCAGAATGCTTTTGATGTTGTCAAGGAAAATAAATTACCAAGCTGGTAATATATACATTTATTTAGAGGTTACCACATGCAGCAATTTGCCCACATAGATAACATGCTCCTTAGCCATGAATATGTGAACAAAACCACAGAACAAGTTCCCTGTGAGTTCCTGCTGGCAGCCTGCAGGGAATGGTGTGGGGAACGTCTTCACTTAACTAAGTCTGGCTAAGTCTGGGTTAGGAAGGGCATAACAGTGTCTTTAGGATTATAGAGGCCATAGGGAACGTTAATTAAATTCTGGGGAAAAGCCTTTTAAAAGTGCAATCCTGCAGCCAGAGAGCATGGAGCTTTTATCATTGACTCGCAGTACACGAGAAGGGGCTGTCTAACAGTTCCTGCCAGTCTGAGCAGGACTTGTCAGATGCTTCTGTTTTATATGTCACGTTTGGAGGGTGTCATATCCATACTCCCACCTTGCCTTGGAGTCAGAAGGACAGGTATCGCCCCCGGTGCCGCGTCGTTCTTCGGCTCCGAACAGTGAGTGATCTTTCCTCATCAAAGCCCAGTTTGACTCCTTCCCAACCAGAGCCTGGTGTACTGCTTACCTCAAGTCAGCTAATTGCGATGGAAGATGTATTTGGCTGCCTTGATTTATCATCCTGTTTGGAAAAAGGAGTTCTGAAATTATACCGGTGTTTCACATTTTCCTTTTGGATGGTTGTTGCATTTGGTCTTTGTAAAATGTGGTGTGGTTTCTTTCCAAAGTGAAGTCAAGTGTGATGTTGGAGCCCTGTGCTTGGACTGCAGCTTGCTGCTTGTCCTCAGGAGAAGAACATCATGACTGAACAGTTCTGGTGGCAGAGCTGAATCCAAGTCAGGTCTGTGGCTCTGCTGGTAAAATCTCGAGAGACATTGCCATGCGCCAGTTTGAGGTGATTTATGTGGAGCCAGTAGGACTGAGATGAGAGTGGCTTTGTCTGGAGTTATTTTCCTAAGTGCTGTAATTTCTGATGAGCTCGTGGCAGGTGGTTGTTAAAGGACGCATTTCAGTGATTTAAGGTGGATATTGGAGTGCTTGTGTCTTCCAGAAATTAACTCGATTAATGAAGGGAAGCTTCTACCCACTTGTGCAACTGCTTGGCATTTACTGTTCCACACACTGCTCACCTGAGGCCTTACAAAGATGCATCTCTGCACAGAAAACAGAGAATGGTGCAGGACAGGCTGGAGGCACTTGGTGGTTATATGCTGTTGGATCACTTTGGGGTGCAGGGTTTTGTCTTGGCTGAAACAGTGTTAGAACTGATGGTTAATTGTGAGAATTTGAGGAGAGAGGAGCTACAAGGAGGACTAGAACACCCCAGAGTTTAATAGTAGGGGGTAGGAATATGTGGAAGTAGTGTCTTGGGCATCAGTTCCTGGACAAATTGGGTGAGCTGAACAAGCTTGTATTTCTAAAGCTTAGAATCACAGAATCCTGGAATGGTATGGGTTGGAAGGGACCTCAAAGCTCACTCAATCCCACCTTCTGCCATGGGCAGGGACACCAGCCACTATCCCAGGGTGCTCCAAGCCTCATCCAGCTTGGCCTCAGACACTTCTAGGGGTCCAGGAGCAGCTTCAGCTGCTCTGGCCAACCTGTGCCAGGGCCTCAGCACCCTCATAAGGAACAATTCCTTCCTAATATTTAACCTTGAACCTGCCCTTTTCCACTTTTTAGCCGTTCCCTGTTTTGTGTCCCTCCATCCCTTGTCCCCAGGTCCCTCTGCAGCTCTCCTGGAGCCTCTTTAGGCACTGGCAGAGGCTCTGAGTTTTCCCTGGAGCCTTCTCTTCTCCAGGGGAGCCACCCCCAGCTTTCCCAGCCAGGCTGGAGAGCGGAGGGGCTCCAGACCCCAGAGCAGCTCTGGGGCCTCCTCTGGGCTCTCTCCAGCAGCTCCACGTCCAGATGTTGATGCTGGAGGTTGTTTTGTGGGGATTTTGCACTCATGTTCTAAGTAAACTTGTGTTTGCTATCTTTCACTCCCAGAGTGGTTGATGGTGTGAACTGTAGTTGTTACATTTTCACACCACTTAAGAAAGAGAAAGGAGAAGGTTAGAGTTCAAATATGGCAGACAGGTCCCTGGAAGGTGGAAAAAAATTGGAGGACCCAAGTGCAAGTTAATAATACAGTTAGGCAGGAATAATCAACTAGTCTAACATTAAATTGAAAGTAGCAAGCCTTAGAGCAACTTCCAAGAGCAGGATCTTGGGACTGTGGTAGTGATGTAGTCAGCAGTACCATCATGCTGAGCTAAACCCGACTGCCTGCGCTCTGGGATGGGCAAGGGAGAGCTAAACCCGACTGCCTGCGTGCTGGGGTGGGCACGGGAGAGCTAAACCCGACTGCCTGCGCTCTGGGGTGGGCACGGGAGAGCTAAACCCGACTGCCTGCGCTCTGGGGTGGGCAAGGGAGAGCTAAACCCGACTGCCTGTGTGCTGGGGTGGGCACGGGAGAGCTAAACCCGACTGCCTGTGTGCTGGGGTGGGCACGGGAGAGCTAAACCCGACTGCCTGTGTGCTGGGGTGGGCAAGGGAGAGCTAAACCCGACTGCCTGCGCTCTGGGGTGGGCACGGGAGAGCTAAACCCGACTGCCTGTGTGCTGGGATGGGCACGGGAGAGCTAAACCCGACTGCCTGTGTGCTGGGGTGGGCACGGGAGAGCTAAACCCGACTGCCTGTGTGCTGGGGTGGGCACGGGAGAGCTAAACCCGACTGCCTGTGTGCTGGGGTGGGCAAGGGAGAGCTAAACCCGACTGCCTGCGTGCTGGGATGGGCACGGGAGAGCTAAACCCGACTGCCTGTGTGCTGGGGTGGGCAAGGGAGAGCTAAACCCGACTGCCTGCGCTCTGGGATGGGCAAGGGAGAGCTAAACCCGACTGCCTGCGTGCTGGGGTGGGCACGGGAGAGCTAAACCCGACTGCCTGCGCTCTGGGATGGGCACGGGAGAGCTAAACCCGACTGCCTGCGTGCTGGGGTGGGCACGGGAGAGCTAAACCCGACTGCCTGTGTGCTGGGGTGGGCAAGGGAGAGCTAAACCCGACTGCCTGCGCTCTGGGATGGGCAAGGGAGAGCTAAACCCGACTGCCTGCGTGCTGGGGTGGGCACGGGAGAGCTAAACCCGACTGCCTGTGTGCTGGGGTGGGCACGGGAGAGCTAAACCCGACTGCCTGCGCTCTGGGATGGGCACGGGAGAGCTAAACCCGACTGCCTGTGTGCTGGGGTGGGCACGGGAGAGCTAAACCCGACTGCCTGTGTGCTGGGGTGGGCAAGGGAGAGCTAAACCCGACTGCCTGCGTGCTGGGATGGGCACGGGAGAGCTAAACCCGACTGCCTGTGTGCTGGGGTGGGCACGGGAGAGCTAAACTCGACTGCCTGTGTGCTGGGGTGGGCACGGGAGAGCTAAACCCGACTGCCTGCGCTCTGGGATGGGCACGGGAGAGCTAAACCCCACTGCCTGTGTGCTGGGGTGGGCACGGGAGAGCTAAACCCGACTGCCTGTGTGCTGGGGTGGGCACGGGAGAGCTAAACCCGACTGCCTGCGCTCTGGGGTGGGCACGGGAGAGCTAAACCCGACTGCCTGTGTGCTGGGGTGGGCACGGGAGAGCTAAACCCGACTGCCTGTGTGCTGGGGTGGGCACGGGAGAGCTAAACCCGACTGCCTGCGCTCTGGGGTGGGCACGGGAGAGCTAAACCCGACTGCCTGTGTGCTGGGGTGGGCACGGGAGAGCTAAACCCGACTGCCTGCGTGCTGGGATGGGCACGGGAGAGCTAAACCCGACTGCCTGTGTGCTGGGGCAGGGCTCTGGAAGGGAGTTGTAGAGCTTCCAGGACATTAGGAATGCCTCCATGTCTGCAGCTCCTTGACACCTTGTCCGTGCCAGGGCATTTTTCTGTATTTTTGCTCTTCTGGCTCTCTGCCACTCATCCTCAGAGCAGATCTGGGGAAAAATAAACTCGAAACTTGGATTTGTCTATTCCTGTTTCTGAGCAGGGAGATAGACTTATGCTTTAGCATTAGCTCCTTGGCCAGTGTTAGCACAAATGGAGACGGTGGTGTGCACACACCTGTGTATGTCAGTGTGTGGAAAGGGGAAAGACTCCCTGCACCAAATATACCCCCATTGTACCCAAAATAAGATGCTGTCATTGAGCTGAGTAATTAGTAGGTTGATGGAGTGGGAGAAATGTGTCTCATTGGTAGAAACAGAAGTTTAAAGTGTACGAACCCTTTTTGTGCAGAATTGAGGCTTGAAGGCAGCACGAGCTCAGCTGGCTGCAGTGTGGTTCTCCAGAGTGCCTCCAACCCCAACTGCAGATCCTCTGAAAAAATGGTCTCCATTCTGCTTTAACTTCCTTCATGCTGCAATGGAGTTTTTCACCAATCCCTCACGTTTTGACCCCACTGCATTCAGTGCAGGAGCACAGTCATATCTTGGGACAAAGCAGCTTATGCTGTGTCTTCCCAGGGCTCTTGGCAGGAATTTGGTACCTCTGAAGCCTGGCTGGGAATCTGCTTCCCATCCTTCCTCAAGGTTTATATTCCCTGTTGAGCTGCTCTTCCGTCCTGGTGGGAGCTCTCTTGACATCCTGTGCTCTGCTCTATTTCCTTGGACACCTTGTTGCTTCCAGGGCAAGAATGATCTTACTCTATGGATGGATTGGATCTGCTCCAATATTCACTGGAGTCTGGCAGGGCAAACAAAAAGCTGCCATCCCCCTTTTAAAGGTTTTCTGGGTTTTATTCGAAAAGCTAGAGTGAAGCAAAACTCAAACCAGTGTATTTTGTTCTTGATTTACACGGAAAAAACTTAGAGAAACTTGTAATTGGGGGGGGGCAGGGAATGCTTCCCTTGGAAAGCCCAGGGACTGTGCAGCTCAGCCTTTAATTTTAACAAGATCTTCAGGTTTTTGCAGCAGTGGAAGAGATTATAGAGATGAAAAGGTCAAAGATTTTCCTGCTGCTCGTGGCTCTTGTTTCTACTCTGCCTTTTGCTGCATGAGAGCTGACACTCAGGATTTCAGAGGCACAGGGAACATCCTGTGCCTCACAGGGAGCATGTGAGAACATCCACACATAGGTGCCCTTGTACAAAACAGAGTAACATAAGTAGCTCCTGGAATTTTTTTTTACATTTTCTTGATTTTTTTTTTTTTTTTGTTCTGTATATTTGGTTTGTTTTTTTTTTTTTTTTGGGGGGGGGGAATGGGGGGGCTGTCTCTATTGTCCTTAAGAAAGACAATCCTAAAAATTTGGATCCCAACCTAACAGGTCTCCAGCCTGACACTGTCACTGGTCAATCTTTCTAGAATGTTTTCCTTTATTTCCTCTTTGAATTCTTGAAGGTAAGAGAGGTTTGAATGCTATCAGCTGCCAAAGTGTCATTTATCTGTTGTTTCCTTCACACCACTCCTGCCTTATCTCCAGGTTGCTGTGAACTGTGAGTAGCAGAGACTCCATGCAGGAAAGCTGGAGTCCCTCTGGGGGAAGCTGGAGGCTCTTTGGAGACCCGGGACTCTGTGTAGCTCAGAGATAGAGGAATTCATATCAATTTGTTATTTAAGGTCATTTTAGAAGGTAAATCCGATTTTAAAAACCCCACAAATGACCGAGCAATGGGAGAAGCTGCAATGCTTCCAGGACAGCCTTTGTTTGTAAGTCAAGCTTGCTGTCAGAGTTCGTGCTTTTTCCTCAAACCCCAGAATTATTCTCTGGCTTAATTAAACAAATCTCATTATTAAATGCCTATTTGTCTTCCAGGTGGTCTTAAAATATTTCACCATATTTTTATTGACCATGAGATGGTGGTCAATGGTGAGAGATGAAATGGTTTTGAGATGAGTGCAGGAGTTTGTTACTGTTATATGAGTGTAATTTCTAAGGTAGGCTTTAAAAACAGAGATGCCCTTTTCCCTGAACGCGGCGTTATGCTGACTGGAAAACTGTTCTTCTCTGGAAGAATTTGTCTTCTGTTTCCTACAGATGATTAAGTTAAGACAAGTCAAAGTGATATTGGTACACAATCATTCTGCTTGACCAAATACACCAGAAAGACAGTAATTAAAATCCACTTCTTAATGCAAACTAGATGTTAATTACAGAACTCTTTGAGGAATACTTGAAATGGAAAAGTAATCATGTTTATCCTGGGATAGAGTGGAAGTAAAAAAAACCACTGTATGACACTTGCAAGGTGTTTTAAGCTCAGAATGGGAGACTTTCTCCTGAGGGCTGAATTGTTCTTGTTGGTTCCCAGTCTTGGTTCCACAAACTGAAGGACAGCACTGCTGGGAGGGCACCCATGCCACAGAGGCTGAGAGCAGAGCTGGGAACTACATTTTAGGGATGAAAATGTCTCAGAATCTGAGGGTCCACGATGTAAACAGTCAAAGCAGAAAACACTTGTCATACAGACCGAGCTGGTTGAATCTGTTCAGGGGGAGGATGAGAGCAGTGCTCGTTCCAGTATCTTCAAGGAGGACGTGTTTCACATTAAGAACGGTGGGAAACTAACCCAAAAATGGTGATGTTTTCCAGAATCGCTTGTGAGAACCTTCACTCCTTTCTACTTCCTGGTGGAGCCCCTGGATGTGCTGTCGGTGCGTGGAGCCTCGGTGATCATGAACTGCTCTGCTCATTGCGAAACCCCTCCCAGAATCGAGTGGAAAAAGGACGGCACTTTCCTGAACTTGGTGTCGGACGACCGCCGCCAGCTGCTGCCAGATGGATCTTTATTAATTAACAGTGTGGTGCATTCCAAGCATAATAAACCTGACGAAGGATATTATCAGTGTGTGGCAACTGTGGACAGCCTGGGGACCATCGTGAGCAGGACAGCAAAGCTCACTGTGGCGGGTAAGGCTCTGGTTTGTGAGCGTGGCTGAGAACACGGTGATGGAAGGGAGTGCTCTGCCCTGGGAAAAACGGGAAGGTGCTTCCCAAGGAGCACGAGCTGGTTCCATCAGCTGTCATGGAAACTGGGACTGTGGCTCTCATTTTACTGGCTGGGAGTTGGCATGTGTTCTGTTCTGTAAGCAGCTTAATGTGGGGTACTTCTCAGGAAAAGCTGGAGATCAGGAAAGCTGCAGTGAATGGATTAAGAGAAGTGTCAGGTGTCTGAAATCACAATGGAGATTTACCACAGCTTAAAAGGGAGAAGAAAACAGGGTTTTAATTTCTTTATGTGTAAATAAGCTTAAAATAACTTTCTGTGCATGTGTGTGGAGAATTACCTGCTCTGTCTGGAACATTTGGGAAGCTCCTAACAGCAGTGTGTACAGTCCCTGCAGGACTGAGAGATAGGTAGGAAATGGAGTGCTGGGGCGTTGCATTTCTCCGTTTCTTGGGTATCAGGTGTGAACAACGAAGTTTGAAAAGTAACCACCAACCAAATGCATACCATTTTCCATTAAGCAGCCCAAGTCATAACCTTGGCTTTGGTGTTTTGAGTACCCTGTAGACTTGATAGGTGATAGCTTTATTTTGGGGGGTAGGAAGCAGTGAGGGAGTGAAGTTTGCAGGTAAAAATAAAGATGATGTCTGGGAAAAGTGATCTGTCACTTGCTTATTTCTCAGGGATTGGTACTGTCAGTTTGTGTCTTGTAAACAGTAAAGCAGGAAGAGATTTATAATTACTCAGTAAGGGTGAGACTTCAAAAACCAACCAAAAGTAAAAAAAACAAGGTAAACAAAGGCAATGTAACTAGAAAAAGAGCCTATGAAGCTAATTTCTTCTGTTTCTCTAATGATATTTGCCAACCTTTTTCAAACAGTTGTTTTTCCTTTGCTTAATAAATGTCTCGGGGTAATGAATTCTTCCTGACTGTTGCTCCTGCATCTCCCAGAGCTGCTGCTTCCATCGTTTGTATTCACATGTTGTTCCCATTAACTTGGCTTGTAGCATTGCTGTGAAACATCAGCAGTGTCAGAAATAGAAAAATTGGGGTTTAATACCTTAAAAGAGTGACTCTGAGAATCTCTTCATGAGGAATAGATTTCCAAGCTTTTTGGCAATGAGGACAATAAAGGCAGTTCTCCCACACTTCTCTGGAGCAATTACCACCTCCTTGCATTGCTGCTGTTGGGATTAATTCTGCTGCTTTCCACATGAGAGCCTTCAGCCTCCTGCCTCTGCCATCAGCCTGCTCTATATGATCATTAGGTGAGGTTAATGGGGTTAAACATGAAGGTAAGCCAAAATGTCTGCTTCCATTTCTCCTATCTAGGTAGAAGATACTATTTCAATTGATATTTTCTAAAATGATGGAATCTTTAAGAGCCTTTTAGTACTTGAAAAAGAACCCAAGTGCTTAGAAAAAAAAACCAAAATCCAAGAACCTACGTAAACAAAAAAAAACCAAAAAAAAACCAACACAACAAGCAACAATGCAGTTCTGGTGAGGTTTTTTTCCAAACAATCTTATCTAGAAAACAGAACAAATACAGTCTGGCCCAAGACAGTAAGGACCTTCCCCACATAACCAGTTGCCCCTTTGGCACACATTGGCCTGACAGCTGTGTATTAAGATTATTGATGGATTCCATGCAATAAAAATGGTACTTTAATTGCCTAGAACTAGAGGAAGTACTGGTGTTGTCATTGCCTTTTGCCATCCTGTGCTTTGGAAACCTGCCCCAGAGCATGCTCTGGCTGCACTGCTGCAGAGGCTTTGGCAGATGTGGGTGTGTGAAAACCTATTTACCCCAGCCAAGTGCCAAGAGCTGGGCAAGGCCATACTGAGTTTATTCCTCTTGTAGGGGGAAAGGCACTTTGGTTGCTGAAGGCTTTGGAATAAGAGGTGGAATATTTAAATTCTGGTTTAGCCTATTGCTTTTCTTTTCCTCATTTGAATCCCTTAGTTTTAACAGTGGTTTTTAATATTCCTTCCCACTCTTTGTTTTAATTGGCAGCTTTCAGGCTGTGGTGAGTGTGGGCATTGTTAGCATAATAAGGGCTCCCCTCGGCCTCAAAATTCCAGTGGGAGGGAGCTAATTCCCCTCTTAATTGAGCAGTGGGGTTCCTCTGCTGTGTGTGAGTGTGGTGCTGCCATGCACCTGATCTCTAAAAGGGAGCATTATGAAGTGTAGGTTGCATGTTTTAACAGCTTCTTACTCATTGAAAATGACAAGTTCTGGTTACTCATGGAGGCCAGGGCAAGGAAATCCAGTCAAAACACGTTGTGTGCCATCATGTGGATACAGGGTTGGAATTTGCAGTCTTGGAACTGCGCAGCCGGTGGATGATGCTGAGCAATCTACCTGCAGGAAGATGGCAAAATTTGGATAAATTGCTCAAGTTATTTAAAGGACTTTCTATGGAAAGATGGAAAATTTGGGGGTCTTGGAATCTGAAGTTCTTTGTTTGCCATGGGATGAGAAGGGTTTGTTCAGTGAACCCCTGTATGAAAAACTCAACCCAAAACACATGCCTGGGCCTGGAGTGCTGGGTTAGGGATTGAAGGGATTGTACTAGAGACAGACTGGCTGGGGTTTGCATCAATTTGTGTCTTTGACCCAGCTCTGAATGTGCTGTGACAGGGGAGTAGATCACGGCAGCTTCACTGTGCACTTGGCAATGTGCTTTTTAAGGACCTTTTCTGTGTGTGATGGTCCATGAGAAGACTTAGCTCTTTGGGTTTTTGGAGGTATGAGGATCAAGAGATTCTGTGGCAACTGAGCCTCTTAAAGAAACTGATCTTTGCTGCCTTTAGATTTAAAAAAGTCAGAGGATATGATAAAATATTGCATTGTGAAGAACAGTTGAATTAGTTTGTAACTTGAAATTGTGTGCTGCTATACTGTGGTAGTAAAGTGTTTGTTGTTCTACCAGGCCTGTAGTAGTAAATCCTTGATTTTTAGGAACTGCAAACAACAATAAATGTTAGTTTTCTTTAATCAGCAGTGGTTTGGGGATATGAGTATCTCTTTCCTATTGTGTGAACCTCCACAGTTTGGTTCCTTCAAGCAAATGAGGTTTTAAGTTTGTCATGACCAGTTTCTAAGGGCAGTGGAGGGAGAAGGTGGTCATCCAAGTCCGTGTAATGTGTAGGATTTTCCCATTGTTATGATGGATTTGAAGTAGGGAAAGTCAAAGGAACTGCCTAATTTATGTAAAGCCACAACACTTTAATCAGTGCCTTGGTACAGTATGTTTTTAAATTGGCTTTTGAAATGCAAATCTGTCTTTGATACTTAAGTGCCAGTTAGATCTTAAGAAGGGTAGAGAATTTAAAAAAGCTGCTGTAAAACACGGATTAAAAATAGATTTACAAAGTTTTGGAGATGTGTGTCTGTAATTCATGTTGGAAAAAAAAATATGTGTGTATTTTCATAAAAAGTATAATGAGGTGAGCTGAATATATTCCCAGGATGATCTTTCCCCAGTGGTTACTATGGCTTGGTTCAAGCTTTTATTAAGAGAACAGACACATGAGGGTGTAAAAGTTGGAAAGTGTGACAGGGGCACTGAGTTTGATCATGCAGATTTATTTGCTCTGTAAATCCATTTCAAGATTGCTCACTAAATTTTGTTTCAACTCTTGTCATCTTCTTTCCCCAAGTGAATCCAGCTGTTTTTCTTCCTCTTCTTCCACTTATCCTTGCGTTTGATAATTCTTGGCTTTGAGCTTTGTTCATTTGCTTGGCTGCGTTGAGGCAGGTGTGGCACTGCCTTGGTACAAACGTCATGTGTGTCTGAGTTTCATTAATTTAAAAGCACTTGCTGGTAACTTCTGACTTGTTTGTTCTCATCTCAACTAAATGATCTCCTTGAATTGTTATTTCTCATTTAAATACAGAAATTTTATTTTCAAGCCTTCATTTTGTAGTTACTTTTAGAAAAAAATAGAGACAGATCACTTTTGTTAAGAAATGCTCCTGCCATGTAACATCAAACTCTAAAATGGTTCAGAAACCAAGAAGATTGGTATGTACTTAGTAAAAGTGTAGCATCTCCTTTGGAGCCATTGAGCACATTGCAGGGGCAGCACAGCCCAGGAGGAGAGTGTCCCTGCAAAGGGACTCTGGAAATGACATGATGAGGTTTCACATGTTGCTTTGTGTTGGAACCCTGGGTGACTTCCTGCCTTTGCACTTAACAACTGGGGATGCTGGAGTGGCCCGGGGCCCATAGTGTCCATACTTGGAAGGAGATTTGGAGTTTAATTTCAGGCCATAGTGTCCATACTTGGAAGGAGATTTGGAGTTTAATTTCAGGCCATAGTGTCCATACTTGGAAGGAGATTTGGAGTTTAATTTCAGGCCATAGTGTCCGCACTTGGAAGGAGATTTGGAGTTTAATTTCAGGCCATAGTGTCCGTACTTGGAAGGAGATTTGGAGTTTAATTTCAGGCCATAGTGTCCGCACTTGGAAGGAGATTTGGAGTTTAATTTCAGGCATACTCGAGCATTTTGTTTCTGAGCACGGTGTTCTCTGCTCTGCTGATCTGGGTAAATCCCCTTCTCCCTCTGCTTCCTCCAGCTCATCTGTGGCTCCTCTGGGCTGCAGCGCCGGGGCACAGGGCTCGGGGCAGGTCATTGACAAAATGCGTGCTCCCAGAAGTGCACTGGAAGCTCCTGCAGCTGGTCTGTGTGTGGCTGGGATGTTCCCAGGTCCGTGTGACCATGCTAGGTGTCACACGGACTCTGCGGGGACGAGGGACCCGCCCTCGGTTGGGTTTTGCCGCTGAGAGTTCCTCCAGATCTCAGACACAGGGAATGGACTTGGCTTGGGAAATTGCTCCAGGTTTTAGCTGACCACATTGCCTTTTCAAGGTTTATTTGCATCTTGTGTGTGTCCAGCTTGGGCCTTCCAAGCTGATGACCGGGAGAGCTGGATGGGCTGTGGTGGTTCCTGAGGCTTGGAGGAGTTAACTGAGCTCTGAGCTAGGAGCTGCCAGGGCTTAATCCTGCTTCTGGTGCAGCTCGTGGCAACAGCTCTAAGAGCTCCATGCTTTGCCTTTTCTCCATGGGCTAATAAAGAATTTTTATAATATAAATTCGAAGTATTACTTTTTACAATGCACCAAGGTGCTGCAAATGGGGATGACAGGTAGAGATAAGGAATTGTGTATCCATTACAGACACTGGGTAATATGCAGTGGGTGAAGTCGTGGCTAAGAAATTATTATCCAGGCCATTCCCTGAGCATAGTCTGTGGGAGGGAGCAGGACCTGGAGGGCTGTGGGCTTGCAGCTCAAGCTAGAGCTCTGCAAAGCTCAGCAGCAGAGGTGTGCTGTGTTTCCTTCTGGCATGTTAGAGTGCTTTCCTATTGAATATCAATCACTTATTTCTGTATAAATAATGGTGAATAGATAAAGATTTTGCAAACATTAATTTGAGCTGAAATTTTATCTTTGCTTTTTTGCCATAACCACAAAGAGCTGCATGGAAGTAGGCAGATTGTTTGGTTCTGCTTGCTCATGTCCTCTGAGGAGTTTGCCAAGCTCTAAGGATTACAGCTGAGCAGTGTATTTCTGACTAGACTCTGTGCCATCCCAAAGGGTGAGAGAAAAGCTCAGGACAAACTGTCCCATCTCCGCAGAGATGGAGTTAAGTTAGAAATAATAGCATGTTTTTACCCAGGATTGCACATTTTCTTTAACAGCAAGGAGAAAAAACTAATCTTGATCAGATCTTCATGAGTAAAGAACAGTGTATATATTGGAATTGGAAAAAAACCTCAGAGCAGAGATACTTCAGAGGAGGGTGCTTCACAGCACTTACCCAGTAAGTGACATAGGTGATAAATTTTCCTTGCAGAAATATATTTTTCTATTAAAAAAAAAAACCATCTGCGTTTTTCATAAATTGGCTTAGATCAAAATGTATTTCTTCATGACAGGTAAATGGCAAAGGTGGTTTTAACACAACTGCAGTTTGTACAGGTTCTGTCAGCAGTTACTGAAAGTGAGAGAGTTTAGACTCTTAAGACAATAAATATTCTATGTTATTTGTCATTCTCAATTCTTGCTCTTCACATTTGTCCAGCTAAGGTAGCGAAAAAAATCTGTGTGAGCCTTTGAACTGGACTTCAGTTCTTGGACTGAAGGCAGAAGCCCAGTTTCAAAAGTATTACAAATTTTTAGTCTCAGATTGGGAATTAATACCAGAGCCTCTTGCCATGTACAGGGCAGAGAAGGGCAAGACTTGCCTGCCAAGTGGATTGCCACTAGGATCCTGGGGAAAGCCCGCAGCAGGGAATGTGACCTGCTTGTTTTGAAACTCTTCGTTGACATCTAATGACCAAGTCAGAGCCCAGGTGAAGAGACTCTTCATTTGCTTGCTTAAAACTAGTTCCTACTGAAAAATGCAGATTTTCTAAAGCTTTTATGTTTCAAATTTGTTTCACCTTATATCACACCAAACCCAGCAGCTCATTGTGACTAATACTATCCCTATCCTGAGTTCTGTGGGTCAGTGAGCCAGTTAAAGCTTATTTGTGCTTGCTTGAGGGTGACAAATGCCCTGCTGAAGCTGGAGTACAGGGGGCTGGAGATGTGTGGCACTTGTGCCTGAGCTTCCTGCTTTAGTAATGATGTAATAGAGCTGCTCAGAAAAAAAACCTCCTGTTTTCTAGCCTGAAATTCAAGTCCCATGCATTGCAAGTTTTGTAACTGGCAAAGGGGATATCCCTTGTGCATTTAATTCATGGGCAAAGTTACGTTCGTGTACTTCAGAATAATATATAAACTCCCTGTAAATTGTAAAAAATGGGAGCTCTTTGCAGCATACCATGCTATCCTGACCTTTGCCTTTGAAAATATGACAGGTGATAGAGTTAATCTGTGGAGAAACAGGAATTCTGTGCAGGTGGCTGGGGGCCAAATCTCTGAAATCCCTCATGTTTGGCTGGGGGGTCTGGATGGTGAGGCAGGGACAGTGTGATACCATACTGATAGTGCATCAACAGCCCTAAGCTAGAAACTTGGCTGAACTTCGTTTAGATTGGATTCTCATTTGTTAATATTTTGACTCGGATCAGATTTTTCCCTCTTTGTGCTCTGCATGTCAGCACCAGCAATCCCTGTGTAATTCCGTTTGACAGGTTTGTGTGGGGCTTGCTCGGAATCCCGAGCTGTCAGCAGAGTGATGGTTACATCATTCCCTGCCTGCACCAGGGTGGAATCAGCACGAGATTTCAGCTTTATTAGTGTACAGTGAAGGCTCTGTGTGCTGACATTGTTCACGTTTCTGATTGACTGAATATTGCTTTTTGAGAACGATAAGAACCTGTACTATTGCCACAACTGAAAGGCAACGCAAAAGCAGCAAGGGTAAGAGGTATCAAGGCACAAGGGTATCTCTGATTAATGTTTTATTTTTCTGTAACAGAAATTCAAGATGTAGTTTAATGACCCTGGAAAGGAAATAAAATGGAGGAAAATTATTTTGAATAAGGAAAAATAAGTTTATGACATTTGCTAAGGTTGATTTCAGTGGGGTTAGTTCTTGATAACATTCTTAAAAACATAGGGTGTCTCACCATTTGCATAAACACACTGGAAATAAGGATGTTAGAAGTTTTTTAAAGCTCTCCCAAGCCATATTCATTTGTGTATAGAAACTCCTATATTGGGGGAACGTGGGAAAATGTCTGTAGGTAATTTATATATTTCTGAAAAGGTGTTGCTCTTCCTTCTGTAACAACTTCTGAAGTCAGCCCTGGCTTAAATGCACTATCAATTTCTTCTAAAAAGCAAATAAAAATTAGGCAAAGAAAGGCTCTATTGCAGAGAGACCTCCAAAAATCTCTTCCTGATACTCTGAGGTTCGTGGCCAGCAGCTGCTGGAGGAGTCAGTGGGGCGCTGATGGCACCTGAGCTGTGCTGCCCTGGGCCCTGGTGCTGAGCTGTGTTTGTGTTGGATAATGTGCAGTTATACGGCTTTTAGTGTTATCCTGCCTTTTAGTGTTATCCTGCCACACATCCTTGTTGTCTCCAGACATCTCTTTGAGCTGCATGTTTGTGTCTTTAAAAGTGCTTTGTGTTTGTCTGCTGTTGTGTCAGCCTTCAAGCACCCTGTTTTTCAGGCTTTCTTTGCTATTCATATCCCAAGGAGTTCACAGTGAAATTGTTGGTTATTTCCTGTCTCTAAATGCCTGTTGTCAGGTACCAGCTGTCTTTGTCACCATCTATAGAGTTGCCTGCAAAAGTTTTTCAGATCTTTCCTTTCTTCGAGTTTTGTGATAAATTTATCCTGACAGTCCTCTCTGTGCATTAATCTTCTTTAAATAGCTTGTTCACATGAGCTTCCGTAATTGATAGCCTCTCCTGGAACTAAAATTATTTAACCTGTCAAGCTCTTTTCTTTCACCACAACCCTCGGATCTTATTCTTCTTTTGTTACGGCTCTCGATTTTGTTTTAGAAAGAGTAATTGTGAGCCTGTAGGGTTCTTATTTTTAGGCAGTCTATTGATGAAGACCTGAAGTTCCTTAAATGATGAGGCAATCTGTGTGCCTTATCTTTAGGGCTTCTCTTGAAATCTCACAGGGGTTTCATTGGTCTGTCTTGCTATTAGAATGATCTTCAGCAGCAGCAAATAAATGACTCCAAGGTTTGCATGCCCTCAATTAATTTTTTGGGGCATTAGAATGTTGTTTTAGCTGTTTCTTGGTGTTTGCGGAGATCAGATTCATTGTGGTTGCTGCAGCTTTTCCTGCTGCAGCTGGAGCTTTTGTGCTGTTTGTGTTGTTTGGCCCTTGAGCTGCCAGTCCTGTCTCCAGTTTTCATGATACAATTTCACCTCCTCCATCAGCAGATCTATTTTTTCTCTTTGTCTGTGCAATTCCTTGCAACACTTCTTGAGCCTGATCACTGACATCCCCACCTCACTCCTACTGCTTTTCTTGTAGTTGTGGTTGTCAGTAGTGACCTCTGTGTTTTTGAAGATCTTCATTCAGTCATTTTGTTGCTCCCATTTCATTCCTGAAATAATTTATTGATCTCTTCTTGATAACACCTAACTAGAATTTGGGTTTGCTTGTTTTGCCAGTTAGAACATCATATTATGCTGATGTGGTTTCCTTGTCTAAACACCCTCTAAAATTTTTGGATGAATAGTAGATACAAGGGAGAAATTGTTCCCTGTGAGGGTGAGGAGGCCCTGGCACAGGTTGCCTGGAGAAGCTGTGGCTGCCCCTGGTTCCCTGCAAGTGTCCGTGGCCAGGTTAGACAATGTTTTGTGCAGTGTTCTGCTGTTTCTCACTGTGGTTTTTTTTGGTGTACTTTCCCCATGTCATCAGATAATTGCTGAGAAAGGGGCGCTCAGAACAGCTCTGAGGTGCCACCAGGTCACTTGGTGTCATTGTATGTGACAGTACCTGTGTCTGTGTGTGTTACTGATGTGTCCAGGGACATTCTCCTCTCTCCATTCTGGCCAAGGGACGCTGTTTTTAATCAGCACGTCCCATGCTGTCATGGCTGTGTTTAACCAAGTCAGGGTTCTGATTATGTACTGACATTTCTCATTTGTGTTCTGTATTCCATATACTTCCCACTTCTCTTTAGCCAGCAAGGACATTTGGTAGGTTTTCCTCTCTCCATGTTACAGTTCTTGTAAAAATCCTCTTCCCTTCCCTGAGGGACTGTCTCCTGCCTGGATTTTTGGTTGCATTCTCCCCTAAAGCAAGGGGTAGAATGATGTACTGCTTGGTGTCTGTAGCAAGGACTGGAAGCATCTGGCCTTATCCTAATTCAGGTGGTGCTGGACTTGTCTTCTGCAGAAGTGTTTGCAATTCCAAAATCTGTTCCATGTGCCAGTGAGAGCCAAGAAATATGTCTCGTTAGCAGGAGTGTATTTTAAGCCATTTCACACCTCTGGCACTCCAACAAATGATGCTGAATAATGTTGGAGAGAAAGAGCTGTGATAATTTAATGAAGTGTCCACAGATGGCTGGACTTATTAATTTTTTAGCAGGGTTGGGGTGAGGAGCTGATGCACTAACAAAGTAGGCAGCATCTTTGTGGTCTGCTGTGTTGCTGAAGGGTAGCAGATGTTGGAGCTGTCCTAACAGTAGGGGATCATGTTCCCATTCTCCAGTACCTCCTTGTGGTGCTGAAATCTCCACACTTCCCAAGAGGCTCTTTGGGGAAAGGAGTCATAGTTATGGATTTGTCATGAGTTCAAATTTGATCAGGCAGACAGCAATGGGGGAATAATATTCAAGCGGCTGAAAATTGTGAGCAGTTTGTGGGATCATTCACAGACCAGTTGGATGAATTTCAGATTGAGAGTGGGAGCTGTAAGGTGGAATGTTTGGAGCTGGTGCTGCTGGAGTTGTTTAGAGTTAGGTGGGTTTGGAGAAACTTGAATAAAAGTTAACTCTGGGCAGCAAAGGCTTTTCACAGATGGTATCCAGGAGGGAACAGGATGGAAAATCTGCCAGCTGCTCCTGTGCTTTACATTTTCCATATTTCAGTAGAAAGGGGGGGAAATAACAGAAAACATTTGCTGAGCACATCGAGATGTCACAAGAAGGCAGGAAACCATCTTTGGGAAAATGTTAATTGCACAAACGTGATGTGTGTGTGTTTACAGCAGTTTAATGCTTGTACAAAGTGTTATCTTAGCTTCCAGTCAGAGCAGTGGCAACAGAGGGGACACACGGGAGGAAAACACAGAGGCTTGTGAGCACTCCTACAGCCCTGCCACAGGCAAGGAAAGGGGATTCCTCCACAACTTTCTCTCCCCTAGAGACGAGGAGATGGTTCTCTTTTCTCACTTTCCTTTTGCAGATACTGATTTAGTGAGATGGGTTCCAAAGGGTTGGTAGGACTCTGTGGTGATTAAACGCGTGTATGGAAGTGGCATCCACGTTAAACAGAGCAGCGTTTGCAGCCTTGCTGACAGGCTGCAGAGCAGAGGCAGGTGTGACTCTGGAGTCATTACACTCAGGTGAGCGAGTTGTTTAGTAATGGTTTAATGGTTTATGAAGGTTTTTTTTTCCTTTCAGTCTCCTTGGAAATGATTGGCACTGGCTGCAGTTGCAGGGAGGCCGCTGAACTAGATCGGTATCTGGCTCAGGGCAGTGAATTCCCTGATTCTACAGACTCCAGGAGATGAAATACTGGCTCCATTGAGGGCAGGAGACTACAGCCAGAATTTTAACCATCTGTGTTTTCCAGGAGCATGGGAATTACTGCTCTTACAGGCACATCTTTTTCAGAAATGGAGACAATGGGCCACAAATCTCAGTAATGCTGAGACTGGGAATGCTGATTGAATGCACCACATTAGCATTAATGGATTGTTCATTCACATTCCTACCATTGCTCTGGGCTTGGATAAGGGAAGGGAGAGACAAAAGGGAAGGAGAAAAGAGGGACAGAGTTGATTTGCCCACCTTCTCTGCCCTTTGCATTGCCCTGGCAGAAATGAGGGGTTTGGGATGCATCTAATCCCTGTTTTATGCATGTGAGTGCCCTGTTGCTTATGTGTTCTTCTGCTTGTGTTTAGAGAACATTCCAAATGGAAAGTCATCCTTCCTAAATTGAGTTTATTAACCTGCATTCTTGCTAGGTCAGTAGTATTTTCCTTTAGTGTCCTAAAATCGATACTTAATGTATGTGCACTGCCACAGAATGATTAATGTGTGTACAAACATGAAAAAATTGTCTTCAATGTCAGAAGCCCAAACTGTCATTTATCATGACATTCATTTACCAAAATATGGGCTGATGTCTTCAACTGATTGCCTTGCAACACATGGGTGAGGACTGGGGGCTGCTTCCTTAATGAGGAATGTATCCTCCATCCCTGGAAGTGTCCCAGGCCAGGTTGGATGGGGTTTGGAGCATCCTGGGATAGTGGAAGGTGTCCCTGCACATGGCAGGGGATGGCATTGGATGGGTTTTAAGGTCCCTTCCAACCCAAACCATCCTGGGATCCTACTCATCATTAGAACTTGTTGCTCAGCCTTCTTGATTGAAGTGTTTGGGAAATACAAACCACTGAGAAAAAAGTATCAGCGTTTTAAAAAGTTAACTTTAAAAATGGTCTTAAAAGTGTTTCTAGTTTAAGTAGACTGAATTGGTTTACGTGATAATTCCTTTAAAATGATTATAGGAAGTTCAGGAAATGATGGCTTAGAAGTTGATAATTGGTATTTTGAAGAGAGCAGCTCTTTAATGGAAAGATTCTGGGCTGGGAGATGAAAGGGTATTTTCTAGTGGCTCACTGCTGCAGGAGGTGTGCCAGCACTCTGGGACCTTCTCCTGGATTTATAAACAGATCTCCAAATTAATAGTAATTAAGGCCTGGATTTGGAGTGCTTTTTATGATGCATAGTGATTGTTTTGTGGTTTGTTGGCTAAAGCAAAGGATCCTCCTCCACAATGGAGGCTTTTAAGCAGTGCAAATTGCCAATAATTGTAGAATAAGAGAAAATTACTCTTTAGGACAAAATTATAGGCTAGGTTAAAATGTATATTTTAAAATGACACAGGACTATGATGAAATCCAGGTTTTAGTGACATTTAAGATGACTTGGACAATGAACTGTAATTTCATTTCTAGTGAGTAGTGAAACCATCTTGAATAAAGCTTATTTAACCTCAGTGGAACACCTGCAAACAACAGGAGGCACAAGGTCTGCCTTGTCCAGGAAATGAACTGTACTTGTGAGGGATTAAAATTAAAGCATATTTGAACTGTATGTGAGAAATTGCAGAGCTTTAGTCCTCCAGGAGTAGTCTTGCTTGTGCTTGAAGAGGCCAGTGTAGGGCTAGCTGGGAGCCCCAGTGGGAGCTGCTGGGAGCAAAGAGATGGCAACAGGTGAGGTGAAAAGTCATGGGGTCACCTGGCTAAAGGAAGAGACCCAGGATTCCTTCCCAGGTTGGGGAAAGAACTGGCTTAATATGCAGGGCTCTTAATAAATGAGAATATTGAGAGATAAGAATCAGAGGAAATCATGAACGTTTAATGGTTTCTGTCAAGAAGGAGATGTTCCAGAAGGACAGATGCCTCAGAGACTGGAGTTCAGAGGCTCAGGGTTAACAGCCTCATCAGCTGTAACAACAACCTATTTACCCACTGTATCAGTGAGTGTGCCAAATGAGGAGACCTTGTAACCCTTGCTCTGGCCTCCAGGGTCTCACAGGGAGAATTAAATTGCACTCCAGACTGACTAATGATGGGACTTCTGAGCACGGTGTGCAAAGTCAAGCAGATGCACAGATACCTTGGGATTGTGCTGGGACAGAGGGCTGGGTGATTCAGGAGGCAGAAAGGTTGCTTGGGTTCTGGGATTGATTGTGCTGAGCCACTGAGATAGTTCCATCTTTTGGGAAAATCTTTACATAGAGAAGCAGTTTTGTAATATTTCTGTGGGTGTTTGTGATCTTAAATTACTGTAGGTATTGGGGTTTGCCTTTCTGCCAGGAGTGCTTGGTGGGAGAACAGGAGGCATTTGGGGGTCAATTAGAGCAAGGGAGGTTCTGACTGGGTTTAAAGAGGGAGTTCTGCTTCATGAGGTAGAACAGGTTGCCCAAGAGTTGTGCAGTCTCCACCCTTGGGGATGTTTGAAGTCTGACTTGCCAAATCCTTACGGAACCAGCTCTGACCTTGTAACTGATTCTGCTCTGGCTGGGTCCCTTCCTTCCAAAATTATCCTACCATTCTGCATCTTTAAAGGGGGATAGGGTGTTAGGGGAATGAGGGAGAGAAACTAAAGATTGCAGCTTCATTAACCAGGAGGAAAGTTACAAAAAAGAAGTTGGACTTTTTGTTCCTGTGAATACCTTGGAGGGACTGATGGATAAATATCAAAGATGCAAAATAATACCAAAACAAGGTATTATCTATTAACAAGTCAAGATCAAAGGACTGCAAGTTGGTTGGAAGCACACTGAGAGGGAAAACTAGAAACAGAAGGTTTCTCTGAGGAAAGAAGTTACGGAAGGAATCCCCAGGTGGGACTCTGAGAGGGAAGGCAGGATTGGTCCTTCTGCTGGTACTTTCTCAGTGCATTTCTGGTAGGTATTAAGTGAGACTTGTGAAAATAGGGAGTTGAACTGTAGCAGATTTGATATGTCAGTGCAGAATACTTAGGATGGGGTGACTGTGGCTGGTTGCTCATCCAGCTGTACCCTCGCTCTGTTCCTCAGCAGGATGGAGAGGAAATAAGATTAAAGTTACTGAGTTAAGATGGGATCACTTCCAGTTACTGTAATGGCAGAACAACCTTGACTTGCGGAAAATTAATTTCTTGACAACTAAAGTAATTTGAGTGGTAAGAAAACAGAACCAAACTAAAGCACTCTTGCTGCCTGCTCCCCATTTTCCAGGTTCAACTCGCTGCCTTCATTACCAATTCTTTAGCCTCATGCTCTACCTTGGTCTCCCCAGGGTTGCACCCAAAGCTTCCCTTCCTCCTCTGACCTGCCCACTCCAGGACTGTGCCTCCCACTTCCATCACTGCTGTCCCATGGTTTTCCCTGTCTTGGATGTGCTTCATGGATGTGCCCCCAGCTTCACTGGCTGCCTCAGCTGTGGCTCTGTGGAACCCGCTCCTACCGTGTCCTCAGCCTCTTCCCACAGCTCCCCCAAGGGCTTGGCCTGCCCAGCCCAACTGTGAAGCTATTAAGTGGTCTCTGGGTGTTTCTGGAGAACATTTTTATTGAAAAGGTGACATAGGTTGTGCAGTGCTGCTGGGTCAGCTCTGTGGTATACCTGGCAGAAACTCCGGTCTTGGCCACACTGAGAATGTTCATCTGCAAATATTTATCTCAGTATTTACCTTGTGGCGCTGTACGGGGGCTTTTGAAGCTGGAGGTGGTAAGTGAAGGTGTTGTGTGGGCTGCACTGTGGAAGCTGTGGCTGCCCCATCCCTGGAAGCGTCCAAGGCCGGACACAGCTTGGAGCACCCGGGCGTAGCGGAAGGCGTCCCCGTCCGTGGCAGGTGGTGGGACTGGGTGAGCTTTAAGGTCGCTTCCAACTCAAGCCATTCCGGGGCATTCTGTGATTATTTGGTTTGTTCGCCTTTACGCCATCCGTGTTTAGCATTATCCTGTCAGCTCTAAGGATTTTAAAGAGCTGGAGAGCATCTTAACCTTTCAAAAACTCCGTTCTTGAGTCTCAACTTGGACTTCGAGCTTCGGCGTCACGGTCAGAGCGTCTCACGTTTGCTGTCCTTTTGGTTTCCTCGCAGGTCTGCCCAGGTTCACGAGCCAGCCGGAGCCCACGTCCGTGCGCCGCGGCGGCAGCGCGGTGCTGGGCTGCGAGGCGACGGCGGAGCCGGCGCCGCCGCCGCGCTGGGAGCGCGACCGCCGGGCGCTGGCCCCGGACCCGCGCGTGCTGCGGCTGCCCGGCGGGGCCCTGCTGGTCACCAACGCCTCGGACGCCGACGCGGGGCTCTATCGCTGCGCCCTCGACGCGGGGGGCGCCCCCAAGTACAGCGACGAGGCCGAGCTCAAAGTCCTGCCAGGTACCCGCTGCCGCTCTCGACGCTGAGCTGATCCCGGGGCTCCGCACGGAGCTGGAGACGCTCAGGGGCTGCCTTCCCCTATCTCGTGGTTCGGCTTTGAAGGCGTTTTGGGGAAAAAGTTTTTGAAAGCCACTAGTAATGCACTTCTGTTGGGATGTGATACAAACTGTTTCTTTGAGTGTAAATGTTCGGGGCCTTGCACGGTTTTTCAGGTTGAATCCCGTGTTTCAAACCCTGTGGAAGCTTTGCAGAGAAATTGGTCCTTAGTCTGTTGCTTTTGGGATGTTTAAACTGAAGTGTTTTTAATTTTTCCCATGGTCCAGAAGTTCTGACCATATAAACATTGGGACCTTTGGGGAAGTTTCCGACTTAGGGTCTTTGTCTGCACGCCCTGAGCGCTTTTAAGACATTTTGTGCAATGACTTCTTTAAAAAAACAAAAAACAAAAAAAAAAAAAAAAAACCCAAAAAAACCACCAGTAATATGCTCCCATTGTGAAATGATACAAAGAGGGAATTGGCTGTTTCTGTGAGTATAAAGGTTTGGGGATTTCCAAGTTTCTCGGTTTGACTTCTATGTTTCAAACCCTGTGGAAGCTTAGCAAAGAAATTGGTCCATAGCTCTTTGGATGCTTAAGCTGAGGTGCTTTTAATTGTTCCAGTATTCTGGAAATTCTGCTGTATAAGCAATGGGACCTTTTGGGAAGTCTCCAACTCCCAGAGGGGGTGACACTTTATTTTGGAAGATTCAGCTTTGTCTGCTGTGCTGCAATGTTGGGATGTTTTTGTTAGAACAGAAGTCCAGTGCTGATGTAAACTGTTGGCACGTTCAGTGTGTTCTGTTCTCGGTGTCACCACCAGCTGTTCTAATACAAAGGTTTGAAAAGTGACCAAAAATAGGACAGGAATGTAGGTCATGCTTTCCCAAACTAGGGAAATACAAGCTGTGTTTCATATGAGGTTCCTTAATTGTTCCCAGCACTGTCACTTCTGGATTAGTCTCCATGTTGGATTTCTCATTCAGTTGTTACTCCTGGAGAGCTGCTGGAGGGAGCTGCTGAGCTTCCATCTTGGGAAGCTCTCAGGGTTAAGTTGGGACAATGTCGTGGTTGGCCTGACCTGGTGTTTTCAGCAGGTGGGGGCACCTTCAGGGGTCCCTTTCAAGGAATAGGTCTGTTTCCTGTGACTATGGCCATTCTCTACATAAAATACTCAATTATTCTGTAAAGTACCCCAAGTTTTACACTTATATCTCTCTTTTGAAAGAAAGAGGGGTGTTGGAAATGAATGATTTTTTTCAATGACTGTTCATTCAGTTTCATTAATTTCTTCAGCCTTTCCAAAGTCTTGTCTCTTCTCCAGCTAAGGATACAGGGTTTGAAGAAAAACACTTTTGGAAAAGATGCTTGACTGAATTCCTATAGGTTGGATTGCCTTCATGTTTCTGTAGCCCTTCAAATGCTGAGGATGTTGCTGATTGTTTTGGAAACTGAAGATTTCTTGAAAACATCCATATTACACTGATCTTTTGAATTCTTTTTGGCTCCAGCTGTAGTTTCCTTGCTTTTGTAACACTTTGCTGAAAGTGATGAAATAGAGCTGTGTTAGGGAATTCCAATGCTTCTGTTTCTTTGCTCCATTACGAATCCGAAAGTATCGATAGCGAGGTTTGGTAAAATCCCTCCCAGCAGGCTTTTTTCAGAAAGTGGGATTAAGCTGTTGAAGGGAAAGCTCCCTTAGACTTGAGCGGCCCTGTAATTGATTGTTTGGCCTGAGAAGTATTTGAAAGAAGGATTTGAATTAATCTGTTCTTTATTCAGTTTATTCCCCTTTTAAATGGTTATCTGATGTGTGGCTGACAGTGAACCCAGCACTGCTTCCCAGGCTTTGAAACACGCCCAGCACACTCCTGCATCCCAAGGATTTGCATCCACAATGTTCTGCTGCTTAAACGTTCTGCTTTGTCTGATACCAGGCTAGCACTGAGCAGGAAGATGCATTTCTGAGCTGTGCCACTTCACAGTGGGTGCTTTCACACATAGGACTGCAAGGCAAAACTGTCACTTAATTTTGGGATCCAGTTTCCATTTGCCTGTGAGCTGAACTCCCTTCTGGGAGCTTGGAGCAGTCGGAGTCGTGTCTCCAGGGAGCCATCCCAGCTCCTCTCCGTGTAAGGATGGCTGCCTGCAGGTGTTGCATCCCTGCTCTGCAGCCTGGCTGGCTCCACGTGCTGCTCCAGGTCCCTGGCATTTTGTTATTCCCCTTGCACAACAGGGCAGGTGGAGCAGTTCCTGCCAGGAATGCGGGCAGAGCCACAGGGATGGGGCTGGCTGATCCAGGACTGCTCAGAGCTTGGCTGCCTCTGCCTGTGCCAACTCCCACGTGGGATTTCCACCTGTTCTGCTTCCCCCAAGTGTCCTGGCACCTCCTCCTGTTGTGCCTTGGAACTCGTGTGTGCCCCGAACTCAGTGCTGTAGACACTTGGTATTATTTTTAGTGTTTCGAGCTGAAGAACACCAAAACAACAACTTCCTGAAATCCCTGCAAGTAGCACCTTGGGCCCAAGTGAGAAAGCAGCCAAATGTGTGTGTGATGAGACACAGAATGTGCTTTGTTCAGGGAGCAGGAGTAGAGTAGGTACAGAATACTCTGTCCCCATTTCAGATGGCCAGAAATGGTTTGAGGCCTTGTCCAGTTGTGGAGATTTTCTGCCATAACACCTCCAAACACCCCTCAGAGGGCTGGCAATGCAGGAATTAGTGCAGGGTGAGCAGGGGCTGCTCAGCCCAAACTGCAGCTGCTCTGTAGAACTCATTTCCTCTGAGTATGGTGCAGGGCACAGACAGAGGGTACACACCATAGCAGGGACTCAATAAACATGCACTTGGCTTGTGCTTCTCCTTAAGGGTGGGAAGAAAAAGGAACAAACACCCCTCTCCAGCTTAATCCAATGCAAAGCTACTTCAGAGGATTCCCTGGGATGGATGGATGGATGGATGGATGGATGGATGGATGGATGGATGGATGGATGGATGGAAAGCCATGGTGGGGCATTTTTGTTTTGTCTTACTTCAGTATGCACGTTCCCTGGTTGTTGTATTTTACCTAGGGTCAGTCTCTGCTGCAATAATTTAATTTTCCAGGTTGTAAAAGCTCTTCCTCAGGCAGCTCCCTAGTGAAGCCTAAGGCTTGCTGGACAAATTCAGACCTGTTCCTTTCTTTCCTGAGTCTCTCCTTCTTGGTGCAAGTTCCTGTTTCAGGGCTGTAGTTTTGACCTGAAATAGTTTCCCAGGGAGTTGGAAGAGTGAGAATCCCAAAAGTGGGGAATCACTTTGCATGTCTGGAGGAAAATGGTAACAAGGCTGGGAGAGGCTCTGACAAAGGCTGTGAGTGAGGCGGGGATGGAATCCTCTGGGAGTGCAGGAGAGGAATCAGAGGTTTGATTTATGCTTTTCTTTGACTGGTTGGGTTTTGGTTCAGGGTGGTTTTGGTGGTTTTCTGACTTGGCATGTGGTGCCAGCTGTGTCCTGTTGTGTTTGCAGATGCAGAGGAGCCCCAGAGCCTGGCTCTGCTGAAGCCACCCTTGTCCCTGACGCGGCTGCTGGGGCAGAGCGCTGTGTTCCCCTGTGTCGCTGCAGGATTCCCACCTCCCCAGATCAGGTGGACAAGGAATGGGGAAGAGCTTCCCACAGATGGGTGAGTAATGGCTGACAGCCCTGTCTTTGTCTCATGGCAGGAATCCAGCTGGAGTCGGGATTTGGGATCCGTGCACACCTCCCTTTGGGCTTGAAACCTGGAGAGCAGAGGCTGATCCCAAATGCTGGAGAGCTTCAAGGCTCAGTGTTGGGAACAGGGAGGTAGCTCAGGAGACTCTGGATCTGTCTCGGGGTATTTTTTTGCAACCAATTTGAAGCCAAGAAATCTTGTCTGAAGCAGGGAAGTTATTAAGAATAGGTTACTTTTAGACTGGCACTGGAGTAGAAGCAGCAATTGAGGGAATAAGGACACTGCAGGAAAAGGAGGGTGACTTGGGGTATTTTGAGTGTGAAGTCCTGTACTCATTCTTTCTTTAGTGGAAATGTCCACTCTGTGTCAGAATGTCCCACAGGAATTGAAGAGTGAGTGTTTAAAGCAAAATGATGCATTTTCTCATTAAAATAGAATATTAAAACAGTAGGCATGATGGCAGAAAATCAGTGAGCTTTCAGAGATGTTTCAAGTGAAAACTTGCACGTTGTCATTGCTGACGTCAGAATAATGTGGTAGAAAATAACTATTAAAAAAGCAGAACCAATCTTACCAAGCCCATTTTTGTCCATATAATGAATGTACTTCCTACAACCAGGATTGCAAACAGATATTTGAATGTTTTCAGTGTTCCTCGAAGTCAGCAGTGAGATTAATGGGGAGCCAAGTTAATTGTGGAACAAGGAGAGGTAAATTGTGGTGTGGCCGACACAGAAAGCAGTCAGAACAATGCTCAAGTCTCTGCAGCACCAGGGATATAATATATCTCTTCTTTGGCAACTCTTAAATTAAAAGAATCCAGGGGCTGGTAATTTGAACTGTATTTGATGGGAGGCTGCTGTGGGAAATGACAAACAGCCCCTGAGAGATGGTGCTGTGTCAGTGTGAAGGCACATGATTTAAATTCAGGGGTTCTTATAAATGTAAGAACTCACTCCCCCTGTGAAAGCTGCTACAGACTCATTAGAGCAGTGCAATCAAATGGGATGAAATGGCAGAATAAATGTGCCTGGTAAGATCTGAATTTGTTTCTCTTGTATGTAAAGTTAGGTCATGTCATGTCTTTAGGAAGTTTTGCTGCCCTATCCTTCTCTAGGTTGTGACACGTTCAAGGCACAGGGAGGTTAAAGCTCTCCTTTTATTTTCTGGATTTTTGAGACATAAAGCCCAGTTTTTCCCACCACTGAATACAATGCTGTTAATTCCCTTTGGAATTCTCTTCCCTCATTCCATGAGGTTACCATGATAACTTCTTAGGGCTTCACAGATATTTTCTTTTTCTCATAATTCAGAGTGAGAAATTGTTCTGGAGGGCTGGAGCATAACATTAATAAATATACTTGATCTTCAAATGTACACAATTTGAACCAAGTCTAACCTGATTTTTTCAGAATATTTGGCATTAGTTTTTAGTATTTGGGCCCTCTGTTACAAGAACAGGTTCCAGTTGATGTTTTTCTTCTTGCAACACTTAGCTCTTCTTTTCTTAAAGTGAAATGTGTGCTCATTGTAGGCTTGAGTTTTAAGGTAGGTAAAGCTACAAATTTGATCTTTTTCCCCTCTGTGGGGTAAACTTTTTTCATTGTTCCTTCGAGTGATCAAACTGAGCCAAAGCTCCCAAGTCTGCTGCTTGTGACTGTGGCTGAAAAGGGCAGAGATTCAAAGAACAGAGAACAGAAACCTCTTAAACTCTATTTACCCTCCAGCTATTGTGTTATTGGTGTGAATAGAATAACTGGAAGATCTCCAGAAATTAAGACTCTTTGTTGGAGAAAAGCCTGCAGTTAGTGTTGCTAGATAGCTACCTTAGCTTTTTATGCATGGTCTGTTAATGTAATTACAAATTAAATCACATTTAATTTGTATTAAAATCCCCTTTTGATATAAAGGTATGACTTTCTTAGTGTGGCTTTTCTTTATCCCAAGAAAAAAACCGATTCTTTTCATCTGGGCAGATTTTCTGCTGGGAAAAGCTCTGAAATCCCAGGTTTGTTTATGCACACCCTCCCCCCAGACATTAACATACATATATGTAGGTATAGCCATATATAATGGGATTTCTGTGTCTGGGCTTAGGAAACAAAACTCAGACAGCATGGGCAGGTTATCCCTAATTTTAATCCCTTGTTAGAGGGTTTTGCACGAAACCTTATTTTTACTTTTGTCTTAACTGTGGTAATTAATTAATGCAAAATAGAACGTTTGCCTTTCAAGTTGTATTCCTAAGAAGAATATGGATAGGAGCCTGTATTTATAGGAAAATAGATTAATTTTAAGGATAGGGAGTGGTGGGGGTTTTGGTATTAAATATTTGTTATAAGACCTGGAGAAAAGGGAAGGCGATTAAATTTGATGGATTATCTGTTGAAGACTGCAATAAGATTTATGTTAATGGATAAATATGAGTAAACTTGAGTGATGGCAGCTTTGGCAGTTCTTCAGACAGTCTGTAAGGCAATATATTGTGAAATTAGTCGCTGTGATAAAATATTTTCCAAGTTAATTAGAGTGTGAGAGAAGGAAGCTTTGGGTGTTGGGTGAGAAATGAAAGGTAGCTCAGTGCTCCAAGTTTCCATTGGAACAAGGCTCTTAGAACTCCAAGGACTCTTTCTGACTCACTGACTTGAAGATTTTAAAAGAAATCTGATGGAGAAATGGCTGACTCCTTGGTTCTCCATAAAGAATGCCACTAAAGACTAAAGCTATCCCTTCAATTTGTTCACTGCTCCAGCTTGTAATCTTCATGTTTTATAGTTTTCCCAAAACTCCACCGTCTGTGAAAAAAGGAAAAGACTAAACCCTGCTCTAGATTGAGATGTAGCTCAAATTTGGAGCTCCAGAATGCAAAGGAAGGCTCCAGCTTTGTGTGTGATCCATGGTGGAAGGTGGGTACCTGGTTGGTCTTTGCTGTTGGCACACGGGCAGATGTCATCCATGGGCTCAGCACTGGGAGCATCCTCCTGCTTTTCCAGCTGGATTGGCTCCATGGACTCAGAGTTAGTAGTACCTCTGCCAGGAATGTGGGGAATGCTGAGGGAAACGGAAGGAAGCAGGGAATGCGCTGAAGTTTGAAGTTATTGGAATAAATCTTAGGCCCTTTATGGAAAACTTCCTTGAAGTAAAAGCTCTAGTTTCAGCGTTGCTCGGTACAAATGGAGGTGCTATGGAGGTGTTATATTCAGGCTGAGTAGCTCTTCAGGTTTGAACCAGCTTGGAGCCTGTCTTGTGAATTTTTTTTATTTCAGTCTCTAGTCTAGCTGAGGAATCTGCTGTGTGAAGGGTCTGTTCTTCAGCAAGTACAGGAGTCGCTTTGTGCTTTTTACAATTCCTAACTTGGAAAGGGAAGTTCCAGGTGGCTGCCCAGGTGGATTTGTCCGCAGAGCTTGGGACACAGGTACAGAGAAATATCTGGAAGATGATCTGCTCTGAAAACTTTGCGGTGTGTGGATCAGTATGTGCTCCAACATCATATATTGTGTATCTTTATTTCTATTTGGGACATTTCTGGTGGAGAAGGAACAAATGCAGCTGCTGCAGGTTCTGAAAAAACTGCAGTAGATGAGATGGTTCATCTGAAACTAAACCACAGAAAGGACTTGGGCAATACATTTTAATGTCTGTGAAGTCCAGCAAACTCTGCAGCAGGTTTGCACTGTTCATTTCAGCAAAGTTTCATGTAATGGAACAGCTCCTGCAGAAACATGGTTGTACAGGTAATACTTTCCTACAGTGAGGGGATGACAGCTGAGGGCACTTGTGCTGTGTTCATTTCTCCTCTGGTGTTTATGCTCACATGAAGTCTTGTGATTGTATGATCACATTCCTAATGCAGGATTTTCCTTAGTGCTTCCCACCAATGTGTGATACTGCCATTATTACACATTCCTGTTTTCAGGGTTCTGAGTGATTGGTACCAAGTGAATTACACTTGCCCAGTTCAGGAAAGGTTAAGCATAGCAGAGTAATTATGGAGATTTTTCTGTAGTAGACCCCACAAAATAATCTAATTTGCTGTCTAATTTTATCTGCTGTGCTTACTTGAGACAGCAAATAGATTATAAGATGTTTGGGGAATAGTAATTTAAAAGAGTGGAAAAAAAGCCCAAACCTCAGGGTGTAACTGGCAGTTTGACTACAGTAAATTAATAAAGGCTCACTATATTTAGTGCTAATGAAACACAAAGAGCCTGTGAGTGAGGCATCCAGAGTAGCTCTGTAATTGTATGTTACTGGGGTGCAAGTGAAGGCTGTATGGAATGCATACAAAAGGCTGGAATTTGATTTTCCTCTTCCCTGACATATGAGTGATCCATCTTTGTTGTTTTTAATGGCACTTCAAATTATGTTATCACTTTTATATTAAGCTGATTCTTTGTCTCCAGTGTCTGAAATCCGATTGCTTCCCTCTTTTGTGAAAATGCTTCATTGTCCTTACAAAATGAAGATGTTTTGCTTTATTACAAAAGCAGCTTTCCTTTAAGCCCAGGATTTCTCCGCAGCTGATTCATGCAGAGGGAATCACCAAGGAGTCTGGCAGATTTTCTTCCATTAAACTTCCACTGAATCACCTGTTAGGAAATTGAACTCAACCATTGGTTATCTTGAGGGAAATAATCAAAGGGAATATAAACATGGCACATGTTGAGATGGCTGAACAGGAGAATTCCCATAAATATTCTGATGCTACAAGTAGTTTGTGAGATCCCTTAGGACAAACCCAAGTGACAACAAAGAATAGTTTTTAATAGTTTCAGTAACATCTTAACTGCTGTCATAACTTTTCCAGAGGCTGGCAGTGGGAAAGGAGCATCATAAGGCACGTGTTACTTTTAGAGGGTATCAGTGGATATCCTGGAAAAGGCATTAATGTCCTCGAAATGCCACAGACATGCTGGTGGCCTTTGATCATTCCTTCAGGACGTGACAGTCGAAGTTCTTGGGGCACAGCTCCTTCCCTGCTCCATGCCCTGCTGTCCCTGGCAGATCCAGCTCCCTGCTTTCATTCCAGCCCTCAGCACATTCCCCCGCTTCAAGAACAAAAAGTCAGAGCAGCTCTTTTACATAATAAAAGAAGGCAGAAAATTTCATGGATGGATGTGTCAAGGTCCAGGCTTGTCTTACTCCGGTGGTTTCTTTAGGCCTGGTTTGGAGCACATCTGACAGTGCCATTCCCACACAAGCTTGGGACATTTTTTCCCAGTATTTGGGAAGCTTTTAATATGATTTTTCAAACACTTATCTTCACTCAAATTCCCTGCACTTCTTCCAAGCCAGCCTCTCTGTAGTCCTAGTGTTTTTTGCAGGAACAGTATGGCTTTTCTTACAGAACACCTGGATAGGGGCATCTCTTTGGATGCTTTTAACACTTAATGACAATTATGGTTTTGTTTGCTCTGCTTTTTCACGTGTATTAACCAGAAACTTGATCAGCAGTTACAGTCAGATAATAAATCAATGTTTATCTGATAAATTATAGTGTGAGATGATGCAAAAGTCTGTGTCCCAACAATTTACCTGTCCAAGCAGGTCGGGATTGGTCCTACTGATGTAATTCAAGGAAGTTTCAAATGGAGGAAGCACCGAGGTTGATTTTTGTCCATTGGCCATGCCAAATAGAGACCAAAAATGCAATTGTTGTAATGTTCATATATTGACAGAATTCAGTTCCTTCTTGCTCACAAGCCACAGTTTGAGATGCCAGGCAGGAAACCACCAGGTTCCCTTCCCTTTGCCCTAGACTCTTCCTTTTTCAGCTGCAAATAAGAATGGCTCTGGGTCAGCATCCAGACACAACTTCTTGTCCTGGTTTAAGGTTTTGGCATCTTATTGGAAAGTTTATTTGGTATTTTATGTGGAAACTTGGAGAGTTGAAGGAACTTGAAAAAGTTGTGTACAAATTTGTATCAGGTGAAGGGCAGCGATGGCTGCAGTGGGAGGAGGATGTGGCTGGAATGTGAGGGTGCTGCACTGAGCATGAAGTGCCACCTTTATCTGCCCCATTTAGCAGCAAAAGCAGATAGATTGTAAGGGCTGGATTAGAAGCCCTTCCCCACCTTTTGCAAGTCAGAGGGGGAAGTTCTGTACGGACCCTTTGTCACCTGATGAATCTGTGTTTCGAATTTCTTTTAACCTGTATTTTATTCTGAAGTATTTAATCTCTCAGAGATGGCTTGCCTTTTCACAGAAATTCAATTCCTGTGCATTGTGTAATGTGTATTGCTGTCCTTATGTTGTAAAGGCACAAACTCTCCTGTCGTACTTCCCTGAGCTTTCCAAGCAGTCAGTCATTCCAGCTGGATCTGCAAAATGCCTTTTTAAAAAACTATATGATTACTATACCTCATTTTCTTCAGTTCTGGCTGCTCTTGACTAAATACCTCGGATCACATTTAATAAAGAGCAAGTGAAGCTGCAAGTGCAAAAAGATGAGCTGCTCTTGTGGAATTGATAGGGTTGAACTTAATTTTCAGTGTGGGGTGTGATGGTGTAATTATAACTCCTCTGTCTCACACTGGTGTGGTGTCCATGGAATGACCCTGTTCTGTGTGTGCAGGTCCAGCCAGGGGTATCCTGGAGATCAGGGATGTGGCTGAGGCCATGTCCATGGAATGACCCTGTTCTGTGTGTGCAGGTCCAGCCAGGGGTATCCTGGAGATCAGGGCTGTGGCTGAGGCCATGTCCATGGAATGACCCTGTTCTGTGTGTGCAGGTCCAGCCAGGGGTATCCTGGAGATCAGGGCCGTGGCTGAGGCCATGTCCATGGAATGACCCTGTTCTGTGTGTGCAGGTCCAGCCAGGGGTATCCTGGAGATCAGGGCTGTGGCTGAGGCCATGTCCATGGAATGACCCTGTTCTGTGTGTGCAGGTCCAGCCAGGGGTATCCTGGAGATCAGGGCTGTGGCTGAGGCCATGTCCATGGAATGACCCTGTTCTGTGTGTGCAGGTCTGGCCGGTTCCAGCTGCTGGCTGGGGGTGTCCTGGAGATCAGGGACGTGGCTGAGGCCGACGCCGGGACCTTCACTTGCATCGCTGAGAGTGGCAACGACACCCTGGAGGCCCAGGCAGAGCTGACAGTCCAAGGTGGGTCAGAGATTTTAATTTTCACAGAGAACACTTCTCCAGATGACTAAATATCAAGTTTATTCTGTGATTGGTTCTGTGCGCTGTTGAAAACCGAGCCCCCTCCAGTACTGTTATAAATATTGTTACTCTGAGTAATATAAGCATTGTTACTCTGTTATTATTCAAAATACTTAAAATTTCCTAAATAGCCAAATGTGCAATGTGCTTATATAATAAAAGCTGAGGGTGCTTAAAAGCTGCTCTATCTGCTGCCTTGGTATTAATGTGGTTGGTGTGATATACTTGAAGAAGGGCCAAGGCTGCAGTGTGCCTGATCCCATCTCAAAGTCAATCTGTGGTACTGCAACCTGGTTGTCTTTGGAAAGAACATCTCTATTGTATTTTTCATAATCCTCAAATATGTTGTTGTTTTCAATGAGAAGATAAAGCCAGCGATTTGTAGTAATATGCTGGTTTATTGTGTGACTGTTATGCTTACTCTTGCAAGCTATTTTTACTAGAAAAAGCAGTGAAATATTGATAATGTTGTTCTAAAAGCATCTTAGTATACATAAAAGAGTAAATAAAGCAGACTGGGTAAGGAAAGAAAATAGACTTGGTAAGGAGTGGGGAAAAATTCAGGTAAAACTTTGCCTTCCTTGCCTTCTTTACATTCCATGAGGAAATCTGTCTTTTTTTATTGATTGGACTCTAGTAGGGATTTCCAGTTCTTTCTCTGGAGTTTCATGGCATATGCAGGGTCCTTATAAGAACTTAACTGACTTGGTTTACTGCAGACTGTGATGCTACAAAGTTGGTCTAAAAAGTGATTCTGAGGGGAGGAATTTATTCATGGAACATCCATAGATGAAGGGTTTTCTATAGAGAAAAGGAAGGTTTTTCTGACCAAAAGGAAGCACTCAGACTTAGTCTGATCATGCAGGAAACCCCATGTTTTTCTTACCTTGTATTTTGGCCAAAAGAATAAAAATTTGGTGCTCTGGCTTTGGAAATACCTCCAAGCTTGAGGCTTCAGAACACTTTATGGTGGCTTCAAAAAGCTGACTTTGAGCTGTGTTTAATTCAGTTCCAGCCTCTCTATTTTACAGAATTGGTTTTGTGTTTTATGGGCAGTGATAGCAATTAATAACATTAATGATATGATGCAATTAAGCAGGTCATGGGTAAAGCTGAGAGGAGCCTTAGTGCAGGACATCCAGCCAGGTCACCTGGGGATGAAAGTGAACTGGAGACAACTCTTTTTCTCCTTATCTGAGCCATTGTAAAGGATTTCTGCATTTGAGTGTGAAGACTTGGAATGTGTTCTGCCAGACCTTCCATGCTAATTTTGTTATACACCTGGCACCAGAAAGAAAATCCTTTCCTATGATCCAATACAAAAGTACATTAAAGATTCTGTAGAGTGCTTTTTGGATAGTGACAATTCTGATTTTACTTCTTAGTTCTAATCTTAATTCTACTTTCCTTGAGAGGTCACTGCAGGGAGTAATTGTGTTTCTGCATTACTGTAGTTTGGTGCAGGGTTGAATAGCTTGAATAACTGTTACCTGATCCCTGGATCATTTTCTTCTACATTAAGGAAATTGTCATCTCTCCCCACCTAATAGCAGCATGATTTTGCTTAATGTAAGTTCTTTCTGCCATTTTTGGAAATTAGTCTGTTAGCATTTCAGAAAATAAATCCATTTTTGGGGTACTAACTCTCTTCTGTATTTTTATGCAGCTCTCCTTGAAGCCTTTGTTTTTTCTAAGAGGTTTCACTCTGTACTGGGGATTGTGCTCAGACAGCCAATCTTTTTCCTTCCAATAACATTTCCCCATGACAGTTTAGACATGGAATTCTGTGCCAAGGGGGGTGATGCCATTGCTTGGCAGTGTTAGGACAGTGAAACTGGAGAGGTGTTCCTGTGGCTGCCTCTTGACTGAGACTTCCTGGCAGTACCAGATATGGGCTGACTGAAATTTGCAGGCAGAAACAGCCTTCTTTATCCATTTGTAAGTTTGACTTGTGCATGGACTCGAATGCTCTTAAAGGTCACTTTGCTCCATGACCAGCTTTTCTGTGTCCTTTGACAAAGATACAAAACCCTGCAGGCCAGCAAGTGTCTGTGGTGTGGTGCTGGCCACTGGAACACTCTTTTCATGGCAGTGGGGATGAAATTCCTGACCATCCCAGGGGAGGGGGCCCTCAGGTGTTGCACGGAGGCTGTGCTCAGCTGGCAGGAAAATACCTGAGTTTTACTGTGGGTTTGTGTAAGGTTCGAGGGAGGTGGTTGGGGAAAGCTTATTCCAACTTATGTGGGACTGTGCAGCCACCTACCCTGGGAGTTCCTGGGGTGTTTTCTGTTACTGTTGGTACCATTTTCAATTGGGATAAGCGGTACCTTCAGTGCAGTTAAGTGTCACCAATAGGATCTGATTAAGGAAATCACCAGTTTCATGTACCTGGAAATAGCTGAACCCCTGTGTCATGAATAAAAGGTGCTAGAGCAGCCTTCTATTGCCATAATGTTGCATTTAAAAAGTGGTTGGGATTTGTTTCCCTGCAAAAACCACAGAAGGACTGAATCAGGAAGATGACCTTTAACTTGACTAGAAAGGTACTGAAGAGTCCAGAAGACTTCTATACAGTTTTCTGTTCTTAGTATCTTTATCTGCATTGTGTATCTGGGAGGTAGAGTCAAGAAACTTCCTTAACTTTGGAAGGAAATTTTGGCTGCCCTGTTCCTGGAAGTGTTCAAGGTCAGGCTGGACAGGGCTTGGAGCAACCTGGGCTAGTGGAAGGTGTCCCTGTCCATGGCAGGGGATGAATGTGATGACCTGTCAGGTCCTTCCCAACCCAAACCATTCAGTGATTATATGTATCTGCAAACTGGAGATTTCATGAACCCACTGGTCACACACTGAACCTTTGCCTGGTGCATCTGAGAAGTGGTTTCTTGTGGAAGAGAACAGGGAATGTCCCAGGGAAAGCCTGAGAGAGTTACAGCCCCTAAAGCTGGTCATTGCTGAATCTTGGCCACAATTGACATAGGGCTAAACACTGAAGGGATAAAATGTGTACCTTTGTACCCACAATATCATGGAATATGGAAAAGGGACCTCCTCAGTTTTCCTTGGGTGCAAAAGCTGGTGTCACCACAGTCCAGGCCAAACAAGGGCAGGACACTTCCCATGGTGAAAGCTAGAATTTGGTGCCTGGAAAGTCACCTCTCTCTTGGCTGTAGTGGCAATGTTCTCCCCTCACTGTGGGTGCTGCTACCAGGTTATTTACTACACCTGTAATGAATTGAGAGCACTGGAAAAATTTGTTTTGCTCTCCCCAGCCATGAAAGAATCCGTAGCATTTCCCTCAGATAAGAGTGGGAAGTGATGACAGCAGAGATGGGGAAACAGGTAGTTACTGTATTTAATGTGCTCAGCCTGGAAGAGCCAGAGTGGCAGTTAAATACTGGGAAGGTCAGAAGTTCAGCCTTCATCTGGGCAATATATCAAATTTATGGCTGTGCCCAGTGCCCTGGGAGTTTGTGCAGGGGTTAGGACTGAGTGAGGTCACCAAAGGGGCTTCCTGTGGCCTGCCTTGGTGCTGGGGTGGGGACCAGCAGCTTGGGGGGGGACTTTCTCTCACTGTTGAAGTATTTACTGCAGTTAATAAAGAACCAGAAAGTCATAAACAAAAAAAAAAAAAAAATCCATTTTCATTCTCCTATAAAATTGACATGGCAGGTTTGAATCCTCTCAAATAAATAAATCCCTGTGTTTGTGGGAGAAGAGCGAGTTACTCTTTGCTGTTGTTTGTTACTGCTTTTCAGTGAGTTTTTGGAATAGCAGAAAGTCAGCTTCTGAGTTGTCTAGGACAGCATTCAGTGTCTGATAGTGTATCTTAAGTATTATGCATTAAATGTCTCACTGTGATAATGTAACTGAATTTAAAAATAAAACAAGAGATGCTTCTTTTCGGGTATCTGTAATGATAAATCAGAGATTGCGTGTGGCAATTGGCTGATCATGGCCTCGTTCATACTGCCAGAGCAAATTGTATGGAAAAATCCAAATGCAGAAGTGTTTTGATAGAATTGGCCACTTTGTGCTTTAGAAGGAAGTGCTGGAAATATTTTCAGTAGAACTGACAAGGCTTACAACAGTGGCAAAGCCTTATTCCAGCAGCAAATAGGTGTTTTGGAGTGGTGGTCCTGCAGTGTCAGGGAACAGTGATTTCAGTGCTCTGGGAGGGGTTGGCAGGATTGCCTCACCTTGATTTTCCTGTTGCCTTTGCTCTTGCTGGGATAGGGTCTCTTTGATTACTCATGGTAGGTGATTATTTTAAGTTTTTAATGGAATATTTTTGCTTAAAAACTAGTTGTGATTATGCATCTATTAACATTTGAATTGTTATTAAAATAAGAATGTGCCAGGATGTGGGAGGCAAGTCAAGACTTTCTTGAAAACAAAACCAGGACAGCTGCAGAAGGAAGAGCCTGAATATGAAGAACCCTGGGCTTGTTGTCCAGAGTTCTCTGGGACAGCTGCTTTGAGAAAAGCTGATGCCACCCTGCCCCAGAAATTGTAGCTGTCTGCAAAGCACATTAAGTCCTGCAGCAGCAGAGTAATATGTCTGGGTAACTCTTACTTTTGCATTAAGCTTTCATTATTATTGAAAACAATTCCAGAGAAGAAATTTGAACCATCACTGGAAATTGCTCAGACCTTTCTCATGCCTTCTAGATGTTCTTCATCGATTTCCCTCTCTGATTAAGCTCAGTGCTGTATTTGATAATGGGCTGCTCCTCAATTAGAGATTCAGGAGATGCATGAACCTGGAGCTGTCAAAGGCTCACGTGGGGGACAAAGTATCATCCTTTTTGGGGGTCTCAGAATGTGCTGCCTGGGGAAGCTCTTGGAAGTAAAAACACCACCTTGGCTTCATAGGAGTTATTTCTTGCCCTGCAACTATAATGAGTAATTAGTGACCTTTTTTCTGCAGCGATGCAAACGAGGGCAGTGGGTCCAGGAGTGGGGAAGGTGGATGTGCTGGACTCCCTGGAATTTGGGTCTCTACCACTGCACTTCACTGTTGGTCTGAAAAGGCTTTCTGAAAGTCCTCACTGTTGCTCCTTAGTGAAGTTTAATGTGAATGGAGTTCACAGTTTACTTGTTAATTCAGCTAACTGGGAATTTTTACCTCTCACATTTGCATTCAAGGTAAGTGTTGCTGGTGGAAAAGTTATAAAAAGCTATTCAGGTACATGGGAGAGGAAGGTCAGGGGAATGCTATTTTAAAGATACATCACTTGTTCAGATTGTACCTGGACACCAGAAAAGCCCATCTTCAGGAGAGGTCTGATTTTTGATACTGAAGGTAAACTTGCCCAAAATGTTCTTTGCATCATGCAAAAGTTGCACTCTTGTGTTCAAGACTGTGATCTGGTTTCTCTTCCACAGGGCTTGGGTTCAGCAGAACCTCTGCTTTTCCTGCTCAGTGTCTAAACCTTGTTCTGTAGTTGGACTGTTGTAAGTTTGTGAGGTTTTTTTTGTTTGCCTTGATGTTTTTCTGAGACTAGGAGGAACATTTGTCCAGCCCTTGACACATGGAAGAGAGCTTGCCATGGTTCTCAGTGAGGGCACCAACATTTGTTTTCCTCAGCTGTATTTCCAAAAGTCGCTAATGAGCTTTGCTGGAATTTAAAGGATTCTCTGGTAGCAGTGCAGATGTTTAACATCCTGTGGGGGTGTCAGAGAACAGTGTTGTGGGAGAAGCTCAGGGGAGCCCTGCCAGCCTGTGGTCTCTGCCTTGCTGCCTCATTCCAGGTGAGCAGGCACTGGACAGCTCAGGGCTGGGAAGGTTTCCAGCCTTTCCTGGGGTCCAGGCTGAGCAGGGGCAGCTGCTGTGTGAGCCTTGTGCTGTGTAGGTGGTCACTGGGATCCCTCTGGCCAGGAGAAGGCTGGGATGATCCCAGGATGATGCTGGTGGTGAGGACAGGGGTGTGATATCTGTATGGACCATCACCAGGACCACGGGGTGTGCAGGCCCCAGATAATCCTGCTGCAAGGGAGGCTTTTCTTCTTAGAGAGTCTCTTTTCCAAAAGACCTGACAACATATTATCATGAGGTTCTTGTAATGAAACATCTGGAATTCCCTGGACGGTCTCATTGTATCTGGAAAAGTTGTCTTGGTGTTACAGAGGTGCTGCCGAGCTTTCGAGCAGATTTTTGTGGTGCTGAAAAAACAGTTACAAAACAACCCCCAAATGGGCAGGGGTTAACGAGGACAGGGATGAATGAGATCCTTTGGGATGTGTGTCCATAATGGAATGGTGTGTAGATTTGGCAGGAAAGATCCAGAACTGCACATGCCAGGAAGATGAGATAGGTGTGGAATTTTAAAAAGAACCTCTTCATGTTTTATATATTTGTATATATGTATGTATACACTTATATATTTGTAAAAAATAAACATTAAGAAAGACAAAACCAAATGATCAGTAACCCATAGAATTCACACAAATGGTTTTCCTTGTAAATGTTCTTGAGGAGTCCTTGGGGGTAATGAAAATGTTACTAAATTAAGCAGCAGTGTCTTAAATATCTACAATGTCGAAACTGATATTGAACTGAGGGAATTGTAAAGACTGGTTTCTCTTTCAGCCAGAGTTTCTAATAAATGAGGATCATATTAACAGGGATTTGAACCAGCTGCTGCTTTAGGGACAGAAATCCTTTTTCCCCAAAATGGCTTTTAAAACAATAAGATGAGGCTGTGCCTTTGGCCTAGACAGGCAATTATAGGATTTTTTTTGCCCAAGATTCATATTTAGGGGTGGGGGATTTTTTTTTTTTTGGTCTCCAAATTAAAAATGTGCTTTTTAGTTTGGTGCAGGCTTTACCTAGTGCAAGATTTACTCTTTTTGCAGTGTGTTTTTCATACAATGCTGTAGGAAAGGTAAGTCTTGCTGGCTCACAGTCCCAAGTGTTCTTGGATGCTTTTAAGGATTCAAGGATACTGTAGGCATATGTACTAGAGATAAGCCATAGGGGTTTTAATACTGCTTTTATTCCCCTTCAAAATGAGATGACAGAATTTCAATTGCAAACTAAAAGCTGAAAGGTCCAGTAGTCATTTTTAAGTTGCACATGCCAGAGGCTTCCAGGAAATGTGAATGTGAGAACTAAGCAGCTCATTAAAACATCTTCTGCCTCCAAGTGACACTCTTTTTATAAGAATTGTGCCCTAAATTGAGAGTACTTCTCTGTGCATCAGGATCATCTTTCCATTTTAATTGGTTAAATCAAGCTTCAAGTTTAATTTTTGAATTTATGGGATTTAATTTTATTCCATTTCAGCCGAAACTTTTGCACTGTTTTCACACCACCAAATTTCGTAATGAAAACTGAGGGTCACGTTAAAGTGGAAATGTTGAGGAACACCACACATCAATCAGTCTTGAGAGAGGGCCCATACCATAAAGTGAACATAGACTTGCTTTCAAGTTAAATTTTTATGATGGTAAAGCTGACTCTCATCCAGCAGATAATTGATTTCTCTAATGGGAGCCAGATTATTGCCATTACTGGATGTCTCATTATCCAAACTGTAGTTGTTGGCAGGGAAGTTTCTCCCGAAGTTGCAGAGATGAAACAATCCAGTAATTTGTGGGAAGGAGGAGGGCTTTTATCTGTGGTGGCTGATTCCCTACGCAGTCTTGCAGTTAATTAGTTTGTCTTCGTGAGAAGAATAATTTAAAGGAAAACCACGATGGAGTTTGGGTTCCTGGAGTAAACAGGGTTTGGTTACGATGCCAGTGCAAGTTAAACACTCTGTGTTCTGGCGGAGATGGGAAGCCTTGGAGGCAGGTGTGAGCTGCCTAATAAAGGTGTTTTATGCTCCTCGAGGTGTTCTCTCCAGAGGGGAGCTGGGGGCAGGCCTGGAGGGAAGTGGGATAAAGATCCAAGATACTCACAAAAGGAAGCTGGGCTCAAGGCAGGCTGGTTAATGGTTAATGAAGGGCAAATTATTTTTATATTGAATATTTTTTCTAACCAGTCCTGAATTCTGGCAGCTCTGCTGGTCTTGTTTGTTTTCAAGTGCTGACTCAAAGCATGCATCTATGATCCTTCCTTTTTCACATCCTTAGAAGCTTAAATGTAGTCTCAGTATAACATGAAAGAGAGCACTTTGCAGGTGAGGATATAAATTGCTGTACTGTGGTACCTGTGCTCTGGAAGTGCCACCCCCCAGGTTGTGTGTCTCACATCAGATGGTTTTAGCTTCGGTAAAACACTTGGTTCTGTGAGGACAGTTTGAATAAAAAAAGGGGTTTGTGCTCATCCTGAGTTACAGCACTTGGAAGGCCCCCTGGAACCTCCCCATCACTGATAGCTTAGTGCACAGAATGTAGGATTGCTCAGGATTTCTCTTTGTATTGCCTGCAGTGGGTGTAGTCATGCAAGTCACAAAACCTTCCCAAAAGTGCTACTTGTCTGTCAAAAGCTGGATCAGAAGCACAAGGAGCAGTTCCCTTAGGCAGGATAATGTCTTTTTTCCCTAGAAGTGTGGCAGAGTGGAATGGGACTTGAAGGGGATGCAACAGTTTTGGCAGCCTTTGGAAATCTGCTTGTGTTCTGTAGCTTAGTGAGCTCTGTAGTGTTTTGGAGCTCCAACCTCAAATTACTGCTCTTTGTTTATCCTGATGGAGTAATGTTCATGAAAGACCCTGGGAGCCACAGGGCAGTCAGGGCCACCTCAGTGCCCAGCAGGGTCATGGAACACATCCTGCTGGAAACTGCAGAGTGGCACAAGAGAAATGAGGAGGTCAGTGAGGGAAGAGCAGTGGAATCCTCTGCCTGGGCTTGTGCAAAGCAGGAGACCCTGTCCTGGGTGATCCCAGTCTCTGGAGAGTCATGGGTTTGGTGGATGAGTGAGGAATTGTGGCCAGCAGCTTCCCTGGGAGGGAGGGGAGGCCCTGGCTCAGGGTTCCCTGTGGAAGCTGTGGCTGCCCTGTCCCTGGCAGTGTCCAAGGCCAGGCTGGACAGGGCTCGCAGGGGTTGGAACTGGCCCCTTCCCCACCACCCCATGGCTCTGTGACACAGATGGAGCTGGTGGTGGCAGGGAGGCTCTGTGCACAGGCAAGAACCGTAGAGGCTGAAGCAGAACTTAAAAGTGTCATTTTTCTGTACTGAAAGTCTCTTTTGAGGTGAGTTTATAGCAGCTCACAGCTCTGAGAGCTGAGTCAGGGCTGCAGAACAAACATTTCACTAAATTCTAATGATTTACTATAAGCTGTGTGCCATGCTTTGGGGAGAATCTTTAAAATACGATTTTGCCTTTCCTTTCCCCTTTGGGCAAATAATTTTTCTTCAGCTTTTCCAGTATATGTGTAATTAACAACTCTGTTTACTGACAATGTCAACACGAACATATCTCTGATTTATAATCTTTATCTTTTGCCTGTTTCCTGTAGCACATCATAAGATGCCACATAGAAAAGAAGCTGTATTTTAGGAAGGTGCTTCCAGTGGGAAGATAGTAGAAAAATAGTAAGAGTTTGTGACCACCATCCTGTTATGTTCTGTTGGGTGCAGAAGAAACCGTAAAGCTCAAATCACCATGCTTTAAATAATTAGCTAAAATATTGCTTTGCTCTCTGGGAATTTGCGTGGAGTGGGAAAGGAAAAGAACCACTGGAGGCTTTGTGGGGCTGGGGAGGAGTTTGGTTCTGTAAAGCTCAGATTTCTGGGGCTGGAGCAGCTGTAGGCTCTGTCCTTGGCACTGGCTGTGCTTTTGCTCCCAGTCACACACTCAGTCTGCACGGTGCATGCTTCTTGCTCTGCTCATTTGCTTAAACGATCATTAGTGTGATTAACCATTAGAGGGGTGATTTCAGAGCTCCTGTTCTCCCTGCTGCTGCTTGGGATTGCAGCTGGAATCGTCCAGGCAGACACGTGGAGGATTGTGAGCCAGGAGAAGGGAGGGTTTGTTAACTCCTGTAGAATTCTCCTGGGTGGGAGCAGGTCCTGAAGCACAAGGAAAAAAGCTTTTATGGAGCCTCCTAAGGGTTTTCATGGACTGCTGGTGCTGTTACCAGAGCTCTGCATCATCACATCGACTGCAGTAACGTTAAATCAGGACTTTGAATACTTGGGTAAAGGACTTGGGTTCAAGTGTTAATCTGATTCTCTTGGAAAACTGCAACTTGACTTCCTTGGTTTCACGTGGGATTGTAATTGTTGGTTGTTGTTTTCCAAGGAAAAGAGAAACTTCAAAGAAGTGCAGGGAAAATGTTATGGATTAAAGGGAATTATTTGAATTTTGGATGTGACACATGGGGCTGTGGTTTAGTGATGGATCTGGCAGTGCTGGGTTTAATGGTGGGACTCAATCTGGGAGGTCATTTCCAACATAAAGGATTCTTTGTTTTGCCTGGAACAGCTCAGATGGGTAAAACATCATTTGGAAGAGCATCTATCCCTTGTGGAGATGCATTGCTGCACCACCTTGCTAAAAACACTATTCTAGGATAGTCTTTTAGAATTACTGACCAGTGTTTTTATCAGGAGGCTCCTTTGCCTCTGTTAAGGTGGTGGTCACTGTTAAATTTACTAACTTGAAATCTGAATACTGGAGACTCTTAGAACTTCCTAAACTATTAACTGTTAATTTGTAGTTTAAATGTGTGAATGCTCTGCAGCCTGTTTCTCTTTGAGAGAAAAATTAGTATCTAGAGTATCACAAACTTGAAATATAAAAAATTTCCTTGGGTTTGACGTGTGCACATGATCTCTAATAACTATCTCAATTTCTTTATCACAAGGAACCCAAATTACTGGACTTCATTAAAGAAAAAGACTGTTACTGGGGTCTGTGCTTTCCTGAATTCCTATTCTGAATTCCTGCTGCTGTCACTGGCCTTATGTGCTGGGCCATATTTCAACATAAGAGATTGTAAAGGCAAATTTGTATCTGTGCAGCGTGGGAAGAAACAGCCCCAGATTCCACCTTCAGTAGTTCTGGAAAGCTTAAAGATTAATTAGAAGATTTTTTTAACGCAGTTAATGGCACAGTTTACAAAGTTTGCTCCAAGTTTATTTTCTGTTCTTTCTGTACCTCACATTCTCTCAGTGGTGAGAATCCATTTGAAGATGAAAACAATATACAAGGGAAATGAGGGTGTCTTTTGGTAGAGGGCCCCAAGAGCTGTTGCATGGTGACTCCCAGGCAGGGCACAGCAGCTCAGGGACAGGGAATGCTGCAGGATCCTGTGTCCTGACAGTGGCCACAGGCAGATGGCTGGGGGGATTTAAGTAAAGGGTGAGCACAGTTGTTATTTCCCCTGAGTGATGTCTCATTCTGCAGGCAGATTGGGGTTTCCTCTCTGGTTTCTCCATTATTTATCAATCCTGCATAGATTTCTTTTCTGTTATTCCATTTTTCTCTCCCAACCCCCCATGTAGAGGTCTTGTATCCCCCTCATCCCATGGCTCTGAGAAGAACTGCACCTTTTTTCTTTGTTCTGTGCCAATCTGTTAAATGTATTTGGCTTTTCCTTGCCCAGCTTTCATGGGAAAGGCTGAGCCAGTCCGCCCTTACTCCTGCACTATGCCAGACATGTTTATCTGGGCATTTATTGAGTCCTTTGAGTTGTTTCTTTTCAGGCTGAAGAGTCTTGTTTGCTTGTTCCTTACACGGAAGCTATTATTGAAGTGGGTTGTAATTAAGGTTATTTTTGGGATTTGTAAATTAGAAGGGACTTTGATGTGAAGATGGGCCTGCGTTCACTGAGCCAGAAAGGAATTGGAATTGATGTGTAAAGCCAGCCTGCAGAATTTGTGTCATTACAAGATAAAAACGTGGAAAAGCAGTAACTCTCTGTATTTTCTTTTGAACTTGATCAGGAAATAGCTGTTTTTTTCTCGTGCCAGAATGTGCCTGCATCTGGCAGCAGCTATTGGTGAACCTGAGGGGGGCTTAGTGGATCCCATAAATTATTTCCACTGTTCCCAGTTCTAGTTTGTCTTTTCCCCAAATGATCTGGGGCACTCTGTATTCAGTGAACAAACAGCTTAATATTTGAAATTATCTTAAAATGTGTGTCCTTCCTGGCCTTTGGAGCTCCTCAGTCTGCAGCACACAAATGAAACCCCTGCTGTGAGGGCTGCATTGGGAAATATTCAAAGATATGGGATGTCAAGGCTTGCTGTCTTTAATTTGTCACATCCTCTTTCCCCTTCTTATGGGATGGAATTAGGAAATTCTTAAATGTGTGTTTTCCTGCTGTTTCTCCCCAGGATCTCGCTGTCTTGTGCACTGCACAAACTTCACAGTGCCACTTTGAGAAAATATTCAATATTTGATATTTGTCCTTATTCAGGGGATAGTCCCATGGTTTATTTATAATGCTCAGTTCAAATCCATATTTATTCCTGTTTTGGTATTCAGCTCCATGGCACCTGAATCATTCATAACTACTAATGAATGTATTTTTGCTCTCTGCTGAAATGAAGTGGCATTGAATCCATTTAAAAAATTGACTGGGACACAGAAAAATTAAGAGGAAATGTATCCAGCTGTTTTAGTGCCCAGTGTGAGACATTTCACCATTGATTTTTCAGAATATACATCCCATAATCTGTCCCTTCAGGGCTGTGACTGCCCTGGAGAAGGGACTGAGGGGCCACAGTCACCTCTCAACTACTGGATTTGCTCCATAAACATCCACCCGATCCCACCAGAGAGGCAGGGCCAGGGAAGGCACCGGGGATTGCAGGGCACTGTCAGATCCAGGACCATTCATTATTCCCTCTTCATGGTGCCTTTGCAGGCCTGGCCTGCAGTCCCTCTCTGCTTTCCAGGCATCTCCCTGTCTTCTCAGACAGAGGCACCAGTTTTATCATCATTATTTTTTAATCGTCACACATCAAAATTATTTGAACAATTGTAAACTTAGGATTTGAGGTTTTCAAAGACTCAAGGAAGAAAATAGCAGTGTGTCATATTTCCAGTTTGTCCTGTTATAAGGCACTGCTTACCAAGATGTTCAGGTGTCATTCCAGGTGGAGGGAGGACTCAGCTGTATATCCATTCTATATATCCATCTGTATCCAGAATAAACATCCCTAAATCCTGAAGTAACATTTTATTGTTCGCAGTGATTGCAACAGTGCTGCAGATCCTTCCACTAGACAGTCCCAGGGTAAATGAAGGATCCCTGGTGGGGTTTTGTTTGGAGGGATCTAAACAGACACAAGAGGCAGTGTGGTGGGAACTGGGATTGAGGAGTTTGCCTGGAAATAGCTGAAAATAGGAAACAAGGCCCCAAAGGCTCTGGGTCTTGTCGTGCTCAGGGCTGTCTGAGGCCTCTTCTCCAGCTCAGCCTTATGTGGAAAATGAGGGCTCTGGAATTCAATAAAAATTTCATTGCCTTTGGCTCTGCTGTAAGAAGTTTAAATTTTGATGAGCGTTCTTGTTATTCAGATGTTTCCATGGTTCTTGGAGTAGATTCAGGGTCAAACAGGCAAGATTTCTCCTAGAAGGGCTGGGGAAGGAGAGCTTAGTAAAACAGAGAAATAATGAATGTAACAGTTTTACATTATTGATGTCTAGATTAAGGTTTTTACTTCTAAAGATCACCCGAGAAGTTGCTTGGAAGGCTCGCTTTGAATGATAATCAGTAATACCCTCTGATAAGCATTGAGTGAGCTCTGCTTTAGTTTATCACAGTTGATAAGCTTTTCCATGTCATTTGGTTATCTAATTCCCATCTAGAAATCTCTTGTCATCTGTTCTTTGTCTGAGTTCCTCCTTCATTGGGGAGTTCACCCAAAAAGCAGCAGGTTAATCCCAGCCTGTGCCTCCACAGGTTTTCAGAGATGTCCCCCACAGAGGGAGGGCTCAGTCCGAGCAAGAAGGAAACAAATCTTTGGTGTCTTTGGTCATGGAGGAGTTTTACTGAGAGCACTGGAGGGGCAGTGACAAGTGCAGAAGGTATTGAGGCCAAAACTCTCCCATAGAAGGAAACGGGGCTCTGTAAATGTATACATCTTCATGCCACAGGTGGTTCAGGTTTTCACTTGTGTGTTCCCCTGTTGTGGGCAAAACACCACAATCCAGGTTAGTGCAGGACAGACACTCACTGGTGGGGCCAAATACTCTTGAGGCAGACTCACAGAACAGCTGGGATTGGAAAGGACCTCTGGAGACCATGCAGTCCATTCAGGATTATCCAGGTGGGTTTGGGATGTCTCCATTCAGGGAGACTCCACAGCCTCCTGGACAGCTGTTCTGGGTTTCTGCCACCCTCTTGGAAAGCAGTTCTTCTTCACAATGAGGTGGAACTTGTGATGTAATTTATATGGCCATTGCTTCTCGTCCTGTTGCTGAATACCACTGAAAAGTGTTATGGAGGCAGCTTTTCACTGATCCTGGACAAAGGTCAATGATTCATCCCTGCAGGGAATAGCTGAGGGAGCTCTGGCACATCTTGCCCTGAGCTCAGAGTGGGTGGGGGTTCCATCATGCAGCCCTGATCCATGGTGGTGCTGTGGGTCAGAGCAGCACCCCGCTGGTGTCCATCATCCTGACACACATAGGAATTCCTTCTGCTGTTCCTAGAGCTACTCCTGCACCTCTGGGGGGGCCCAGGTGGGCTTGTCCCCCACGAGCAGCCCTTCCATGGCAATACAGCAAAGGGGGTGGTTTGTGTGTGTTTGGATGGGCACAGAGGCTCTCCAGCCCCAGCTTCCCTCTCTCCTCTTTTCTGATGGAGCTCAGCACCATTGTGTCACTGAGGGTCCATCCCTGCCCAGGCCTCATCAGCCTCTGCCCAAACATCAGTGCTCCCAACCCCACACCAGAGATAATGGCATTGTAGGCATGGAAAACCTGGAGAATCCAGGCTCAAACCCAATATTTGTCAGGGTATTAGGGCTGTCAACTAATGACCATTCCAGGGTGGTGACATGCATCATCACCAGCAGCATTTAGTTTAGTAGAGGGGGAGCTGTGTAATAGAAGTTAACAGAAAATAAAATAGTTTGGGGAAGGTTACTAAAAACACAAAGCAATGGCACGTCCAAAGAGGTTAAACAAATACTAGGCATGTGGTGTTTGTGTGCACAGTGAGTGTCTAACACCAGTGAAAAGTTAGCCTGCAAAGAGAAATACCCACCTACAAACCTCCCCAGAGAGCTCCTAAGGACAAGGGAAGGGGATTATTATTCTCCTGTTTATTTGCAAGTAAATTAATACAAAACTTTCAGTCATTTGCTAATAACGTACAAATTTGTGATAGTTTTTTTCAAGCCTGTCAGAGCTGGGACATCTGCTAGGGACAGCACAGGGTCAGCACATGATGGAGTGTGAGGAGAAAGGGGTGAGAAGATGGCCTGAAGCAGAAAAGTGAGTTCCTGCTGTCTGTGTTCTCTGCAGAATTGGAGGCTTTTGTGTTAAATTGTATTTTATCTTTTCAAACAGAAGGAGCTGGAGGGAGGCTGTACCTGAACTTGCAGTGCTAGTAAAATCTATTTCAGAGCAAACCTCTGAAGTGAACAGTGAGGAATCATCAGGACCAGATGGTCTTCATTCCACATTTCTCAAGGAGCTGAAGTGTGAAATCCTGAGTTCCCAAAAGTGCTGTGTAACCTAGCACCTAAATCAGCAGGCTGAAAAAAAAATCAGACTAAGGAGATTTGGTCAGTGTGATGTGAGGGTTTTAGAAGCCTTTTGGAGGAGATCTGGCAAACTGTGGGTGAGTTAATCTGATGTGTGGACCTGTAAAAACAACAAAAAATAAAATACAGTGTTGATAGTGGTTGAATCCATCCATTTTTCCATCGTGGAAAAATCCATTGTCTATTTGGTGTGGAAAAAGCCACACTTTGCTATGGAGAACCTTTTGTAGGATGTTGCTGCCCTTCCTTTCCCAGAACCCTTCTAACAGTGTCATTCACTAAGAGCTTCAAGCACCAGAGTCAGAGTGAATTCCCTCCTGCAGGAAAAAGGGAATCAATTCATTGTTTAATAGGAAATTAGAGGGGGAATAGGGTATTGTGTTTATCAGTGGAGCTGAGTCTGCACTTCTCAGTGTGGAAAAGGGGGTTTGGAGTGTTCGAGTTCATTGGGGTTGTGGAAACAAATGGTGCTGGTGAAGAGCCTTGGGATCACCTTGTGATGTAAGGAACACCCAAGTGATTAAATGACAGTGGAGTTCAATGCCCAGCACATGGATTACACAGGGAAATGCAGCTCTGCCAGTTTCTGTAGTATAGCCATGATCTCTGACCTGGGGCTTGGCATGGCCGTGAAATACTGGAGTTGGAAGATGTAGAAAAATGCAAGATCTTAAAAACCGAATGAAATGGTAGGAATTGTTAGGAAAGGAATAGGCACCTGAGCAGAAAAATCATTAGGGGACTGTCTAAATCTGTGCTGATCCTGGATGTCACATGGGGTGAGCAGTTCTTGTTCCCTCCTCTCTGAAACACAGCAAAACTTTTGTGTTGTAAAGCCAGAGCAGGTGTAGGATATAATGGGGATCATGGAGTGGTTTGGGTGGGAAGGGACCTTCAATGTCATCCAGTTCCTTCCCCTGTCCTAGACAGGGACACCTTTCACTCTTTTGAGATGCTCGGGGCTGCATCCAAACCAGTTCTGTTCTGTAAATTATGAGTGCTTTGTGGGGAGTGGAAAGGAATGCTCATTTCTCTTCTTTGGCAAGAACTAAGAGATATCCTGTGGCCGACTGACTCCAAAACACAAAAAAGTTAGTTAATTTTCTCTGGAGGTATGTCATGGCGCTCATCCCTGTGAGCTTTAGGGCTGCTGAAGGCACTCCTGGAGCCAGAGAGCAGCTTTTTAAAGGCAAAATGTGACCAGGAACAGAAAACACGAAGGTGTATCTCCTCTTTCTCAGGAAATCCCTCAGCCAGGGATTGCTCAATGCTGGGACAATATCCAGAGATATTTTGCTTTTGTGCTTTTCTTCCGTTCCATCCCAGACACCTGGCCTCGGCTGCCGAGTGGCACTGTGTCCCCTTTGTGTGTTGGTGTCCCTGGACGTGTCCTGTTCACGAAGAGCCTCTGAGGATGGATTTGGGGGCTGAGGCACAGCGGGCATCACACCTGCAGCAGGTGCCCGTGGGCTCCGTGGCTGAGCAGGGAGGTCGGGAGGAACATTGTTCACACGGGATTCGTGCGCACAGGGTTAAGGGGAGTGGGGGATGCCGGGCCAGACCTTGCTTGCCGACGCGTACTTGGTGTCTGAACGGGGCTGCAGCTGCTAAGGCAAGTGAAAAACCCAGAAAGAAAAACCCTGCTGACGTGCAGGACGCTCCGAGAGCTCACCGTGTGTGCGTGCAGGCAGCCAACTTCCCCAGTGGTGTGAAGTGTGCATCCGTGTCCGTGAGCTCTGCCTGCCTGCAGTGCCGATGCCTGTGCCGGGCTGCAGCCCGCAGCTCTGCAGGGAGCCTTGCTGGAGATGAGGCTGCTGCACACGGGGAGAGAGCTCTGTCGTGGCTGTGTTCAGGGACTGTTTGATTTTACTGCAGCTCGTGCTGGGAAGGAATCTTATTTCCATCCCAACATGCAAGAGCGAGCAATTGTTGGGAGTATTATCCTAGGACGGGACAGGGATGATACATAAATATAGATATAGATATCTATACATGCTAATTTCCTTTCTGCAGCACTGAGCATTTCTTTGTTAAGCTCCTATTTGAGGTGTCCAGTTCCCGGGCTGCATAATCCTGCCTTTGCTCAAATAACCAATTCCAGCTCTTCCATTTTTCTTTTGGAGCCAATTTTCTGAGTCATTGATCATTTTCATTGCTGTCTTGTAAATCAGAGTTCATGTGTTCCTTCAAATGTGGGGCTCCAGTGTCGCAGTCTCTGGGGGGGTTGGGGTGTGCTGGGTGGAGGGGAGGGGAGGGAGCTGCTGCCAGACTCCACGTGGGCAGGTCTTCCATCCCAGTATGATACTGGGGCTCATGTCCGGTTTGTGAGAAAATCCTTGCTTCTCAGACGTTTTTCTGTGAACTTCAGTGCTATCAGTTCCTGTTCTATAAATCTATAATATATTATTTCTCCCTGAAATGCCCCACATATGTAAAATAACAGCATGAGTTTGTTACTCTCTCTGTTTGCTCAATATAATTTTACTTTATATTTGTTCTGTACTATTCATGCTTACCTGGTTTCTTGGTCTTTGTCCTTGCATTGAATATTGGGTTTTAGTTTCTGCCTCTGGAATGTTTATTTGGAGCTGGTCTCTGAAATGTGGATCATATTTAGCAGTTTCTGAATGAAAGCTTTTCACTGTAAGTGTAAAATAGTTGTTTTAATTCAGCCCTGCCCTTCTGCCACTGCTGGAACCAGTTCTCTATGGAGCTGGGTTTGGCATTTGCCACAGAAACTGTAAAGCTCTGAACACTCCAAAGGAGCAAAGCATGGGCCCTCAAATGCTCATTTGGGGCTGTTCCAGCTGCTGAGCAGATGTTAATGAGGTCACTGGAGAAGGCAGAGCTGGGCCCCTCTCTCTGCTTTGCCTGTTGAAGAAATGGGAAAGATTCCCACCAGTCAGGATGCCACAGGTACCACTTCTCCCTAGGAACATTGGCTTTCATTTTCTAAAGTAGATAGAACCATTTACTGCATTAGACAATGTCACTGCCACCAAAACTGTTCGTAAACTGCAACTCTGGTTTTGCTGCAAAAAATTTGCTGTAGTAGTTTACATTTTTATAACCTTTTGCTTCTTGGTATGCTGGTTTTTGTACATTAATTTGGCACTTTTCTGCATTTCTCTAGAGGAACCCTTTTTGTCAGCTTGTGTTTGCTTCTCACATTTTGTAGCTGCATATTAAGTGTGTTTTTAAGGACATCACAACCTTAATTCTTCCAAGAATTTGTCTTGCCTATAACATAGTTTTGGAGTTTAAATCTTCCCCCCCCCCCAAGTATTATCCATATACTTCTGGTGTTTTTTGGGAAGAATGTTATGACTCCCCATTTTCATTCAAAGTGTGTAATTTCTTTTGTTTGTTTGGTTGGTTTTTTTTTTGGGGGGGGGTTGTTTTTTGTGGGTTTTTGGGTTTTTTTTGTTTTTTTTTTTTTGTTCCCCAGTATATATTTGAAGAGAACCAACTAATTTGTACAACTAACTGGTGGAATTAAAAGATAATAAAAAAATTCTGCTGGCAAATAATCAATTCAAGCATTTTTTCTGTGTTTTTGGGGAGGGACAGGAGGGGATAGATTAACCTGGTGATGGTCACATTGCATTTTGATCCTTCTTAGAAACAACATTGCAGTTGTAAAAATTGCATTTAAATTTATAATGATTCTAATAGGATTTTGAGCATATCCTAATGGAATAGGTTGTTATCCCTGAAGGAGGAATAAGATCCCTGTGGACCGTTTCAGGCTGATATGAAATTGGCTTTATGGTAAAATGTCCATTTTAAATACTGCTGGTAATCCAGATTTGTAACTGAAATGTAAGTTAGGGATTGTGCCCCCAGCATCCCTCAGAAATGGGTTATAAATGGAACTGGCCAGGAATGCTGGAGTCAGGATTATTTGAGATATACTATGAAAATGTGGCCACTCTGCTTAGTTTGTATTTGTGCTCGTTGGGCTGTGGGGAAGCTTCTGGAATGAACAAATGCTTTTGTAAGGGATGGCTGGACATAAATTCCATGTGTGCTTGGTCATGGACAGAAGTGTGGGAGGAAAGGGATGAGGAGGGGTGGCAGGAACTGGGATTTAATTGGCTGACCTTGGAAAACACACATCTGATTTCTAGCGATCGAGGGCACGTGGAGATGGGTAAGGAGGCAGCAATGGTACTTCAGTGTTGTCCTGGACATTTCCAGTTTGGAAATTCAGCCCTCTGGGTGCCATAGGCTGTTTCTGAAGTTCCAGTGCTCCTTCAGGAATAGTCCTGGAAGTGCCCAAAGCCAGGTTGGATGGGGCTTGGAGCACTGTGGTCCAGTGAAAGGTATTCCTGCCCACGGCAGGGGTGGCACTGGATGGTTTTGAGATCCCTTCCAACCCAAACCAGCGATGGATTCTGTGACTTGCACTGGTCACTCCCATTCATTTTGGGTTTGTCAGATTGCTGTGCTTGGACCTGCAGCTGATTTATTAATGCTTTTTAGAAAGAGGATAAGTCTTTTAAAATGATCTTTACAGCCTGGGTGTCTTTCTGTCCAAAGGAGACTATTGCCATGCTCTTCCTGTACAGTAGAGCTACAGACCGCTGGAATTCATTTCCATTTCCTTGTGATCACCTGTACGTGTGGAATAGGATCCATATCCAGCATCTGGTCCTGTTTCCACATCACCATGGGTGGAGTTCATCAGTTCTTCCCATCTTTTCAGAGCTATTGGCTTAACAAAGCATCTTATTTTTCAAATATTTCACCTCTGTTGGGATGTAGCTTAGAAGTTTCAATCAGCTGCCGATGTAGGTTGGATTGCTTTTTTTTTTTTTTTTTAATCTTTTGATCACTGTTGTGATCAAAATATTTTCTTCAGTCTCCAAAAGAGTGGCTGGGCTCCCTGGGTGGTGTGAAATTCTTTTCAAGAATTTTTCCCTTTCAGGAGTTGTTCTGTGCTGACACGAAGAGGGGGCTGAACTGCCAAGTCATCTTTGAAGTTTAATTGTGTGTTTGGCAACAGAGCACACGATTTTCCCCTACAAATCTGGTTTTCTGTGGTAATTGACTTGTTTGCTCACTGGTTATCAATTGAACTTCTCTGCCACAAACATCTGTACTTGCATTGTGTTAATGCTAAACACTGCCATAGTTAAACCAGAAGAGTGTGTTTGAAAAGCATTTACTAATTCATTAACTGGGAGGTAATTGATAAAGTGAGCACTCTTCATGTTATAATCCCTTTGTGAGCAGCATGGCATTTGCTCCATGAGCCAGAAAAGCAAAGTCACTTTGAAAAAATAGCGTGTTTCGAATTCTTCATCTCCTAAATCAAAAGTAATTGAGAGTAGGTAGGATATTATCTACTTCAATTTCCATTTTTGTGTCAAAAAAAATCCTGACTGTTATGATTCAAAATCAATGCCTCTTTTTGGACGATGTCTCAAATAGGAGTAATATCAGTTGCCAAAGATATTTGAGTTCTTTCCAGATGTCTTCATTAAGAGTTAAACGTTAGTGGAGAATGCCGAGTTAGAACTTTCCTGTGATACAGTTTGGGCATTCAGCTCTTCCCTGTGAGGGTGGGCAGGCCCTGGCACAGGGTGCCCAGAGCAGCTGTGGCTGCCCCTGGATCCCTGGAAGTGTCCAGGGCCAGGCTGGATGGGGCTTGGAGCACCCTGGGCTAGTGGAAAGTGTCCCTGTCCATGGCAGGGGTGGGATGAAAAGATCTTCAAGGAGCCAACCAGCTCAAACCAGGCTGGGATTCCATGATGAGTTTTTGATGGTTTTGATTTTGACTGTTGCTGTTTTTGTATCTCTGTGTTCTTCTGACAAAATTAATACGTGGCAAAGGAATCAAAGCTAACCTGTAATGAATGTTTTGGAAATGGAAGCATTGTACATTTCATGGAAAAACAACTTTTCCAGTTCCTGTATTCCCTTCTTTCAACTGTGCAAGCGCTGCAGGAATCGATCAGCGCGTGTGAATACAGCCGGAGACAGAGATGGAAGGGAAATGAGAACATAAACTATTGATCAGGCAGGCTGAACAAAATGAGTCATTAGTTAAAAAGGGCTAACGATGAGCGGGCAATGATTGTCCCAGGCTGGCAGGGGATGATGCATGTGGGGAGGGCAGAGGCAGAGTGATGGATCGGGTGAGGGATTTGCTGCAGTGCTGCCATGGTATTTATGCCATTTTTCAAGGCACTGCTGAGACACGGCTGAAATTACATGTAAATGATTGAAACTCCACAGGCTCTGGAGATGGATTCAGGCTGGAGCGCATCCAGGGGTTTGTGAGGAATTGTCACAGCAGAGCAAAGCAAGCACCACGTGTTGAGCTGCCCAAAATAAGGTTGGGATAGGGGAAGGGAGGGAGCAGTAGCACAGCTTGTAATAAATAACAGTGCTGTGGATAAATACCGGGGAGGAATAAAAATAATTTTTATAGAGAATAAATTACAGCAATTTGGTGGCAAATAAATTCAGAAGAGAGTTTTCAAATGTCAGAGTTGTATATGGTGGTAGCAGCCGTCAGAGAGTAAGCACAGAAATAGCTGAACCTTTTCAAGGTGGACTTTATGGTGTGTTCGGTAAATTTTTGGGAAGTTGGTATGAAAGGGATGTCTGAATTCACAGGCAGCTGGGCTCTGCCCTATCCTGCTTTTTGCTCCCATGTGGGAATTTGAGCAGTGAATGTACAGCTCTGTGTAGGTTTGCACACTTAAACAAACTTCATACCCTAAAGTATTACCATTTATTAATATTATCTTTATTCATTTGTAATCCAAAACATGAGGGAGGCTGGGGGAGCTGCTCACCTCCAGCTGTTTTTAAAAGTATGAAATCCACCTGTAAACCTTGGGGATCATTTCAGAGGAAAGAGTAAAACATGGCCTAGGATTCCTTATCCACAGCACCAAATAAAACCTGTTGAGAGGCCAAGTGTGTAAATTGTTTGTCTAAACCCCGTGGCCCTTCCATATTGACTTTCTTTGGTAAATATTAAAGGGCAAAAGGCTGCTTTGGGCTTTCCTGGAACTCCAACAATCCGAGCTGCCAACACATGTAAGAGAATTGCCCTGTGCTGGGAGTGCAGTAAGCAGAAATAAATGGATGGGTGTTCTCTAAAGAGGATACTCAAGGAATAAGTGCCTGCAGGGCTTGATGCAGATGAGTTCAGAGGCTCTGGATGCAGATGGAGGCTTCGTGGAGGCTCCTGTGGGAGAAACTGTGATGTGTCTGTGCACCAGTCACTTGGGGCTGGTGTCCCCAGAAAATCTATATCTCAGAGTTTTTGTGATTTTAAATATATTCGATTGATAACAATATCAAAATATATTTAATATTGATAAATATATTTGATATTCTCACTCTGAGTGGACTTAAGGACATTTAAAAGGCAGCCAAGACCCAGAGTAATGCCTTTGGTCCATGTTTTAAGTGAAGAACTGCTCTTCATAGAATTTATGTTCAGAGCTTCTGCTCTGCTGTGTTATAAAAATGCACAGCTCCCCTCCTGTACATCCTGTATATATGAAATGTCATCACTGTGGTACACCCAAGGCACCTGGCTACTCCTGGACATCCTGTTTCCTTGGCTTCCCCAGGCCAGAGAAGAAAGGCCAGGGCTCAATGCAGCACTCTGATAATCTCAATTCCTTCACAGGAATACGAGGCCATGGTGCCCTGGGAAAGTTTCATCTCAGTTTGGTGTCCGTTCATTTTAAAAAGTACTTTCTGATATAATTGTACCTTTTGTTTTCCTATTGACTTGAACTCCCTGAGGTTTAGCTTTGCAGTTGATACACCTCAGTTCCATTTCTTCTTCCATGTGGTTTGGAGGGGACCTTAGAGATCGTGTCATTCCCAACCCTGTGCCGTGGGCAGCGACACCTTCCACTGGAGCAGGCTGCTCCGAGCCCCGTGCAGCCTGGCCCGGATGCCACTGCGCTTGTGTCGGTGTCTGCCCAACCTGAGCTGAACGTTCCTGCTGCCTTCGCGGCCGCGCGTGCCCACGTCCCCAGTCCATCTCTTGGTGTCCAGCTGACCGTGTGTGGGACTGTCAGGTCTCTTTCTCTGGTGTAACGTCATCTTCTTGTCTTTTTTCCTTTCACCCTGCAGTTCCCCCCACGTTCCTGAAGCGCCCTGTGAACATCTATGCCCACGAGTCCATGGACATTGTGTTTGAGTGCGAGGTGACGGGGAAACCGACGCCGACCATCAAATGGGTCAAAAACGGGGACGTGGTGATCCCCAGTGACTACTTCAAAATCGTGGTAAGTGCACTGTCCATCTTTTGCAGGTTTTAAGGCTGTTGTTCTGTCAGTTCTTCTACATGTAGTCATGGAAATTTGGTTCTTCTATGGAACCTTCTTCCTGCTTTTGTCCTGTTGATGTTTGGGGCCAGGAAGAGAAATGGTTTCTTGTATCCCTTTAATGTACGTTGCTTATATTGTAAGAGCTGATGCCTTTATAGCTTGGACTTTCCAGGAGAGTCAGGCACACAGGATGGCAAAATACACTGTCAAAATATGAGCTCACCACGATCACTGGCTGAGTGTCCTGCAGTCTGTGTTTCATAAAAATTCCAGTTTCAAGCAGGAGCTGAAATAGAAATGTGCCTAAGCTGTGGATGGTGAGTTTGCCACAGGGGTGCTTCTACTGGGAGATATTTAGATGCAGTGAAAGGCATTATTGAGACATAGTTGAGAAATTAATGGCTGTGTAATTGGGTGTACCTGGGTTGTGGGGCTGTGAGATTCAGTCATGGCCCAGAATACCACCAGAACAGCTGGGGAAACATTTGGATTTGCCAGTGCTATGTGATGCTAGAAAATGATAACCATTAATGAGAGCTTCTGCTGCTTTTCGATGCCCTAAAACACGAGGATTCGGTGCAAGGGAGTTGAGATCTTGGAACATCAAACACACTTTTCCCAGTTGCTGTCAGAAGTTTCTCCTGCCACAGCAATGTGCTGTGATGACACCATAGTTTTGGCAATTGCAGCCATTTCTGAGTGTTGTTTTCTCCCTTTGCTCCTCAGAAAGAACATAACCTGCAAGTTTTGGGGCTGGTGAAATCTGATGAAGGATTCTATCAGTGCATTGCAGAAAACGATGTTGGAAATGCACAGGCTGGAGCCCAGCTGATAATACTTGACCTTGGTAAGATAAACTGTGACAGCAGAGAGCCAAAAATGGGGAGGGACCATTCCAAGGGACCTTTCCACTTGGTGGGTTCTGTCAATAACTCAGAGCAGGGTGATTTATTAAAAATGTGTGTGATCCAGTGTTGTTTTCTGTACACTTAGTGAGGAGAAGTGAAGGAATTCTACAGGATACATCCTGACTTTTGAATAATATTTGGTGCAGTAATAAAAGATGGTCAGAAATGTTGCATGCTGATGTTTACAAGCAATAGCAGAAGAGCCAAAATGAAAACAGTAACTAAAAGCACAAACCTGGAAAAGAAGCACTACGGAGCACACCCCAAATCACATACTTTATAGCAAATTCATTCCAACATGTCAGAAGCCTTTTTCTGCTATTAGTGTTAAAAATAGTGAACTTTGTCATTCTTGCAAACTGCAGCTGCACATCTGGTGGGTTACAGCTGCAGTTTAAGGTAAATATTTGTCCCTGTGCTCCAATTAGCGAAACTCCTGCCAGGGCTCCCCATACAGTGCATTGCATGGCTGGAGTGGCAAAGCAGAACAATTAGTGTTGTTATGTTTAGAGACCCCAAAAAAGAGGTACTGCAAATATCATCACTAAGGCATCAACTTGTTTTGCTCTTTCAGGTTACACAGTTCTGAAAAATAATTTCTAAGAGCCCAAGGAAGAAAACCACTAGTACAGAGGATAAGGGGAGACAAGTCAGACAAGAAAATACCAACACTATTCTGAGGGGGGCTTTGTGTTGTCTTTTTGGAGGGGGACTGTTTTAAATTCTAATTACTTTCTTATTTGGATGGAGAGGATTTAGGAGAAACAGTCGTAGCCATGGCTGCAGGTTTGATGGAACTTCACACCTTGAACAGGTGTGATTCTGCTGTCCCTGGGTTTGGTGTCCAGTGTGCAGAGAGTAAACTTAGGAATGAGCCACAAAGAGAGATTTCCCATTTATTTTCCGGTTGTTTTGTAAAATAGCTGTGCAATTACTACTTCCTCTGAATTCCTCTTTGGATCTGGGTGTATTTCACTGCTGGCTGACGAGCCACAGGTACTCCCCAAAATGATTTGGGGAATGCAGGGTACAGTCTCCTTAGGTCAAGAGCTTTAAAGCCATGGAGCCATGGGATTCCAGCCTCGGAGCAGTGTCAGGAGTCTGCATCCAGCACTACCCTGCTGTCATCAGATTGCCAGAAAAATTACTAGAAATAATTTAATTTCTGCTCTGTGCATTCTGAAGCATTCTGCTTCTGCAATCACCTGAGTGGTTTGCAGCCCCTTCCAGCAGAAGCATTATTCCATATTCTCCACTCTGGAAACACTGAATAATGAATGGCCTTGGCTTTGGAAGCCCTGCCCAAGCCTATGCTTGCACCTAGTTCCCAGTAGTATTTTATATATATATATATATATATATATATATATATAAAAATACATAGTTCCCAGTTATAAATGACTCTCACTGTTGTTACTGGAGCTCCTGTGCTCTCACTCCTCTTCCTTTCCCTCCGCTGCTGTTTGTCCAGTGGTTTCTCCTTCCTGCTCCACTCCAGCACCTCGTCCTGCTGTTCTGAAGGACTTTGCCTCATAATGTCCTTTCTCTTTTGCATGCTGCCAGAGGATTTGGGCTGCGGTGGTGGAGTCTCAGTGTGGGTGTAGAGACACTCCCCAAATCCGTGTCCCTGGAACTCTGGGGTCATTGAGACGCTGTTCTCCAGCAGTGGGACACCCCCATGGAACACATCTAAGGGGACATGGAACTGTGCTGTGCAGGCAGGCTGTGATGAGGAGGAATGAGTGTGTTATGTGAAAACTGGCAATTCACAGGAGGAGGCAATTGGGGTTTAAAATACCTTCTATCAATCCATGACCAATGGAGAAGGAAACTGTTCTGGGAAAGAGGAATATGGTATCACATGTAGTAGTGGCAGCTGGCTCAGTGCGAAAATTTAAATCCCTGATTTGAGAAAAAAGTATTCTGAACATTTCAATCATTAATTTAAGGAAAAAAACCCTGAAAATTATTTCGCAGCTGCTAATGAGAAATGCCAGCTTTGCCAATTTGAAAAGTAACTTCAGTGAGAAAAATGTTGATTGTGTTCATCAAAGTTCTTCCCAGTTATCAGTGCTTCCCTTCCCATGCTGTTCTGTTTTCTCCTTCCTGCTGGAATTGGCAAACATCTGGCTATTTTCAAACCATTTCTCATTAGCCCCAAATTGATCTTGAACGAACTAAATGCAAATGAGAAAGTGGAAGCCCTGGGGAGTTTCTCAGGAAGGCCGTGTGAGTTCTCTCATCCAAATGAAGTCCCACATCTGTGTTTTGTGCTCCTGGAAGGCAGCGTAAGTTTGAAATGCACTGAGGGGAAAACATCTATCTGCTACAAAGGGATGTTGTCTGTGTTTGGACAGATTTCTGACTTGGAGAGAGCAGGAATTTGGTGATTCACCTTCTGCACAGTGTGGGCACAGCCACACAGAAACCTATTTAAAGTCCATCTGTGATTCATCTCCTATGATGAGCTTGATACAATTATTGATCGGACATAATGTTTTTGGCTTGGATTTTTTGTGTTTGGTGTGAGTTCTGGGTAGCTTTTAGTACATAGGAAAGTTATTTGTGGAAAATGTTAAAGCACAGAATTGAAAGGCTTCTTGAGTGGCTTTTCCTCTAAATTTTGGTAATTCTGTTCATAAATTTAGAAAAGTTTCCACCTGGAGAGGGATTGGCCATACAGAATCTACAACCCTTGCTTTTTCAGGAATATATGAAAGAATCATGGTATTGAGAGCAGAGATTTTTTAGAACAAGTGTTTGTAATTGAGAAGGTTGGAAGAATAGAAGAGAAAGGAAGGTCTGGGTCAATGATCTGAGTTAAGTCCTCATTATCCCCTGTATTGAACACCAGGTGTAGAATTCTGCAAGGGACTTGAAAAGCCTCTCGTGACCGTGTTGGGATTTGAAGCTGTGTCCCTGTTTATCAGATAGTGCCCCTGGACAATCAGTGCCTTTCAGAATTTCACTGGAGTGGCTCTGCTGCTTGTTCTGCCTTTTAGGAAGAATTTGGGAACTCCCTAAAAGAAGGAAGTTCCTCTATGACCTCATTGCCCTGCACTTGGACTTCTCAGTCTCGATGCTTCTCTCTTTGCCTTCTTGATAAAGAGATGAGTGGTTTGATGTCCTGCAGATCCCCCCATGGAGGACTCCTGCCTATCCCAGAATTTCCATCATGCCTTGGGAATGCCTTTCTCAGCAACCTGAAATCTCTCCTCCCCCTTTTTTACACAAATCCAGCTTGCTTTACTTCCAATCCTGAGTGTCCCAGTTAAGGAGCAGATACACTTAATCACAGCAGAGCCATTCTTTGTCATCACTGTTGCAGCATTTTTGTGTGTGGTGTGTGAGACCCTCAGGGTAATGGAGCCATTTGGGGTTTCTTAGTGCTGTTACCTGGCCTTGTCCAGGGAATCTGGCCCGGCTCACGCTGCCATGTGGGGACTGGGAAAAGAACAGGTGGCAACAAGTAGGAGGAGGGAGGCAGATGGTTCCCTGTCACCCTGTGTGAAAGGCATTGACAAGTACTCAAGCACCGGGGAAAAACAGGAGCGATGCCTAAACACTGTGGAAAGCACGGCCCTGGACTGTAAACAAATATGCCATGTTATGGGAGAACAATTTCAAACCATCCTTTCAGATGCACTGTGTCACCTTCACAAATGAACGGGGATGATTTGTGGGGCTCTTGTACTTTTATACCACAAACTTGGATTTTTTTCGCTATATCGTGGATTGTGCAGGAGTAAGATCTTGGAGTGAATGAGTTGGATATGGTGCTGTAGGAACCATGCCAGGATTATTTGTAGTGGAACTATCCATTTCTTTAAACTCATTTTTTTCATGAAAAAAGGTCTCTGTCCAAGCAAGGATATCCTGCATGTGGTTAATTATTCCCAGCATGGGTAGCAAGGAGGAGGAATTGGAAATCTGTGTGTAGTTGTAGAGCTGTGAGGCTTTGGGATCGCAGTGACATCTGGGGATGGCTCCAAATGATGTATGCAGGTTCTTCAGGAAGGAGGGGCAGGGAAGCAGGGAATTGGGTCACCCTCTAGGGCTGACTCCAATGTTTCATCACTTTGGAGAGGGTGATGAGCCAGCCAGGAGCGCTGGCACAGGATCAGCGGATGGAAGGACAGCGGGGCCCCGTGTGTGTCTGCTGGAGACTAGATCCTGCAGGGCAGGGAGGAGATGGAGCTTTTTAACACAGCCATGGAGCTCATGTGGGGGTGCTGGGGTGGCAGGTCCGTGGGTGGTAGGCAGGACATGGAGTTTCCAGAGTAGGCTGGAATTTGTTGCCTGCGTCTGGCTGGTGAGTGGAGCTGAGAATTCCAGCCTTCAGCTTCCAGGCAGGAGGCTTTGGCTTGTTTGGGATATTTTTTGGTAGGTTTCCAGTGGGAGGCTGTTAAGGGACAAGAGGCATACCATTTGATCCTGAAGGACCAAAGCACAGCAATGGCCTGCTCCACAGGGCAGGGGTTGAATGTGTGTGTCCAGGAGATGAGGAGGGATAAAGAAGGAGCTGCCAACTGGGCTCCAACACAAAATGAAAGCCCAGGGAGTCTGGAATCAAAGGCAGAAAATTGCCTGGAAGTGTAGGCATGTAGGAAAGACAAAGCTCAGCTGGAGCTGGAACCTTTTCAGGGAAGGTTATGGGGCAAATCCCCCTGGAGGCCATGTCATGGGTACATGGAAGGGACAATGATCGGGAAAGTCGGCGTGGGTTTGCCAAAGGCAAACTATGCCCAGCTATTTGTGTGGCCTCTGAGATGGAATGGCTGGGCCTGTGGCTGGGAGAAGTGGATTTTGTTTGCTTTGCCTTCAGCCAGGCCTTTGGTGCTGTCTCTGAGGGTATCTCTGAAACTAAAGTGGGGAAATCCAGACTGGCTGATGGGATGTGCGGAGAGCCGTGGAAATTGGTAGCATGCGATGTGCTGGATGTGTTGAGTTTGATTCATACTGGACCCTCTGTTACTGCTCAGGCAGGGATGGGGACACAGGGCACGTGGTGGTGACAAGGAAAAGCTGCAAAGGAATTTCTGATCAGAAAAAGCAGTTTCACAGGGAGGGAGCTGCAGCCCAACAGGCTGCCCAGGGAGATCTGGAAATCTGTGCTCTTGGGAAATACTCAAGGCTCACCTGGCCAAGGCCCTGAGCAGTCTGGTTTAAGGTTACTCTGCTCAAGGGGGAGTTCAGGTGAGCTGAGACCCCCAGATCTGTTCTGTAGTCCTGACACACTGTGAGGCAGGGGTGGGGATGCACCCTCTTGGTACTGGTGCTCTGCATGGAATGTTCAAATTGACAATTCCGTGGGATGTGTTTCCTGCTGGTCCCTTCAGCAGAAACAAAAATGCCTGATGTTGCATTAAAGTCTGACACCACTGGAGGATCTCAGTTCCTCTGCTGAGTTGCATTCTGTGGATCTTAATTCGGAGGGAGGTTTACAGACATTTATTGCCCTAAATTGGTGCTTTTTAAAAAGCAATTGGATTCTCTCCAGGCCTGTTGCTGCATAAGCAATTCCATTTTGTGTTGGTACCTCTCTGCCAGGGTTTGGCCATGGCTTGTGTGCAGTCTTGGAGCACTGAAAGGGGCTGGGGGCTTCTCTGACCCACAGAAAGATGGAGAACATCAGGTATCTGATCCAAGTTTCCCAAAGCCAGCACATTTCAGTTAAGATTGTGCTGAAAAATCTGTCATTTCTACACTGCAGATGGTACTGGACTGTTTGAAGTCACTTCAGGCTGACGTGGAGATTCCCATTCCTCACACAGAGGCCATTGCAGCTCCCCTGACCTGACTGAAAAGATTCCCAGCTGTAGCTGGATCTAAAAAAAAAAAAAAAATTAAGGCAATGTCAAAAGCTTTACTTCACTCAGGATAAATGAGCTACTCTGTGTTTTCCATAAGTATAAGCTTCATTATGCTGTTGTAGGAGGCAAATAGAAGTTCTTGTTGACAATTTTTGGCTCCTGCTGAAAGAAATGCAAAAGTTGGCACTCACAGGTCAACTGTACTCTGCTTTGAAAAACTCAGTGACACATTTGTCTGTTTGCCATGTGTAAAAAAATACCATAAATAAGGCCTTGCCTGGTTCAAGCCCTGAGGCAGACTCCTCTCATGTCACCTCAGGACCTATTTTGGATGATTTTAGAGATATCAAATGTACCTTCTCAGGCTCTCTCACTCATAGAGGTGATGCTTTAGAGTATTTTTTAGTTACATATTGTGAATGAAAGCATTCTCAGTCCATGGATTTCTGTGGAGCTCTTGGAGACTGCAGAAGTACTTGAAAAATCTGCAGGGTGTTGTGAATCAAATGCCAGAGCAAGATAAAAATATATTGTTCTTATTCAAAGAACAGTAAAGGAGGACTCTGGGTGTTTCTCTGCAGGGTCTCGTGTTTCTTCTCTGACAGAAATGTTCTCATGTTCTTTCTGCCTTGTCCAGTTTTGCATGTCTTAATGAAGGAAAACAGGAAGAGGTCCCTGTGGTTTCCAGGAGTGGCTTTCCGAAGTCTCAGCATACACCAGGGAAGAAATAGATGAAAATTGAGCAGGGAGGCTGCAAAGCCTTGCAAACAAAAATTCACGTTTTCTGTCAAGAGGAAAAAGTACTCCAAGGAATGAGCTGTGGATTTTGGGGGAGTGGGAGATGGCGATGGACCTGGGGTGGAACTGGATGTTCAAGGTCCCTTCCAGCACAAAGCAGCCCATGGTTCTGGCAGAGCAGGTCTGTGCTGAGGACATGTGGCACTGCTACACTGGAGTCCTGGGGAGATGGGGAAGAACTTCTGGTCTGGTGGAACAGGAAGATCTGAAAGTCAGAGAATGGAAAATCCAGTGATGAGCATCGTCAGAGCCAGGAGTAGCAGGGGAGCTTCTGCCCTGCTTTTGTCTATTTTATATCCACATATCCCTGAGGGTTTCCACTCACAGGATTAAAATTTGTCCCCAAAAAGCTTTAACAGCAGCAAATGTCAAACCCCGAGCTGCACGTGGGGAACATTTAAGAGCTCCTGGCAGTGCTGGGGCTCCACGGAGACGAGCGTTCCTGAAGTCCCCGCTCCATCCTGGCCCTCCGGCATCCACCGGCGTCAGACGGATGGTGCAGGAACAGCTTGGAAGCCTCATTTGGAGAGTTGTGCTTCAGGAACATAAACAGCATCTGAAATCACAAACTGACTTCAAACAGTCATAGCCAAAGCCAAACTCAGAGAATGTTTTGTACCGGTTGTGTACACTCCAGCGCTAATTCTCTGTAAACACAGCAGTGTGTGCTCCTCTTTAGTGCTGGAAGAGTGGTGGTTTTGGGTTTAATTTTGATTTTAATTTACATTACTTAGCTATTATTCCTCAGGGAAAGGAGCATTTATGTTTCTCATGGCTGCATGTCTGTTCAAAATGGCCTGGGAGCTGTTTGAATTCAGTCAGTTCCATTTCTCGACTCAATTCCTGTTTAATAAATGATCTTTATTTATTCCCTCTTTATGGGCCCTGCTTATATATAGTCTTATTGAGAAGCAGAACTGATTAAACCACCCTAGATATCAAACTTCTTGAACATTTAACTTGATGTAATGGGAGCTAAGCAGTTCTCAGTAGCCTATTGATGTTTAAAGCTGGCACAGGCTTTGAATAAATTGCTCTAATTTAGATTAAATTAGGAATAGATTAATGTTTGCCAGCACACCATGAATTGCAGGGAGGCAGAACAGCATTTATATTGTGTTTATTAGTTTTCATTTCTTGTTTTATGACTGTATTTACAGTTGGCTTGGCAAGGAAGTGGGAATCTCCTGATGGAATTTGTACGGGGTTGGGTGCCGTGACTGAAGCCTGGGCCCACAAATAAAGGGTTGTGGGGATGCTGCTTGTGCAGCTGTGCCTGGAAGCACTGGCATCTTGAATTTTGGTTTTCACCAGGGGAGTTGATGGCTAGAAGGTACTTGAAGAAATTCCATGTCATGTTGGAAAAGGAGTGATACATAAGGAATGTTCAGTGGAGGCAGAGCAAGGGCCTGTAGGAGCAAAAAGCTTCAGTGTTTTATGAGGAACGCACAACACACGTTAATACAGGTTTGCTGTCCTCCACCTGTATTATTCCATATTTATTGTCCCACTGCAGAAGTGCAGTGAGGTAGGATGCATATGGAAGGCTCAGAGTCCATTTTATCTCTTCTGGCTAATCCTGAATTCCTGAGAGAGTTTCTCAGTCACATAAAAGTCTCTTGGCCAGCAGAAAGGCTGATTATTAACACTAAATACACCTCCCTCAACAGCACTGAAATCCACCCATTGCAGTTATGTTTATCCTCATATTTTACATATTCCTGGCAGCTTGGCTGGGTCATGTCATGTCAGGAGTGCTTTTTCCTGGGAACAAAGTGGTGCCGCTCCAGACACAAGCCCAGCTCCAGCTGTGGAGTGATGGCTGATGGCTCCTCTGCCTGGCTCTGGCTCCTGGTTAGAGGGGAAAATACAAATAATCAGGGGAAAGAGCAGTCGCTGCAGTGGATCACAAGGGCTGTTGTTTTTAGTGGCTTTGCTTTTTCCATCCCTGGATGAGTGGAAGGGCAGAATTAGCTGTAGTTTGATATTTGTCATGACTACCAGAGCCATTTCCTCTGCCTTTATTCCTCATATCCAGGGCTCTGAAGATTAACAGAAACACCCTTAATTTGTAATTGATCCCAAGCTCTTGTTGAAAGGGAAGAGATCAGATTTTGTCATTCTCGCAGCAACTGGGAGAACAAACATGTGGGGTTGGTCTTAATTGGTTGCTTATATTTCAGAGTTGCTAAATTATACAGGAATAGCAGAGATGGCTGAATGCCATTTGGAGAGAAGGGACAGGATTGGTTTTCACTTGGGCCGAGTGGGTAACAGCACTCATTCTGATGAAGATCTGGAGCTGGGAGAAGCCCCTGGTACTTATTGACAGGATAACCTGCATGGTTGTCATGGGGTTTGTTCCCTAAGGAAATGCCAGAAATCTAACACAAATGTAATTTTTAATAATGTGCGTTCAGTATTGAAACCAGCTGTAAAATATCACTGTTCTCACTGCTATCAAGCAGCCTGGAGTGGGGGTTTCTTGTTTTCCTGGTTGTTTCCTCTCTCCTATTGTCTCTCTTCTCCCCAAAAAGAAACTCATAATTGTGGATCCAGAGTTCTTTAAAGGACAGATGGACTCTGGTTTTCCTGGTGACACATCAGCACTGAAGGTGTTGAAGGAAAAGAAAGGAGGAGGAAACTCATGCCTGGATCTAGGTCACAGGTGATTGGAGATGGACATTCCACCTTGGCCCTTCATCAGTACCAATTTACATTTATAAACTGCTTTAAAAACTTGGTTTTTGGGCATTTTTGAAGTGGTCAGTGACCGCAGCAGATCCACATTTAAATGTTGCATCTTTTGCTATAAACCCCATCGTGTACTTCTGGGGAATAACCTTCAGTTCTTGTGTGCTGGGAAGTGCACACTGAATTCCCAAGCCTCCGTGCTGGGGAAAGCAGTTTTATTTTAAAAATACTCACAGGGTTCACTTTTTCTGTTAGTATTAGAAATAAGAGGAAGCAAGTCAACATTACAGGTTTAAAAATAGAAAGAAAAAAAAAAGTCTTAATTACAAGTTTATCAGATTCCCAAATATCTTGATACTCCTCTAGTTCTATAAAAATAGGTGTGTGTGAGGTGGGCAGCAAGGAGCATGTACATCTGGCCTTTAGAGAAATCCAGTGAAAATTAATAAAATATCCAGTACCACATCTAATAGTGCTGCTCTGTAGGTGGTTATAGACTAAAATAGAAAGGAGGGGTTTGAGGGGACCTTCTCTCTCTTAAAAAATACTAAGGAAAGAGAGTGTGGTAGATATGTGTATAAACAAGTGGTTAAATAAGCCATTAATAATTAATTTAAGTAAGATTTTTTTTTTTTTAAATAAGAAAGAAATAAGGACAATTTTGACAACAAGCAGCTTGTTCAGCCACATCTGCTGCAGCTCTAGTTTGGCACGGTTGGTGCTGCTGAGTTGCTCCAAGTGTCAGCAGCTCCCAAACAGAAGGAAAAGATGTCCCACTTCCAAGGTATTTTTTTTTTTTTTTTTGAGAAAAGCAGCCATGGAAGGTAACACTGAGCTATAAACCTTGTACCCCTGCAGGTGTCCCAGACCCCAGAGGAGCTTGGAGGAGCATGGCAGTCACTTAAAGTACATAGTGCAGATTAAAGTCAGGGGTTATCAGTGATCTGTGAGCAGCAGCCTTGAACAACAACAGGGTTTGTATTTGCTGGGTTCCTTTATTTCAGTTCAGGCTGTTACTGTGGTGTTCCTTTCAAAAATGCATCCTGAAATAGAGGCATGGTCATGGAATCCCAGGGTGGGTTGGGCTGCAGGGACCTTAAAGTCCATCCTATCCACCCCTGCCATGGCATGAACACCTTCCATTATCCCAGGGTGCTCCGAGCCCCATCCAGCCTGGCCTTGGCCACTGCCAGGGATGTTCTGGTCCTGCTCTGCCAGCACAGCAGCAATTCCTGCACTGCTGCCTGCAGGATTATTGGGGATTATTGCAGCATTCCCAGAACTCCCAGCATTGGTGAGCCTCTTCCCTTGGGAGTGCCAGCTGAGCATCTGGGAAGGGAAGGGAAGGGAAGGGAAGGGAAGGGAAGGGAAGGGAAGGGAAGGGAAGGGAAGGGAAGGGAAGGGAAGGGAAGGGAAGGGAAGGGAAGGGAAGGGAAGGGAAGGGAAGGGAAGGGAAGGGAAGGATCTGCCCAAGGGCAACAGAAGAGTTATTGGCAGGGCCTGGGGAAACTTCAGAGCCATGTTGAATTCTTGGGATGTGCCAGTGGCTGTGCAGAGCTGAACCCTTTGCACAGGACATGGGGTTTTATTTGTCACTGCTCCTCAAAGGCTGTGGTTGAACACAACTCGAGTTATCTGGGAATAAAGTTGCAGCTGTGCTGCCATCATTAAAGTCAGATTGCAGAACACTCTTGCAGGCTCTGCTGCTCTCAGGAGATTTTTTTTAATTCTTCAGAGGTGTTCAGCTGATGAATATTTACAGAGAGAAGACCCTGGCCAGGGTTCTTTGGGGGCACTTCCAGACAGTTTTCCTGCCTTGGGTTCTTTATGTGGGTTTTGTTTTGAGTTTCGGATTCTTTTTCTTAAGGAGTAGTTATTTAAAAAATACTTAATTCTTTAAATAATGGAATTTTCACTACTGAATTTGAAGGTCATACCCATCATTTTGCAATATGTGTTATGGTTTGAATTTCTTTCCAATGACAAAATGTGTTTCAAAGCAGTTCTAAACTCCTTGGGGACAGGTGAGGTGGGTTTGGCTTATTTCCCTTTTTTAATAACTTGAGTCTTGTGACTGAAATCCCTGCAGGGCCTTTTGCCTTTCCATCCTCCCCTGGAGCACTAGGATGTGGTTGGAACCAGGGGGTTCCTGCTCCATTTCCCTGGAATGCGTCAGCAGGGCCGTAACACCTTTTTAAGGGTTGTTTTATGAGACAGGAAAAAATCAAATTGTTTCCTCTACACCAAAGCATTTCATGGTGAAATGGGAATGGGAGGAGGGCTTGTTATCAGGAGGGGATTTATGACTTCCTTTAAAACACAGGCTCCCAGTCAGAATGTGCTTATCACTGTATTTATATATCCCAGTTCATTGAGCATCCAGCAGTGTCTGTTCACAATGCAAAACAGAACCAAGTAAATGCCTAAAAATCAGAATCACTGAATGGCAGGTAAACACTTGCTTCTTCTGGATTTTTGGGGAGTTTTTTTGCAACACTGTGCATTGAGTGAAGAGTAAATAACAGCTCTCGCTCCCAGTGGTGATGTAAATTAATCTAAGGCAATTAAAAATTAAAAATAAGACATTTCTCCTGCTTCAGGCTAAACGTGTTGCCGTAGAGGAATTAATAAGGAAGCATCTCCATTTCATTTATGAAGAAAAATGAGTGATATTGGTGGGACGGGGTCTGTTCTTCAGAGTGGGGATTGAATTTGGGTTTTTTAAGTGTGTGAAGGACAAAATTTTTTTCAAGAGTTGTCTTCAAACCTCTCCCTTGAGTGAGGTGATCCAGGGAAGTGCTTGTGTGGGATCAGCCCCTGGGGCTGTTTTCTCCGTGGTTCCTGCACGTTCAGTTCCCAAAGAGATGCCCTGGTCAGTGACTCCATGTCCAGCTGTGCTTCCCTCGAGCCATTGGTCCCAACGCTGTCGTGTTTGTCTTTCAGACACGTTTCCAAAATCACTGATTCCAAATTCCATACGTTTCCACATTTCCAAAATTGATTCGAGTCCACAAAGTTCTGCAGTTTAAATTAGCTCATGAAGAATAATTACATCTACAAAACCCTAAATTGGAGGGCGTTTTATATTAAGAAGATGTGGATCTGTGTCTTACACCAGGGGAATAGGGGTGATGGTGGCTGTCTTTGGAAATCCAGGAGATTCAGAACGTTTCTGTTTGTTCTATAAAACAGAAATTACTTGCCACCCTCTTCTTTCCATAAGTGTTTAGTCTCTATTCCAGCTTTGCATGAAGGCATCAATTTGTGGAGGGAGTCCCAGAGATTTCTTTAAATGAGTTTTTCCAAGGGAAGAAGTTAATTCCATTATTACAGCTGATCTGGTGAGACTGACTTCAGCACTTTGGCTGTTTGTCTGAGAGAAATTAGTAGGGCCAGGTAATGTGGATTTGTTTGAGTGTGGTATCACTCAGGGAACAGCTGGAAATAACAAGGTGATCCCTTCTGCTGGAAATTTATGTTTTAAGCATTTGAACAAGGACAGTTGGATACGTGGCAAAAAGTAGAGAAAGCAAAATTTTGAAGCGTGGTGTGTAGTGTGAACTTTCTAATTTTGTTATTTCATGCTTATTTTTGCCCTGCAGCCAAATGCTGCTGTTGTTTTTAAATATGATGAGCATAATTAAATCAGTGGGATTTGACTCGGACTCTTTGCAGCGTCACAGCTGCTTTATCCTGATCTGAACTGAATCCTTCCATCGGGACACCATGAACCAAAGTTCAAATTTAGGAGAACAGTGCATTAAGTAAAAGAAAAAAGTCTGGAAGTCTTTACTACCTTTCTGGAACCAGGTAAATGGATTTATGCGAGAAATATTATTTATTGAGTACACAGTTTTATATTTATACCTGAAGTAGAAATTAAACATTTGGTACCTCTGAGGTAGTTTTTTCTAAGGGAATACAGTTAAAATATTAGAGGTGTTGAGATCTGAATGTCCTAGGTAATTTTTTTTTTCCAAAAGATTTGTTAGCAATATAGGTATTTGCTATTTTTAGTTGCAGTAGATCTTTGTGGCTGAAATCATGTTTCAAATCTCTAAAATGTACCCTGAAGTGCTTCCAAGGAGGACTTTCTCTTCTCCTGCTCTATGTATTAACTGGTGCCCCTGCTCCTTGTTGTCCCCATGAGTGATTCCCATTGAGAAGGTTCTTCTCATGCTGGATCCATCTCCCCCCTCCATGGGTTCATTGGCATAGTTGACCTTCCCAGCCCATTCCTGCTCCTTGTCCCCTGACTGCACCTCAGGGAGTCTTGGATCTCAATGTTTCTGGGCTGGCCCTGGGTGGGGAGATGCACTCAGGTCCCTGCTGGGTGTTTGGGGTGAGAGGTCCTGCATTGGATGCAGGCACTGGGCTCCAGGAACACCTGGATCACTCTCTGGTGCCTCATCTTCCAAAATCCCCAGCACTCTCCTGGGTAGGTGCTGTAACGAGGGCTTGCAAACGCTTGGATATGGCCAAAACAGCCTAAATAGGACCTTTAACCAGTTCTTTCAGCTATTTCTGCATCTGAATTTCTGCACTTCCACAGCTCTTCAGAGGCTGGTGGTGGCAGATGCCAGATGGGTGCCCAGGGGTTGGAATGTCGTTCAGATAAGGCTGGAGCAGATAACATTCCTATTCCCCCCCTTCCCCTTTGTGTTGGATCAAATGGTATCAGTGGTATGTTGTTGCCAAACAGGAGGAAGCCTGGATATGCCAGTAACCTCTGCAGGGGGGAAGGCAGGAAAAGGGAAATCTGAACCGGAGGGGCCGGACAATGTGGAAAGTATTTGCAACGATTTCATAACAACCAGAGCGTGTCAGTGAGTGGTTTTCAGGTGTGGCTGAGTTGTTTGGAAAAGATCTCCTGGGTGGTGGCCCTGGAGCAGCTCTCCAGGCATGCTCCCTCTCTTTGTTGTCTCCCAGTTTTCCTACAGGATGAAAAGATGGGATCACACCAGTCCACCCACCCCATGGACAGCTTCACCTCTTGGATGTCACCAGCCCAGTGCTGGTGCAATTCAGATATTCTTACTGATTGATTCGAGTCAGAATCCTTGTGGGTATTTGCACAGCCTGCAAAGTATTTTGATAAAATAGTTGCAGTATTTGATGTCTGCTCAGAAGGAGCCCTGGGAAAGGCAGCTTAATAGAAGGGGCTCAAGGATTAGCAGCTGGAATGTCCTCCCACCCTGGATGCCTGGGATTCCTATGGAACTGCCTTGGCTGGCACTGTTGGTGTCACACCTGAGCAGCACCAACACAGATTCCTGTGACTTGGAATGCTGTAGGATGTAGGGAAAACCATTAACATGGGGAAAATAATTTCTAGGGCAAAGTTAAAAAATTCTGCTTCCCATGTTGCAGGGAATTGCTGCCTGCCCTGCAGTGGCCGGGATGCAGGAGTAGAACTCTGCTGCCTGGAGTTGTTTAGGAGTTCAGCATCCCTCTGGTCCCAGTTACTCCATAGTAGGACATAAATTATGGTGCACAGTACAAGTGACTTGCTGAATGTGTTTTTAAAAAATGAGATTCATGGGAAGCTGTGTAGGAATAACTGCAGAGAGGCAGTCCGGATTTGGAGTTACTGTTTAAGAAGTGATGAAGGAGATGTTAGAAAGAAGGTATTTGAGTTGCTTCTTCTATAGTGCTGAAAGATGGAAGTGACAAAGCCATTCCCTTACTGATGTTGGAGCTAATTTGGGTGTAATTGCTCGTTAGCACAGCTCTGACTGGGGATGAAACCTCTGTAACAGCACTTGAGGCATTTGTAGGAAATACAGGGAAAAAGGAAGGAAATCCCTTAATCTTCAGGGTACATTCCCCAGCTCCTGGCAGCCCCAAAAGTGTATAAGTGCAGTGTTGGGGCAGTTCTGGGGCCTGGCCCTGCTCAGCTCACTTGGAGGGTTTCAGGTCCTTGCTGCTCTCTCTGGGTCACAGCTGATTTTTCAGGCATCATTAGGATTTTGTTGTCTGTGGCTGTTCTCCTGTAATGCCATGGGGAGGAACATTCCTGGTCTCAGCCTTGCACAAGGATAGAACTGTGTATCTGTTCTCTGAGAAGTCCTGGCAGGTCTCCCAGACCCATCAGCTCTGTGTGCACATTACTTCATAAAAGATGGATCCATTTCATGATATGGGAAGAAAAACGCACAAGTGTGTGGGAATGGGGTTTAGACTAAGCAGATGAATTTTAAAAATATTCCACTTTAACTCAACTGAATGAATTTTAACAATGGGTGAGGGGTGGGTTTTGCATCAAACCATGTAATTTGAAGCAGATCACCTGACAATATTGCCAAGATAGGTAAGAGAAACCGAAGTGTGAGTGTTTGGAATTTGAAGTGAATTGGAAATTGAGCAGGACAGTGGGAAAATTGCTGAAATCAATGGGCACCACAGAGAGTTCTGCAGTTCCATCCCTTGTTCCTCAGTGGGAACACTGAGGAAGGAGTTTGTCAGGTGCAGTGAGAAGGTCTCCAGTCCAAGGGAGCTGCTGACAAGAGCTGGGGTTTAAACACAGGGAAAGCCTGGTGTGATACTGGATCAGCACTGGAATGTCATTCAGGAGCAGGTAGATAGTCTGGGAAGATGCCCTGGCCCCATTCAGGGCTCTCCTGAGTGATCTGCAACAGCACGGGACTCCCTGGGAGAATGGCACCTGGCTGAGGCCAGAAGAGCTAAAAGTGGTGCATTCCTGCAAGAAAACAATTATGGGACATAAAAAAAAGAGAGAGTTAGATAAAAATAGATTTTGCAATGAATGTGAAATTAATGGTGTCGTGTATTGACCAGGAGGGGCTGCTGGAGAGCACTTAATTGGAATCTTTAGCTATTAGAGTGTGGAAGAGATAATTAAGGAGATACCCTGGACTATGTGTCTCCCTTTGATTTGTATTTGGAATGCCAAAATGTTCCTGGCTCTGGGAATCTTATCTCCCAGTCCTGCCCACAGACTGGTGTTGCATTGTACAAATCTAATAAAAATCCCATGGCTGGTTCTTAGGTCTCTGTCTGGACCTGCCCAAGAAACAGAACAGGAAAAATGAGAGTTCTGCCAATTGAGGACCTCCCAAGCTGATGCTTGGGTTGACAAGGGGCTTTGACAATATCAAATTAGGTTGTTGCTGATGGAAAACTCCTCAGTGTTTTTCCCTGAAGGTTTGGTCATTCAGACAACATTTTCTCCTTTAGTCAGATTTTTTGGGAGGTTTTGTCGTGCGTCAGAACACAAATCTGCATGTTCTGGTGGAGATGCTGCAGCTCAACAACAGCTCTTCTAGTCCTGAATTTCTTTCTGGGGAAAAGCAGAGCAATTTTAGTTAGTTTCCATAATTAATGAAAAAAATAAATGTATTTGGCAGCATGGATTCCCATGTGGAAAATGTCATCAGCTGGCTTAAGTTTGGTAAATAGTTAAGAATCCAGAAAAATTCTGTGTATCCAGAGTTTTGGGGGTTTGTTACTAATTGTGCTGCTTGGAATGCTCGGTGGTAATTGGGGTCCAGCTGCTCAGGATCTCACTGTTACATTTACTGGGCTGGATTGCTTCAATAGGATTTGGAGAGTGGCTCTTCCTGTGGTTCCGTTTGTGCTGTTAAATCACCAACCTTTTAATGCAATAATCCCTGGATTTATCCTGCCTTCAAGTAGCAACATAGGAAGACATGACGGAGGGTAAAAGTTTGGAGAGTGTCAGTATAATCCAGAGCAACATACTTGTTAGATGCTCTGTAAAATGATGAAATGGGTGTTGTGGATCAGTGGGAAAAAGGCTGTAATTCCAGTTGTAATTCAGTGCCGTGGGCAGTAGCAGAACCCAACCAGGTCAAGAAGCAGCTTTGTATGTAATGACTGCAGGGTTTGACTGGATGAGTTTGCACTGAAAGGAATTCTGTGTATTCATCTGTCATTTTGTTATGTTTGAGAATCATTTAAATCAACTGTTCACGTTAACGAGCTACAGTAGAAAGTGGTGTCTGAGTGTGCATTTGAGTAATTAACAGAGGTTGGGGTTTACCTGTCCCACGTGTGGATTACATGTGGTCATAAAGCAAAGACACTGTGGTTTGCTGCTGGTATCCTCTCCTGAGGACTATTTTACCCCCAGTTCCACCCTTCCCTCCCCCGCCACTTCCATTACAGTGGAGATTTGGTCTGCTTGCCTGACAGTGCCGTGTCCTGTACTCCCCATTAGTGGTCAGTAGTTACCTCTGCCTGCATGTCAGCCTTCAGTTTAATGGCCTTTTTTGTGTGTTCATTTTCTTCTGTTTCCCATCGTGGTTTTGTTTATTTCTTTTACGTTTTTTTTTCTGTTCTCTTTTTTTTTTTTTTTTTTAAACCGTGGTGATGTTTGCCCTTCATATTCCCCAATGTTTGCACATGCCAAGATGTTGCCATCCCAACATTACCTCCCACTTCACTGACCAGTGCCACTAATGACCATCTAGCACCAGCGACAGCGGGACCCCTGCCCTCTGCCCCGCGGGACGTCGTGGCCACCCTTGTGTCCACTCGCTTCATCCGGCTCACGTGGCGGCCGCCAGCCTCGGACCCGCAGGGAGACAACCTCACCTACTCCATCTTCTACACCAAGGAGGGCATCAACAGGTAAACACACAGAGCAGGGGCTCTCCTGGGATTTGCTGAGGTTGGAGGGCTTGTGTTCTACTCTCTCCCTCCCGCCCCAGGAGTTTCACAGGCAATGCTTTGTGGAGGCTGTGGGCCTGCCACGGCTCCATCCGTGGCCTGGTCCTGGAGGGATGTCCCCTGAGTGAGCTGTCCCTTGAGTGGGATGTCCCTTGAATGGGCTGTCCCTTGAATGGGCTGTCCCTTGAGTGAGCTGTCCCTTGAGTGGGATATCCCTTGAGTGAGCTGTCCCTTGAGTGAGCTGTCCCTTGAGTGAGCTGTCCCCTGAGTGGGATATCCCTTGAATGAGCTGTCCCTTGAGTGGGATATCCCTTGAGTGAGCTGTCCCCTGAGTGGGATATCCCTTGAATGAGCTGTCCCTTGAGTGGGATATCCCTTGAGTGAGCTGTCCCCTGAGTGGGATGTCCCCTGAGTGAGCTGTCCCTTGAGTGAGCTGTCCCTTGAATGAGCTGTCCCTTGAGTGGGATATCCCTTGAGTGGGCTGTCCCCTGAGTGGGCTGTGCTTAGCTTATCTCAGCCCTCCTGGAAGGATGCTCCTTAGGCTGGCACACCTTTTCTTATCACGGTGAGCTATCCCTGAACAGCTTCTGTTATCCCACCATGCCCTAGTACCCACGTTAATCCTTTGTAACCCGTTGGTCTTTCCCCCTTGCTCTCCCCCATAAAAACCCCAGTATTTCCCCCAGTTCAGAGGGAGCAGTGGTTCCTGGCTCCCTTCACAGAGCTGCTGGATAATAAAGGAATCTCTGTGGAACTTCCATACGACGCTTCCCGTCTCTCTGTCCCTGATAGCCTGGGATAGCCTGGCAAGCAGAGCTGGAATGGCTGAGCTGAAATCTCTGATCAGAGCCGATCACTTGTGGCCACGGCCACCCCTTCCTGAGGCTCATCTGGCACTAGGAGAGCAGCCAGAGACCCCTAGAAGGCAGTTCCTTGTGGGACTCTCTCTCTCTGGGAAGGTTGGTGGCTTCCTGGGTCTGGAGCACTGGATCTCCACGGACCCCCTGGCAGCCAACAGTGCTTGGGCATGGTTGGATTGGCTGCATTTAGCAGCCTGTTGGGTGTCACTGTATAGGTGGGTGTGGCACACAAAAGGCCTCACACAGTTTAGAAGGTTAAATATTTGTTTATTACAGCAGCTGGCTGTCTTTTATACTCTCTGTATAGTTTGCACTTTATTGGCTATAATAAATTCATATAATGGTCATTGGTGGAAAAATTTCCACTTCTATTTTTTCCATCGTTTTTCTAAAAATACCTTCTACAGCTGTAGGGTGGTTTTTTTTTTCCTAGTTATTTTCTTTCTGTTTCTTCTCTTCTTGATTTCTATGTTAACAACTTTGGTTAGAGAATACTTCTGAAAACAAACCTCATTTATTAACTTTCTCTAACCCACAGACTAGCTGTGAGCCCTGCTGTAGTTGGGAACAGAGTAGCAGGACTGTCACAGCTCCTCAGGAGGCACAGGAACATCCCCTGGAAGCCCTGCTGGAAGCAAAAGGCACATTAGGCTTCAATCCCCAGCAAATCCCCTCTCGTTGCAGGAACAGCTGTGTGATTGGTGTTGGTTAAGTGTTGGTCACTTAAATTAGCTAAATGCTAATTCCCTCCTAGGAATCACTATAAGCAGAAATCTGGTGAATGCTTCACAATCATCACTTTGATGTATTAGCCCAGTGGATGATATTAGTCTACCCCTTCTCCTTCCTGATGGCATCTACTGCTTGGAATAGCAGTTTCAAATTGTGATAAATAAGAGGAAGTTGAAATGAGCATTTGTTTGGAACAATGCTTAATTAATTGCAGATTAGCTTATCAGATATATTACTCAAGGGAAAATTATCTGTCACCTCACTGATGAGAGTCTGAGATGCAAAGTCATTTAGAACAGAAAACACTAGAGGGGAATTCCTGCTCTTCCTTAATCCTGTGGATAGACACCTTGTCCAGGCTCGTGGCAATTAATTGAGGCAATTAGTAACATTTTGTTTGCTTCATAAATGTTTTTCTGTTACTCCCTTAATTGGGTAGCATCCAAGGTGTTCCAGGCCAGGCTGGATGTGGCTTGGAGCACCCTGGGGTAGTGGGAAGTGTGCAGGAATACCCAAATCCCTCTGAGGGTCCAAGGTTCCGACTGCCTCGGCCTCTGCTGGCTCAGCTTCCTTCAGTTTTCACCTGTTCAGGGAGGGGAGCCTCAGGATATGGCAGTGCCTCCTCACCTCTGCCCCTTGGACTTATTTGAGGGGGAATTCTGCCCCTCTGCCTCACTCAAGTGAGACCCCACCTGCAGAGCTGGCCCAGCACAGGGAGGAAGGACGTGGAGCTGCTGGAGAGAGCCCAGGGGAGGCCATGGAGATGCTCCAAGGGCTGGAGCCCCTCTGCTCTGGAGCCAGCCTGGGAGAGCTGGGGGTGCTCACCTGGAGAGGAGAAGGCTCCAGGGAAACCTCAGAGCCCCTGCCAGTGCCTGAAGGGGCTCCAGGAGAGCTGCAGAGGGACTGAGGGACAAGGCATGGAGGGACACGAGACAGGGAATGGCTTCCCACTGCCAGAGGGCAGGGAGGGATGGGATACTGGGGAGAAATTGTTCCCTGTGAGGGAGGGGAGGCCCTGGCACAGCTTGCCCAGAGAAGCTGTGGCTGCTCTTGGATCCCTGGAAGTGCCCAAGGCCAGGCTGGATGGGGCTTGGAGCACCTTGAGCTAGTGGAAGGTGACCCTGCCCATGGTAGGGGTGGCACTGGATCCCTTTTCTGTTCCAACCTAACCCTTTCTGTGATTCCAAGAAGAGCATTTCGAAGTGAAGAAGTAGCAATGGAGGGGACATTCCTGCTTCATGGGCTGCACAGTGTCACCAGCCATGACTTGGCCCACCTTGGCCTGGTGACATCAGAGAGGCTCCCCTGGAGGCAGTGAGGTGGGAATGAAGGGCTGTCCTGGGGCTCTCCTGTCACACCCCCTGCATGCCTGGGGCAGTCTGATCCTATGGATGTTGCTGTCTCACACAGCTGCAAAGTTATTTCAGCCCCATGTCAGGTATTTATTTACTTCACACTCAAGGCAGTTGCCCTGGAAAGGGTGTGAAAATTTAAAAGTGCTGCAGGGAGGTTTAATTCTGGGGAACTTCAGACAAGCACTCAGGCGGAAGAACCCCTGACTTCAAGATTTGGATAAAAATAAAAGAAATTATGGCACATTACTGGTCTGAGGTGGTAAATTACACATGTGGGATGTTCAAACACTGCTGAATTCACAGTTCACTGTGGTGTGCTTCAGACACAGCAAATGGAGTTTAATTGTGTGTTACCACACTCAGAATGCCTCTGGATCTCCCTGCCAGGGCCCACAGCTGGCATGGCTGGCACACACAATATCCACTCCCTAACAGCTCCCCAAAGTGATTTTTTAGATATAAGTGCAACTTTAACCTTGGCATTTCCAGCCAAACTCCTGGGGTTGCACTGGAGGCTCTTCTCTTGGGTGCTTGAGAGGTCCTGTGAACCTTAACTGAAGTTTCCAAAGCTCCATAATTGGGGATTAGAGTGGAATCATGGAAGAATCATAACGATCTGCAGAGTAATGCAGTTATTCCTGAGGGCCATCTGCTTGGTGCCTGTTATCCCAACCTGATCACATTGGAAAAGGTGCTCCAGGCTCCCCAGGAACAGCCATAAAGGAAGGATGCACACAGCACTTAATTAGATTAATCTCTCCTATTTTTACCACACTGTTGTGAAGTCACATTCCTGGTTATTACTGAAAATTTGCAATACTGTGACATGTCTGTTTATTTTTGGTAAATGTTGTCTTTCCAGTACAATATTATTTTAATTGTTTTTTCTGGTTGTAAATAATAACAACCTTGGTTTGCTGATTACCATTTTTTTCCCAGATCAAATCAGGGAGTGCCCTTCTACTTGAGGCAGAAAATGCTGTATTTTGCATGTTAATGGGAGCTGGATATTATCCCACAGCTGTGAATCCATTGGCACTTAGGCTGGGCTCTCAGATCCCATCCTTGTAGCTACAGCACATCTTAAAGGAAACTCCACTTGGAAATGTATTTTTAAGAAAGTAGTGTGCTCGAAGTGGAAAAAATAGTAATGAAAATTAATATAAAGCTGGAATAAATGAAGCTGTTTATGCAGTGCCATTTTAGCTGAGCTTATGAAGGGGAACATTCTAGAAGATAGGGTGTAAATAGGTATTTAGTTACAGAGAGTGCATTGTTCCCCTCTCTATAAATACAGTTTAATAGTGCAGAAACCAACAGGGATTTCAGAATGTTTTCAACCAAGTTATGCTAAATCAACCACACCACCCGATGTAAAAAGAAATAAATTTCAAATGGAGATTTGGGGATTGTATTTCCCTGATGGAAACTGAAGCAAAGTGGCTGGAAGGGAGGAAGAGGAGGCTGGGGTGGTTCTGCTGGAGTTCCTGTGTCAGAAATGCTTTAACAGGTGTCAGTGGGGCCAAGACCAGCCTGTCCCTGTCTGTCCCTGTCCCACGGGGAGTCTGGCAGCCCGGGGGGACAGGATGGTGCTCAGAGCAGGCACAGTCCCTGCATTTACTCAGTGGGGAGTTTCTGATTGCTCCTTTTGGAGCTCTTGGCGTTCCCAGGGAGCTCCTTCCCAGGGAAGGATGGATGGCGTTACCCAGCTTCGAGCAAGCTCAGGTGCGCGGCAGCGCCTTGAAATAAAGGCTGCCTCTGGTTTAATGATTGATCTCCTAATCTTCCCCTCAATCCCTGATAAGAACAACTGGAGTTTCCTGGATGGTGTTTGGCAGAGGCCGTGTTCCTCAGGGGGAACATCGTGTTCCGGTGCCAGGGGTTTGCTGGAGGTCACTGAGCAGCAGCCATGCCCCTTCCAGGTGCCCCCACACATGACCTGTGTGCTCCCAGCTGGGTTGGGGTTTCCAGCTTGCAACATGCTGGCCTGACAGAGATGCCCCTTCTCATGCCAAGTGTGTTCCTTCTGTGGCTGGGGTCTGCTAGCCTGGATCTGTCTCCAGGAGTTGCCGGAGGTCGGGATTTTCACTCGGGTCTAACAGAAGCCACTTTGCCTCCACTCTGTGTGGAAGCAATGTCCTGGGTGTTCCAGACAATTCCAAACATAAGGAGCAGAGGCAAGACTGGAGGTAGAACAACACATTAAAACAGCTCCTTTGAAAAATCCCCAAAAAGCAGCCCTACAAAATTAACAGGGATGCCCTAAATCTTGCCAGACTGTGTGCGCTGCTAAAATAGTTTCTGTGCTGGCTCCTGAGCTGTAGGATAAACTGTCACTGTGAATTATCACTTGCTGTCGTGGGAATAACAAAGAAACCACTCCGAGTTTGTGGGTGTCAGGTGTAATTTATTCTGGTCCTTCAGTCCATTCGGTTCTGTGCAAAGGGAAGTTGCAAAATTGGGAGCAGTTTGTCAGCAGCACTTCTGGCACACGGTTGTGGTGTTGTGCAGGGAGCACAGTGTAAATCCCATATAATTTGCATACTGGGTATGTTCAGACAGGACACGCTGCCGGAGCAGCTACTCCTCATTTACTAATCAGTGGTGGTGTCTGTGCCCAACCCTTTTGTTTCCCAAAGGGAACGTGTGGAAAACACGAGTCGTCCTGGAGAGACACAGGTGATGATCCAGAACCTGATGCCAGAGACAGTTTATGTGTTCCGGGTCGTGGCCCAGAACAGGCACGGCCCCGGCGAGAGCTCGGCGCCGCTCAAGGTGGCAACGCAGCCCGAGGGTGAGCTGGGATGTTCTCCTCACTTTGGGTTTGATACTAACTTTATTTTTTATTCTCCCCGTTCACAACCTTTCCCAGAATCTGATGCTTTTTAAAAGCACAGTGTACTTGTGGGCCACAGTTTCCAAAGATTCTCCATGTTGGTGGGATTGTGGGATTTATTGCCACCATTAAGAACTGATGGGACATTCCTTGCTAAATTCTCTAAAGTGTTATAACAGGAATACTTTTAAATGGTCATTAACTGAAAAAGAGAGAACTTTAGGCAAATGCCAAATCACTTGTTAGGGTCGATGTAGACAAAAGGGACCCAGGGAGCAGGATGTCCTTTGGAAATCTGGTCCCACCTCTCCACCCTGCGGCAGATCCGTGTGGAATGTCACAATGGGAAAACCCCCCCCTTTTCCTGGGGTGCTGGCCAGGGGTGGGCACACCAGGCTCGGGACTAACAGAGCTCCCTTCTTGCATTGCAGTCCAGCTGCCTGGCCCTGCTCCCAACATCCGTGCCTTCCCCAGCTCCCCCACCTCCATCACTGTCAGCTGGGAGACTCCGCTCTCGGGCAACGGGGACATCCAGAACTACAAACTCTACTACATGGAGAAAGGGCAGCACACGGAGCAGGTACGGGGCTGCTGCACCCACTCAGACACACCTGAAAGGCTGCAAACACCTTGGGAAGGGTCTGCTTTTCTGACAAGCTGAATCGTTTAGCCTCAGATGAGGGAAATACTTAAAATCAGAATTCCAACACGAAATGTTTGTGTCTGGGCTGGGAATGAAACCAATTTTATTGGCGATGCCCTGTTTTGATATTTGTCAACATCAAGTAGCTTTAGGTAAATTCCATCATATTGTGAGGCAAGAAGGCAGAGAGCAGCCATGTCATTGTTGAGCTGTTCTGGTGCAGATGATATTAAAGATGCTTGCACAGATCTATGGGCTGGGTTTTAGCATTTCAGGCTAAATACTGATTTTGCCATGATCCCTAATCCAAACTTTTTTGAGTTCTTGGACCCAGCAATTGATGTTTTGATATTGCTGAGCATCCAACTAATTTAATTTTCTTAGTATACCACTGAAGCATTCAGTGTGTTCTGTAGAAGTATGGGCTGCCACCTGAACATGAGGATTAATTCCAGTCCTCAAAGTCACATTCCCATTTGATTGCATATCAGTATCATTCCAGCTTTAAAAGACAAAGGGAAGAATATTTTTCTTAGCTTTTAAATACTTTTTTTACATGACTTTTTAAATAGGGCTGTTGCCTTTTGTACTTCTGCGTCCCACTATTTCAATTACAGTGATATATATTATGATGGTTTTGAGAGTTTCTCTTTTCACGTCCAGTACAAGTGTCCATGTTAGGATTTAAATAGGACAGGGAGAATTTTCTCCTGGAAACTCAGAGCTGGCATCCTCCCAAATCCTGGCCGTGCCTGAAGGTGACGCAGAGGTGTCACTGTTGCCGTGGGTGCTGCAGGAACTCTGCGGTGTTGCTGGCACTGCAGAGCTGACCTGAGCTTGCCCCGGGGGTGTCATTGGGGACAGGACGTGGACGTGGGGGGCCTGTCCCACACAGTGACGGGGCTGAAGAAGTTCACCGAGTACAGCTTCCGCGTGGTCGCCTACAACAAACACGGCCCTGGCGTCTCCACCCACGACGTCGTGGTCCGGACCCTGTCAGACGGTAAAGCTGCTCCACTTCTTTGTATTTGGGGTTTTTCCAGGTATTACCTGGCAATTTCCGACAGGTGAATCTTTAACCGGACTTCTATGGGGTTTGTGCATTGTTGCGTGTGGCTGTTTATGGTCAAAATCCCCCCCGGAGGCCTTCCAGAATTGGGTGAAGGAAAATTGCTACACCTGCAGAAGGATCTGGGATTGTGATTGCAGACCCCATTGTGAATGGTGTCCTTCATTCCACCGTCAGCCATTTATTTCATGGATTATTGAGCCTACATTGAGCGTGGACAGAAAAAAATATACACTGAAGGCACCACCTCCAAGTTATTTTCTAGGTTCTGTCACATATGAGAAAACTCTTTGTTTTAGAGTGATTTTATTTTAATTGTGTTCCCATGTTTGCACTTCAGCACAGATATTGTTAAATCCATTGCACAGGGGGGTGAGAGCAGGATGTGAAGTCAGTATTTTTTGTAAGGCAGATAAAGAGGTGATGTGAACAAACACGAGCAACTGCAGAGTGATCAGAGTTAGAGGTAGCTTGTATTTGTTAGAAGTTTCTATAGAAGAACACTCAGAGGGAAAGGGAGCAGAGCCTGGAATCCTCTCCCCTGGAGTGACCAGGAGCAGAGGGGAATATTGTTCCAAACTCTCTCTAGGTCCAGGTTTGTTTCTGGGGCACTTCCTGACTTTGCAGTGATTTCTGTGTATTTGCTAATTCAGTTCCTCTTCCATGAGACTCTGTCAGCATCTTCTTGATCCCACACTAGCTTTTATCCACAGCATCAAGTGGGCAAAGGTTGCGCAGATAAATTTTCTCTGACAAATCCCTCCTTTCTGTCTGTTCTGCCCCTGCTCTGTGTTGGGGTCACTTGTTGCCTGGGGCTGTGCCCCTGAAAGAGGGAATACTCAGAGTCCACTGATTATTCCTCTGTCCATCCTCATTCTGTGGACCTTTACCATGGTCTCCTTGGTTCATCCATTTTCCAGATTCCAAAGACACAGGAATGGTTACCTGTTTCTCCTGTCAAAGTTTTAGTGCTCTTTTCTGAAGTTTTCTCCAGGTTCCTTTTGTCCTTTGTTTTAAAAACTGAGTTGGAGGGGACTAAAACAGTATCAAAGGTGTAAGTGAGGCATTACTTGCATTTGAGGAACTTTCTGTGTTCTTCTGAGCACCAAAGGGTATCATCCCAAGGTCTTTGTGCAGTTCTTCTCTCCAGGATCACACTCTGGGATCTCCCCAGCTCATCTACCCCTGTACCTTGCTGCTCTGGCCTTTCTTTCAACCAGCTCCTTACTCCAACAAGCACTTCCCTCCCTCATGGCTTAAAATCGAAGGGATTTCCCTTGAAGGAGGAAGAAATCCCTATTCTCCTATTCTAGCTCCTGCTTTCTCAATTTCATGCTTTACTGTTACTTGGGTTGATTTGGTGGATGTTTCTGACCCAGCAGGTGGAGTTTGAGTGGTCCCATTTTAATGCTGGCATCACTTTGCCACCTCCGGTATCAAGAGAAACTGGTAGAGGTTACAGAAGTCTTGCAGCTGTTTCATTCCCCAGTTCCTTGAGAATTCCTGGATGGATAACATCTGGCCCTGGCAAGAGGATGCTGTTCTATGAATTTGACTCTTCCATAATCCCTTACACTGACACTTCAGTTGGCAAGACCATGGGAATCCTTTGGAGGGCTGTCAAGGAAACATCTCCTTTCCCTTCCCCTCACTACCAATGCAATGAGAGGCTTCTGTGGCCTTATCTTTGTCTTTTTCTGCCCCACCTGAAAGATTGCTCACTGATTTCTCTGAAGGGCTTCCAGCTCCTTGGTTGTTTGAAGAAGAATTTAGTATTAGTTACAATGTCATATTGAAGTTGTCCTGGAGTTCTTTCTTCTCCAACTTCGTTTTTCACACTTAACCTATAGGTACATACTTTCTAAAGCTCTCTGAAGAACGTAACCTTGCTTCTTGAAGTCTCATAACCCTGGGAAGCTCTCAAATCTTTCCAAAATGATGCACATTTTCCTCCCATGTTTTCCTGTTGTGGTGTCCGGGTGCAATCTCCATGTTCCCTGCCAGGGATTTCTCCCTAAGCTTCCTTGAGCCCTGATTTAACAAAGCATCTGCATTTTTATGTAGGTTTCTGCTCCTAATCTGTTACAGTGCCTTGTTGCAGGGATAACTCTGCAGGTATTACCATTTGAACCCAGGTTTATGTGCTGCTCCTGAGGATTGCTTCTCCTGTCCTGGAATTCATGATCAGGGATTACAGCTGGCAGTGGAATTGAGACTCACAGCCTGATTGAGGCTCTTCCCTCACAGTCTCTGAGCCATCAGCATATCCTGGTCCTCCTGCCTGGCTGCTCTCCATGTGCTGTCCCACTCCAGGAGATGCCTTTCCATAGCAAATCCCTGTTCTTCCCTGTGAGGGTGGGGAGCCCTGGCCCAGGGTGCCCACAGAAGGTGTAGCAGCCCCTGGCTCTCTGGAATTGTCCCAGGCCAGGTTGGACAGGGCTTGCAGCACCCTAGGATCGTGGAATGTGTCCCTGCCCATGGCAGGGGTGGCACTGGAGGAGCAAAGAAAGCTTGGCTTTGTATCCTCTCCTCTTCACTGTGCTGCTTCTCAGGCTCACAGCTCTTCATCCTCAGGTGTGGTGATTGCAGGTTCAGCTGGTGATTTTGGGTTGGCAAGGGAAGGCAAATCCTGCCCCTCTCCATTTCTGCCGTGGGGTGGTGGGGGAGAGGGGTTTGTTTCACCCTATCCCAGTGAGCCTTTCCAAACTCCTTCCACTTCATGCCCTCAGAGGGGTTCTCTGGGATGTTACTGTGGCTGGGCTCAGTTACTTGGAGAATGAATTCTGCAGGCTGGAGCAGTCCTCATCCCTTTATCTCTGTGCTCCTTACCCATCACTGTGCTTCAGTGGAGCCTCCCCTTCCTGCCAGGGAAGCCTCAGCTCTTCCAGGGGCCAGCCTTTGCTGTGGTACCACAAGGAATTCCCTGCTTCCAGGATTTTTCTTCCACTCCCTTTTTGCCTGGATTTCACTGCCATGAGCAGCAGGTAAAGAACAAGCAAAGAGTGGGAGTTCAAAGGCAGCCCCAGTGTCTGAGATGCTCTTCACCTCCTCACCATCACAAGGCCCAGGGGACTCAGAGGTTTCCTGTTGCACAAAATCAGGATAACAAAATCCAGGCCAGAAATTTAAATGTGGGTTCCCCCAGTCAAGTAGTGTGTTCGTTAAAGATTTGCCTTGGGAAAGAACTAGATGGGATCCTTTCTTTGAGAGTTTGAGAAGTGTTTTTAAATATAAAATATATTTTATCTAGATAGGTGTGAAAATAAAGACCTGAATAAAGAGATATTTTTCTTCATGATGAAAATACAGAACCCCACTCAGCCATTCACTGTGTCAGAAAGTAGCTGTGGGAGGATTGATAGTTCCTTTATGTGCTGCCTTAAACCAGAATGGTCTGTACTTCCATAGCAAATGAGAGCAGAGAGTAGTTGGGTGTGGAGATACAATATTTGAAAGTTTTGGGATTGTAATTCCTTTAATGTTTCCAGTCCCCAGTGCTCCACCGCAGAATTTAACACTGGAGGTACGGAATTCCAAGGTAAGACTGGAGGATTTCTTGCTGGCAATGGGTAAATATAAGGCTGGGGGGTCTGAGATCGGCCACATTTTAGAGCTGCTTTGGGTCTTTTCCCTCCCATGCAGCTTTATTAGCTCTTTATAGAGAATATATGAATGTGGGGCTTGGAGAAATTGCAGTCCAGCCGTGGGCTGGCTGTGGTGGGATGCAGTGATAGTGCTAATGATGGAAGGGATTTAATGAGGCCCTGAAGGATCAGAGCTGGAATCCCAGCTCACTGTTGTTGCAGTGTGAGCACACACAGACACAGTTCTGGAGTGCCTTGGGCACTTGGGAAGAGAAAGTGGAATATTTGGCCGTTGTGCCTTTGGAATTGCTTGTGGAGATTTTTTTTAATGCTTTTCTAAAGACATTTTTTCAAATACCTTCTTGTGCTGCCTTCCTCAGAGCATCCTGCTGCAGTGGCAGCCCCCTCCTGCTGGGACCCACAGCGGGCAAATCACAGGATACAAAATCCGCTACCGGAAAGTTTCCCGCAAGAGCGATGTCACCGAGAGCGTGGGGGGCACCCAGCTCTCCCAGCTCATCGAAGGTGAGCAGGACCTGTCCTCCCCAGGGTGCCTGGCTAGGGACAGGATTCCTGGGGTTCCTGTCCTCCCTGGCATGCCTGGTTGTGTTTAGGGAGCTCAGGGACAGGATTCCTGGGGTTCCTGTCCTCCCCAGGGTGCCTGGCTGTGTTTAGGGAGCTCAGGGACAGGATTCCTGGGGTTCCTGTCCTCCCCAGGGTGCCTGGCTGTGTTTAGGGAGCTCAGGGACAGGATTCCATGGGGTTCCTGTCCTCCATGGCATGCCTGGTTGTGTTTAGGGAGCTCAGGGACAGGATTCCTGGGGTTCCTGTCCTCCCTGGCATGCCTGGTTGTGTTTAGGGAGCTCAGGGACAGGATTCCTGGGGTTCCTGTCCTCCATGGCATGCCTGGTTGTGTTTAGGGAGCTCAGGGACAGGATTCCTGGGGTTCCTGTCCTCCCTGGCATGCCTGGTTGTGTTTAGGGAGCTCAGGGACAGGATTCCTGGGGTTCCTGTCCTCCATGGCATGCCTGGCTGTGTTTAAGGAGCTCAGGGACAGGATTCCTGGGGTTCCTGTCCTCCCTGGCATGCCTGGTTGTGTTTAAGGAGCTCAGGGACAGGATTCCTGGGGTTCCTGTCCTCCATGGCATGCCTGGTTGTGTTTAGGGAGCTCAGGGACAGGTTTCCATGGGGTTTCTGCCTTGGAACACAGACAGAAGCAGCTCCCAAAGGAGCTCTGGGGTCATGTGGGCTGCATATGGTACCTGGAGCCTGGTGACCTGATTACTAGTCCTGATGGGTTTGCTAAGTGGACTGGATAATTCCTTATAAAATGTCTATAAAAGGCCCAGAGAAGGTGACCCCGGGCTCATTGTGTTCCCAGAGGGCAGAGATGGAAGTGTGGAGGAGGAAGGCAGAGGAGTAGGGGCTGGGCAGGGTTGACACAGGCACCTGGACCCAGCTCCAAGCCCTGGGAATGGCTGATCTCAGGCATCCCTGGAATATCCCACCTCATGTCTGTAGAATATTCTAGAGGGAATGCCTTTCCTCCTTTTGTACACTTAAAAGTCCAGTTTAGTCCATCCCTTAGTGTCAGTCATGTGCTGCTGCCTGAGCTACAGTTCTGTTCAGCAGGAACAAACAGTGCATGAGAACAGGAGCCACACTACACTGTGTTTCTCTTTAAAATCTGTGTATACAAATGGTTGGTCAAAAGAGAAGAAACTGGGGAATTCTAGATGAGTTTCTAAGAAGGTACTCTGACTTTTTTGTCAAAAACTCAAGCTGTGACTCAAGCTGTCTCATTTTTTTCAGAGAATTGAGGTATACCTGTAATTCCAGTATGTTTTTGCCAGCAACAAAATCTGCTGGAGAGGGTCGTTATGTCAAATTTTGAGTGCCTTTTCACAGTGCTCTGATTTTTTTAGTACAGACTCTTACATTCATTAAACAAGTATAAGACTTTGTTCACCTGCTACCTCTGTGCCACCCCAGATTTGGTGATGGCTGGGGGTGTTCCTAGTCTTAAAACTAATTAATTAAACAAATTAACAGCCCTAAGTTAAAAACAGGGCTGCAAACAGGCACTCACAGTCCTTTCCAGTGCTGAAGCTGTGGGAGCAGCAGGGGTGGATGGCTGGATTATCCATGGTTCTTGGGATTTAATTGGGATCTGTGGGAATTGCTGGGCTGATGGAAGTGCTGCGCTGATGGAGCTGTGGGAATTGCTGGGCTGATGGAGCTGATGGAAGTGCTGGGCTGATGGAAATGCTGGGCTGATGGAACTGATGGAAGTGCTGGGCTGATGGAAATGCTGGGCTGATGGAGCTGTGGGAAGTGCTGGGCTGATGGAAGTGCTGGGCTGATGGAGCTGTGGGAAGTGCTGGGCTGATGGAAGTGCTGGGCTGATGGAAATGCTGGGCTGATGGAAATGCTGGGCTGATGGAAGCGCTGGGCTGATGGAGCTGTGGGAAGTGCTGGGCTGATGGAAATGCTGGGCTGATGGAAGTGCTGGGCTGATGGAAGTGCTGGGCTGATGGAACTGATGGAAATGCTGGGCTGATGGAAGTGCTGGGCTGATGGAAGCACTGCACTGATGGAGCTGTGGGAAGTGCTGGGCTGATGGAAATGCTGGGCTGATGGAAATGCTGGGCTGATGGAAGCACTGGGCTGATGGAAGTGCTGGGCTGATGGAACTGATGGAAATGCTGGGCTGATGGAAGTGCTGGGCTGATGGAAGTGCTGGGCTGACGGAAGTGCTGGGCTGATGGAAGTGCTGGGCTGATGGAAGCACTGCACTGATGGAGCTGTGGGAAGTGCTGGGCTGATGGAAATGCTGGGCTGATGGAACTGATGGAAATGCTGGGCTGATGGAGCTGTGGGAAGTGCTGGGCTGATGGAAATGCTGGGCTGATGGAAATGCTGGGCTGATGGAAATGCTGGGCTGATGGAAGCACTGCACTGATGGAGCTGTGGGAAGTGCTGGGCTGATGGAAATGCTGGGCTGATGGAAGCACTGGGCTGATGGAAGCACTGCACTGATGGAGCTGTGGGAATTGTCCCCGTGTCCCGCAGGGCTGGAGCGCGGTACCGAGTACAGCTTCCGCGTGGCCGCCATGACCGTCAATGGCACCGGCCCCGCCACGGACTGGGTGTCAGCTGAGACCTTCGAGAGCGACCTGGATGGTGAGAGCCCCTGGGACCGGGACGGCAAAACGTGGGAATTCATTCGCTTCGTTTCACCAACATCTGGCTGCCTCTTTGAAAGGCAAACCTCTGTGTTTTCACTTCTGTTCTAGGTGTACAATGGGGTTTATTTAGTGTTCGCTCGGTTTCTGTTTAAACAGAAAATTCTTGCCAAGTCGATAAAGTGGCTTGAAATGAAACTCTCCTTCTATGCTTCCTAGTGCTGTATGTTGGCATCAAGTGCTTTCTGCTAAGGAATACTCATTTGCAGTGACAATGAAATGTCACAATAGGATAGAAATAATGGAAAACATTCTCAGCCATAGTTCTTTGCAGTCTTAGCCCCGTGTTGGTGCTGTGCTTTATTTGATCCACAGTAACTTATTTTGCACAGAAGAAAAGGGAGATGAATTATATTTCTTATATTTTCTGCACCACGTCTCCTATCAGAAATTCTGCTGTGGGTGCTAAATATAAAATTATACTGAAATTGTGTATTAGAATAATTACTTTGAAAATTTCAATGATGGCAGAAAGGTTCCTGTGCTTGTTGGAACATTAAATGGGATATTCCAAAGCTCTTTGCTTGTGCTGTAAAGAGTTCTCCTCCACAAAGGGTCTGATCTGCTAAGTCCATGGATTTCAGGGATGTGGATACTAGAAATTCCTTGATCCATGTGTCTGTCAGCCCTTAGTGAATGTGACACACCCTTGGAGCTACCAAGTCCCCAAAGTGGAGCAGAGGTCTGTAAATGAGCTCCTCACAGGGCAATGGAAGTGTCCCTGAACCTGAGTTAACAACACTTTGCCAGAGGACAGCACCAGGATTAAATTTAAATCTGAACAGTGCAGAAGGAGGAAGAAGAAAATAACTTTTTCCTTCTCTGTTGGCTTTCTCATTAAAAATTTTTCACCTCTGAATGTTGCAGGAAATCTGACTTTCTACACATGCTTTCCATTGAAGAAAGTAATAAAAATTTACAGTTAAGACAACATAACATGATATTAATATAACCTGTGAGATCTATGTATGCACACTGTGTTTCTTGGGTTTCTTCCTTTAGAAAGCTTGTGGATAATTTTAATGCCATGCAAAATGCATTTACAGCTCATCTTGCTTTTCTTAGGTTCAACAGACACATGAGGCACCATTTCTTTTTATTCCATGGCTGCTTTTTGAGTTTAAATAGGAAATAATTCCCAGGAGAGTCCCATGGGTGTAAAGGGGAGCAGAAGTGTTACAGATCCACGTTGGAGTTGGAGCAGGTTCTCCCTGAGTGCAGAGCAGGAGGTGTTGAGCAGTTGTACAGAGTTTGTCCCCAGTGCAGTGGAAATGTCACCTCTCCTGCTGCACTTGGAGCTTTGCTGTGTTTAATAGTTGGGAACTGGAACTGCTGGGCTGTGTCAGCAGCAGCCCAAGAGCACCCTGGGCTGAGGGCCAGGGCTGTGCTGTGATCCAAATAATCCTGTTGTGGTGCTTTATTAAATGTTTGTAGAGAAATGCAGCGTGTTTCATTAAAATGAAATCCCTGCAGGAAGCACAAGTCCTTGATTCCATTTGGAGTGGGGAGCTCAGTTTGCTATTGCAGGGAATTATCCCTAATCCACCAGCACCCGACAAAAGGATTTATTTCATTTCTGAGAAGTGAACCCAAAGTTAGGGACACTCCAGGGACAGTTGGGAGATGGCTTTTAGGTTCCAGTCAACAATATTTCTTAGGAGAAATATTAGGGGCTTGCAGTGGCACATTGTGGAAGTGTTCTGGTGTTAGGGATCCACATTCCGTGTCTCTGTGGGATGGGGTGAGACTTGTGTTGCTTTTGGGGGAAGGGTTTGAGCATTTGATGTCAACTGTGTATTTTCTGAACTTTTAGTATGGCTGTGTAGTTTCTACTTATGTTGTTTGAATTATAGGAATCCGAGGATCTAGGCAGCAACAGCTGTAGGACAAGTGAGGAGAGCCCTTTGCAGTGCAGTTCTTAAAGCTGTGGGATATCCCATTTAATGCTACAACCAGCTTAGGAACCTTTCTTTCATCACTAGACTTTTCCATGTAATTATTGTAATACCCACAAGTAAGGAATATGATGGAATTGAAAGTAGATGAATTTGTGGAGGGGAAGAATGGGATAAAACCAGTGCATATTTGGAAAACTGGGTGACAACACGGGCAACATGGATCTGCCTAAGCAGATCTGATGCAAAAACCATCCCAGCCCCTGAGCTTCAGCACAACGATCCTGCCTGCCTTTCAAAAGGAGTATCTGCTGGAATGTAATGGTAATATTCTGCTTTCAGAGCTCCTCGCTCTCTGGTGCGCACCAAAGTTTCATTGTGCTCATTCCAACACACACAAGTGCTTTGTTTGACCTTCCTGCCTCGCGGTCTCCATGTCGTTGCCTTTGTTTGAGAGAAGGCCTTGCACTGCTTCCCTTTTCCTGCAGAGAGCCGCGTGCCCGAGGTTCCCAGCTCCCTGCACGTGCGGCCGCTGGTCACCAGCATCGTGGTGAGCTGGACCCCTCCCGAGAACCAGGACGTGGTGGTCAGGGGCTACGCCATCGGCTACGGCATCGGCAGCCCCCACGCCCAGACCGTCAAGGTGGACTACAAACAGAGATACTACACCATTGAGAACCTGGGTGAGTGCAGGGAACGTGGTCCGTGCCCCAGCCCGGCCTCCCTCGGGACTCCTTAAACAACTTCCACGTGAGCAGCAGCCCGAGGTCACTGTGCACGCAGACTTGCAGGAGAAAAAGGGACTGGAGTGTCACCAGGATTCACCGGTGGCTCCTTTAAAAGGAAAATAAAGATTCACCCCTCCACAGGACTCTGTGTGGGAGGTAAAATAGAAAGTGAGAGAAATGGCAAGATTAGGAATTCCATCAAATCAGAGGTTTGACTAATTTTGGTTTTGTTCTTTTAGATTGTTTTTCTCACTCCTGGTTTGGCTGTGCATAAAGGCAGATGTGCTGTAGCTAGAGACTTGAGCTGTGGTGCCCCTGCCCAGGCAAGGGGTGGAATGAGATGGGCTTTAAGGTCCCTTCCAACACAAACCAGTCTGAGTTCCTGTGGCTGCGAACAGAGGATCTGTGTGGAGACTTTCTCTGTTCAAATCACGTATTCCAGTTCAAAATTGAAATACTGAACAAAGAAAGCGTGGAGAAGCAGAAACCTGGGTTCAGTGCTTGTGCTGATTTCTTTTCCCCTTCAGATCCCAGCTCCCACTACGTGATAACCCTGAAAGCCTTCAACAACGTGGGGGAAGGGATCCCCCTGTACGAGAGTGCTGTGACCCGGCCCCACTCCGGTGAGTCCTGCCCAGCAGCTGGGGTGGGCTGGGGGTGATGGGAGAGTCCTGCTTGTCAGTTCATCCCGTGCTCTCTGTCCCTGTCACTGCTTGGCCTCGCACGTTCCCGATAAACCACCTAAAAAATTGGGCTCATTTGTAAATTCCAAACTCACCTGACAGCTACTAATGGATGTTCTTACTCCAAACATTCTCTTTACCTGAGCACAGCCCATGTGGGTGCGGTTCTAAAGGCCTTGAGCTGGGGGTTTATGGTCTTTTTCACTGAGGTTTTTCAACATGATGCCTGTGTTTGCTTTATGTCCCTCTGTTGTCACTCACACTAAACAAAATCTTGGCAGTTTTTATTTTGGCTTTGTAATCCATAAAGAAAAGAGTTTAAGCAGGGAAGTGTGCAGATGAGCTGTTGCTCACTGGGCTCCCTCCCAGCCTGCTGACACCACCCAGGAATTTGGTAGAGGTGCAACACATGGGGTTAGTCCAGATGAGCTGGAAAGCTTGGAGAATTTCCAGAGGATGCTGGAATTGCAGTTTCACAGTTACTGCAAGTCGGTCTCTCACTTGAAACCTTCCTTTGAAAGTGCCTTTCAGGAGGTCCTCGTGTGTTTGGGAAATGGCGTTTGCTCATCCAGAGCTCCAGCTCTGTGTCCTCTTCTTTGTTTTCTGGGAGAGGACCCAGTAGACACTCCAGGCAAATGAAATTACAGTGACTGACTGTTTGGGGTTCCCAGGCCATGGTTGAGTGCCCTGGGCACTAATTAGGGCTGTACCAGCAGGGATTTGTTGTTACTGTCTGGAGGAGGGAGGACAATGCAAGAGTGATGTTACTGCCCAGTCTGATGTCACCTATTAACTCTGGCTTTTCTCTCTTTCTCTCCATTCCTCACCTTCCATCTCATTGCACTTCCCTGCATCCCCTCTTTTTTTTTGTTTTGGTTGACATTAAAATGCCACCTCCTCCTTTTTTAACTGTAAACCACGGCCTTTTCCCCATGGATTGCCCAGACACTTCCGAGGTTGATTTGTTTGTTATTAATGCTCCATACACTCCAGTGCCAGATCCGTCTCCCATGATGCCCCCGGTGGGAGTTCAGGCTTCCATCCTGAGCCATGACACCATCCGGATCACTTGGGCAGACAACTCCCTGCCCAAGAACCAGAAGATCACGGACGCGCGGTTCTATACCATCCGCTGGAAAACCAACATCCCTGCCAACACCAAGTACAAGGTACCGAGTCCTACAGGAGCTTCCCGACCCGGCCAGGGGAAGGCATAGCTCTGGGAAGGCTGCTGGGCTCCTTGGAGGGACAGGATTCCTCCAGCTCCACTGCCAGGGGAAGGTGCAGAAGAGGGGATGCTGCTGGGGGTCTTGGAGGTCCAGGAGTGCTCTGGATCTGGGGGGAGCAGTTCTCCTGTGGGAAGGAGCTGGAGCTGTGCTGCTGTGGGAGTGGATGGAAGAGCTGCTTCAGGGAAGGAAGAGAAATTTCCAGAGTTACTCTGTTCTGTGCACACGGTGATAGTTTGAAGCTTCCTCCTGCCCTGATCCCTGGGGAGTGGGAGGTGTGAGAGGTGTGGGCTCCCCTCTGGAGAATCACTGAAGTATTGCAAGCTGTGTGTGACTGGTGCCCCTCACTGAGCCGTGCAGGGAAAACAGATTTACCCCCGTGGTTAGAAGTTTCCTTTTAGAACCTTTTCTGTTCGTGCAAAACTCATAGTGAGCCTTTCCTTTGGGAGCTGACTGGCTTCAAAATATACAAGAACTTTATGATATCCTTACCTTTCTCCATTTTCATGTGTTTTGATTTGGAGACTGGATTTGGGGTTTGGTTTGGTGGTTGGTTGGATTTTTTTATTAATTTTCAGAGTTTCCTGGAGGGCTCAAAGCTGCTGACTGCAAATTTCACATTTGTTATGAGACTCAGAGGAGCTGGTAGTTAAAATACCCAGCCAGTGGAGCTCCCTTTTATGCTCAAGCAGAGCCAGTTTCTTACAATCCAGATATTTTCTTTATTGAAATGAAGAGATGTAAATATGTGTGTATTCCTCCTCTAAAGGCAAGTTACTTCTGAGCCACTTTCCTGAGTCATGTGCAGAGGATGTCTCAGGAGTGGTTTAAATGAAGCTGCAGTTTCATTAGCTAATTGCTTAAAAGAACAAAACAAAATAGAAAATTGAATAAAATTGTAAATTTACTCTTCCTGCTGTTCTGGTGCTGGTGGTCAGTGGCAAAAAGTTTTACTGTGACCAAAGCCAATACCAAATGATGGAATATAGTTTAAAATTACTCAAAATTGTAGAAAGATTTTGCCCGAAGGAGAGAAGTTTGATGTATTTGTTCCAATCACGTGTAACCTGTGCTGTCTGGAGAACCCACGTCCTGCTTTTCTTCCCTTGTTTCTGTTGGAAATGGTCTCCTGAGCTGTTGGGTGATTTTTGGGAGGTCAGACACCTTGCAGGGAGTGCTGGGTCTCAGTCAGGCTGTGGTAACTTCACTGCAGTGAGTGCAGTGCTTGTCCTGGCCCCTCTGCAGCTCCTGCTCGCTGCATCCAGAGGCTTTGAAATGTTCCCATTCTTGGGGACAGAAATCCTGTGTCACCACTGCAGGATCCAGAGCAGCATCTGCTCAGCTCAGTGGGGTTTCAGTTCTCCCTCTCATCCCTAAATTGGCTGTTGAGACTGTTCACTTAGATTTTCTGCCTCTGCCCTGTTCCTGCCCTGTCACAAACTCGTGAGGAAGACTGTGTGCTCACCACACAGAGGTTCCTCCCTAAGGAGCTTTGTTTTCCTCAGTTTGTGCAGGATTGTGCCAGTCTGAGCCTGGAAACCCTGGAACAGATGGGATGCAGCTCCTGTGCTTTGATCTTTGTCTCTGCACTAACGTGGAGCAGTTTTCCAAAGCCCTGTTGTTGGTGTGTGGGGTTGTCCTGCACATACCTGGGATCCATCAGGGATCGATGAAAATATGAAGTGCTGGATCTTTTAGGACTGCATAAAAGAGAAACAGATTGTTCAGGGTAATATTTATGGAGTTTATTTCTAGCAGGTGTTAGATTTGGTACCGTGGGATAGGCTGGGATCTTAAAAATAATAAAGTGCTGTTCAGTTGTGGAGTCTGGCACTCCAAGGGGCTCAGCTGTGCCATTTACACTCAGTGTGGGATGCTCAAGGAAACGAAAAGATCCCAAAATTCAGGCCCAGAGATGGCAACCAGAACTTTCACCTCTAAAGCCCAGCTGCCACATCAAATAATACAAATACTGGAATGCTTAAATACCCCTGGGAATTCCAGCATCCCAGAGAGGAAGAGCTTTTTGGGGTACAGCAGCTGGTAATGCCAGATGGGAGGGAAGGATTCGTGCTTTGGACTTGTCAGTCCATCTCTCCCAGCAAGGCCTGTGTTCCCAGCCATTCCAAACTGCACTGGGTGTGTACCAAGGAGAGGCTTGAAGCCAATGGAGGATTTCATTTTAATTCATTTTATGAGTCTTTGTTGTCTGGCCACAACAGCAAAGCCCTGGGCACAAATCACTGTCATTCCTTGAATCACCATTTCCTGAACTTCCATCCCTTGTAAGAAAAAAGAAATAAAGGTATTGGAGATCTCAGGGTTTCTTTGTCACTGCTGGAGCCTTCAGAAAAGGTGCCTTTCTCTTGGCAGTAAATCAGCTGCACTCAATGGTTTCTGGAGGCAGTGGCTGTTCCAGTTGTTGTATGGCCCTGTCAGATCCTGAAACAACTCTTTAATTCCATGTTTACACCGCTGCAGGTCAAGGTGAGGAATATGCATATCTGTAAATACAGCTTTTCTTCTTTTCCACGGGCCTCCAGTACATTCTGTTGGTGCTGAAGCCATTTCTAATAAATACCATATCTTTACAAATGCTGAATTACAAATTCCACTGTGACCCACGTGTAATTTCCTTGTGTGATCCTAAATAATCATTTTTTTTCTGAAAAGAATCTGTATCTTAGTAAACTTTCATTCTCTTCAAATCTCACAAGTGTATCTTTAGTTGATTGTTTATTACATTTAAGGTTGTTCTGGAAATTCCAGTAGGAATATGGGAGGCAGCTCCAGGTTCCAAGCATGGCTGTTCCTTGCTGTGCTTTTTGTTTTCCCCAGCCAGAGGAGTTAATGAAATACTGTAAACGAACCCCCAGGTAAACAGAGGTTTAACCACTGCATAACAAGTGGGCCCTGCAACTCGTATTGTCTTTTTTCATTTCTAATTGACTGCTGTTAAGTGCTCCTGCTGATTGCAGAATTTCTAGTGGAGGATAAACGTTGATATTTGATTAATGAATTTGCACGACACAGAAGAGCCAGCCCCGAATTAATGGCTGTGGTTATGGAAATGCTGGGAACACGTGGGCTGGGGGTGTCTGAGAGCTGTGCCTTTGGCAAGTGCTGACCCTGGTTTCCCTTTCAGACTGCAAATGCCACCACTCTGAGCTATCTGGTGACAGGGCTGAAGCCAAACACCCTCTATGAGTTCTCGGTGATGGTGACCAAGGGCAGGAGATCCAGCACCTGGAGCATGACAGCACATGGGACAACCTTTGAATTAGGTACTCCTGGGCTCTGGAAGGACTGTGATACTCCTTAAGAAATACCTCCACCTGAAATGGTTCTGCTAATTAACACTTGCTGAGAGGGATCTGAATAGTTCAGTCAGAAATTCTGATTAAAAAACAACAACATACTTCAAAATTGCAAGGGATGATTGCAGGAGAATTTACATAAAATTACACAGAAGTCATGAATAACGTACCACAGTTCATGGGCAGGAGAGGAGAAAGTCTCACAAAGACCACATTAACAGGAAATACAAAAAAACACTTCAGCAAATGATAATTAAAATTTGCTGTAAATGTGGTAATTGTTACAGAGTGCGAAGGTGCATGAGGCAAATGAAGACAAAAAAAAAAAATCACTGTAGGCATTAAAACATTCAAATGAACCCTAAATTCCTTTTTGGTACAGAGCAGAGGAGGGTTTGTAGCTGCCAGGAAAAACTCAGGCCCAGGGAGTGACTGTGGGGGCCAGGCCCTCTCCCCAACCTGTCCCTCATTAGCTCTTCTTACCCTGCAGTGTTAAATGAACTCTGGGCAATTAAATTTCCTGCTTATTATGCTTAGGGCTCTCTTTAGATGGACTGTGAAGGACAAGAAGTCCATCCAAATGAGCCCAGAGTTCTCCTTCTAAATTCAAACAGAGCCAAAAAATCAAACATGAAAAAATTTGTGAGATTTTCCAGATATTCTGTCATAGAAATTCTATAATTTTTGCTTAAGAAAAAGCAAGCCCAGGATAAAATCGAAGCCTCAGTGAGCTTCAGTTGCTTTTGAAAACATTATTGTGGTTTTGGGTGGGAATTCCATGATGTGGGGCCAGCTCTGGGCTGGGGCTCCTTTCCCATCCCTCTATTCCCAGCCCACATGAAACACTCCATTTGGTATTTCTGCTGACACATATTCAATCCTCAGCCATAACTCTGCTCTGAGTGCAGGGACTATAAAAGCTGCACAAATAAAGTTTTTTAAAAAAGAATTTGACACAAAGCCCCTGAGCAAGGGCACAATGCAGGAGGGCACAGTGCATTTAAATGGGAAGGGTCAGGTTGAAGTGGTTGTAAGGAATATTTGCAAATATGACCAAAAAGCTGGGGAATTAAGGAGAAAATTTAAAATACAAAATTAAAAAAAAAGACTAAATGTATTTTCTTATAACAGGTTTTTTAATTTATAATACTGGCCAAATTCCTGAGTGGCTCATTATTTTGGGATGCTCCTGAAAGTTGTGTAGGACTTGCTCCTGAAAGGAAAACAGGGAATTCTGGATGCTTTATCTGTGTATTCCTGATCTCCTGTGGACTACTCCTGATTTTCTATTATTGTTTCCTCTGAATCCTGTTGTTACATGTTTGAGGTGATAGTTACAGTAGTTTCTGTGCTTTGGCTGTCCCTGGTTTCCAGCTCTTCATCACATGGATAATTGGTGGCCATCCCAGAGGATTTATGGATGGATTTCTAATAGGTCACATACCTAAAGCTCTGAAAATGCAGAGAGTCCAGTTGTACTGTGGTTGTATTAAATCCACCCAAGGTGGATTTACTCCAGGTTGTCTCTTCAGGAGCCTCCTGGATTTCAGGATGTGGCACTGCAGGGATGGTCAGTGCCCTCTGGAGGCTGCAGTTCACAGCAAGGATTTCAGTTTTCTGCTGGAGCAATTTGTGCTCTTCCCTGAATTTTTGTCAGGAGAGGCTGATGGGAGAAGTAAAAGTCTGCCCTCCTTTCTTTCACTGTGCTGTTCTCTGGCAACCCAAGGAGAAAGGTTGGCCGGTTGTGTTCAGCAAATATTTCTGCATTTGTAAAATCTCTGATATGCAGATGCCTTCCAAATCGTTCTTCAGGAGGTCAAACAAACCATTACAGGTTTGCCCAGAGTTTGTTCCCCGGAGCAACTGTGGCTTCCCCATCCCTGGCAGTGCCCAAGGCCAGGTTGGACTGGGCTTGGAGCCCCCTGGGACAGTGGAAAGTGCCCCTGTCCGTGGCATGGGGTGACACTGGATGGGCTTTAAGGTCCATTCCCACCCAAACCATTCTGGGATGGTATAATTCTAAGATGCTGGTGGATTTACTTTGCTGACTGGGATTTGAGTGGCAAATGGGCACTCACGGGTCTGAGTCCCACGATAAAACTGGAAAGAGGGAGATATTTCAGATGCCTGCTGATATAGAATGTATCTTTCACAAGTTTGTGGGATTTTTCTGATGACTGAAGAAATTCAGGTGAGAAGTCACTGGCCCTAGTTGTCCAGTTATTTGAGGATGCTCAGTCATGGATCACATTTGGTGCCAGAAGTACTCTGGAAAGGGGGAACTCCATGTGGGATGGAGGCACAGATACTGGATGGCATTGGCCAGGGAGGGGTAAATTAGTGAGACGCTACAGGAAGGGGGGATTTATAAAAGTTAAAGAGAATAACCCAAATATAATTGTATTCCACATCAAGTCAAAATCCAGGGCCCTGAGGTGGTTGTGAGAGAGCAGCCATTGCTGACACTCTGGGTTTGTGTTTCAGTGCCAACCTCACCCCCCAAGGACGTGACTGTGGTGAGCAAGGAGGGCAAGCCCCGCACCATCATCGTGAACTGGCAGCCGCCCTCTGAGGCCAACGGCAAAATCACAGGTGGGGCTTGAGGGGCTGCCCATGGCTGCTTGGCCAGTCTCTGCAGTAGCTCAGATTCAGTATTTACTTCTGTACCTCATCAAAATATATTCAGATTCAAACCAGCTGCAGTGAGAAACAGAAGTGCAATCAGAAATCCAGTTGAAGCATATCCATAACCTTTGCTTGTGCTGCTCTAATAGATGGTCTCCAGCAGTTATCCCTAGTGCCTCTGGCCCATCCGAGGTTTATTTAGGAGAAGACATCGCAGTGCTCTCTGTCATCTTTGTGGCATTTCTGTGTCACAGAACACGCTTCAGAGCAGTTTCTTGTTCCCCTGACAGAAACATTAGGAGTAAACTGTTTTTTGCCTTTAACTGCATCACTGCCATATAGGACAAATCACTTTTCAGAAAGTAATAATTACTGATTCCCTTCTATAATTTCTGTTCAGATTCCCATTTGGAAGGGCTTTCTGAATTAATCCACTTCAATTTTCATTTGTTTAAAGCTGAAATCAGATTTTAATGGCATGTTGTTTGCAGTGTCTGGTTTTGGATCTGAGCTCACAATTAACCATGGTGCAGAATCAAACCAGGGACACCACCTGATTGGGCAGGACTGGAGCCAAGGCTCTGGACAGGAGACGAAAACTGATTAAATCCCTGGGAAAAGGCAGCAAAATGTTTCCTCTCCATGGGAAAGGAAGATTGACTGGAGACACAGGAGCCTTTGGTGGAGGGATTTGGCTGCCAGTGAGGGGTACAAATGTCTCACACTGGAGCACACCCGAGGGAAGGGAGGCAACTACAGAAAGCAGCATTTACCTCTACAGGGCTGGCAAAATTATCCCATTGTCCAGCTCCAAAATCCCCTGGCAATGAAGGAAACCCTTGGAACACAACTGTTCAGTATTTATCAACTTTTGCACAAGCAGCAGTTAACAGCTTAAAAATGAACCAAAATGGTGACTCAGGGCTAAGCCTGAGTGCAGCAGGCACCAGCTCTGCATTCCCAGAGCCCATCTCCAGCTCTGCATTCCCAGAGCCCATCTCCAGCTCCCCTTTCCCAGAGCCCATCTCCAGCTCTGCATTCCCAGAGCCCATCTCCAGCTCTGCATTCCCAGAACCCATCTCCAGCTCCCCTTTCCCAGAGCCCATCTCCAGCTCCCCTTTCCCAGAGCCCATCTCCAGCTCCCTTTGTTATAAAGCTTTTACTGCACAAGGACTGGTGATTTCACTGTATTTTAATAACAGAGCATAAACTCTTCCCATACCTTTTTTTCTGGGATGTGCAGGGCAGCCTCAGTTCTCTTCAGATTCTTGTTGCCTTTGTAAATACACTGAAAAATAATGAAATAATTATAAACACAAGTTCTTTCACTATGCTTGAGACTTTTTTTTTTATATAATTTAAATAATGTAATATCAGTTCTTTGGAGATGTTTTGATATTGGCAGCTTTATTTTACTTTATTTGGCCTATAAATAGGTAAAGGGATGGAAACAGCAATTTGTCCACGTTCAGGCAATGGTGATGAGAAATAATCTTGATATTTTAAATGGCCTTTCTTTCTGACCATCTATTTTGAACAGTTTCAGAGGGAAGATGGGAGGACTGGCTGATATTTGAGCATGGTTTTAGCGTTTACCAAAGTCAGAGCACGCTTGGGAGGCCCGTGGTGGTTTCCCTGGCAAACAGCAGATTTCCTGGGGGCTGCTGTGTCTCCCTGTCCCTCTATGGACGGCGCTGTCTCTTTCCCTGCCCAGGGTACATCATCTACTACAGCACGGACGTCAACGCCGAGATCCACGACTGGGTCATCGAGCCCGTGGTGGGCAACAGGCTCACGCACCAGATCCAGGAGCTCACCCTGGACACCCCCTACTTCTTCAAGATCCAGGCCCGCAACTCCAAGGGCATGGGGCCCATGTCCGAGGCCGTGCAGTTCCGCACCCCCAAAGGTACCCTGGCCCCGCAGCCCCGGGGGCGAGGAGCCTGGGCTCTACTCCTGGGAAAGGCAGCACTGGGACTCTGAGTGACGTTTTCCACGGGTCTGGGCTTGGGCAGAGCTCAGCTGTTCGGTTCATAGGCTGTTCCACGGTGCCTGGGGCACCTTTGGGCCGTTGTTCCAAACGTGGGGTGGCTGCAGTGAAATCTGGGTGCTGTGTGTCTCGTCTGCTCCTGGGAACGGGATGGTGCAGTGGGAACTCGTGGGATGCAGCAGGCCCCTAATTCAGGAACTGATGGTGATGGGCGAGTAGTAAAGAGTAAAATGTGAGAGAGCATGGGAAAAATAAAATCATGAGTTTATTGTCATAGAATCCTATCACAGAATTGGCTTGGGAGGGACCTTACAGCCCATCCGTGGGCAGGGACACCTCCACCAGCCCAGCTTGCTCCAAGCCCAGTCCAGCCTGGCCTTGGACACTTCTCCACACGAGTTTTAGTGCTGAGAATCAAGCACTTGAATGTGTGCTGTGGGAAGCTTGGAATTCTGTCTCGTTCCTTCAAGCCTTGTGATGTGTCTCTTGTTTTTTCCTCCCTGTGCTTGCCCCACTAAGCTGAGTCCTCAGATAAAATGCCCAATGACCAAGGTAAATGAACAGCCACATTTCTCTTCTCTCCATCCCTCACTGTTCTGCTTTGCTGTCCATGTGCTGTGACATTTTTAAAGTGGAACAGGATCCTGCTGCTCCAAGTGGGGACGGGCAAGTTCCTGCTGTGCTGATGGGGAGAGCTGGAAGTCCTGGGCATGGGTGGGAGGAATGTAAAAGGATTTCTGTAGAGGTGTCCCTGAAGGGGTGTGGGGCTGTGCCAGCACTGAATCCTTCTGGGAGAATGGCTTTGGAGCCAGTGATGCCTCATCCAGCTACTGCCCACGTATGGGGGTGTGGAAGATCAAAGGGATTCTGGTTAACACAAGTGCTGCTTGTGAGGATTCATTCCATAATCAAGGCAGGGAAGCCCTGGAAAGCTCTGTGCAGGAGAGATTCTGCCTGTCAGCTCATATGGAGCCCAGACTCTCCTGAGGAGCCCAGCACTGGCTCCTAAAAGCCTTAAGGTTTTAAAATGTTTGCTTGAAAAATGGGAGCTTTGAGCTTCCTACATTGAATTGGAAGGTGGATGTCCCAGGGCACTTCTTGCTTTCTTCCAAATAACCTACAAGCCCCATAAAAAGGGGGAGAATTAGTCTGAAGGGATGAGTTTAAAAGGCCATTGGCAAACAGCTTAGACATGCAATTAAAGAGATCCTAAAGGGGCTCTGAGGGAGCTGCTCCTCACTTGGATCCTCAGCTTGGTACTTGGATAATTTATTAAATGTGCTTTTACTCTGTACCAGGTAATGCTGTAGCAGGGGCAGTCAGGGAGCAAATTGAACCCCATCCCTGTGTCCTGGAGGCTGGGCTGAGGTTTGGGCTGTCTGGGGAGCAGGTGCTCCAATGTCATTGTCCTGCTCACCTGCAGCAGGAGGGAATCGGGGAAGGTTACAGCGTTTCAGGTGAAAGTTGCTGTTATCTGTTTCTCCCTGTTCTAAGCCCATTTCAGCCAGCTTTACATCCTAAATAATGTGTTCAGTTCATGGACATGTTACATCCTAAAGTCATGATCAATTTTTATCATGTCCTATTATTTGTAAATCATCAAAGCCAAGAGTTTAATTTGAGAATTCCTGTAAGCAAACAGCTGAAATCATGGCAGTAGCTGAAATATGGGCAAGGGGAAGGTAGAGTAAGTGCAGGAGAGGAGCTGAGGAGCTGCCCTGTGACAGCATCACTGAACTGCCACTTTGGGACCTGATGGAAAAAGCCAGCAAGTTACACAGGCTGAGAGCAAAACCAAATGGGATTGATTCTCTGCCCTTAATGGTTCTGTCCTTTCCTCTCTTTGTCTGCTTTAATGTTTTTCTCCTGAACTCAGCACACGATTCTGTTTTCCCACACCCTTCTGAAACACTGAGCTTGGTTAGAACTCAAGTGAGCCTGTTGCTCTCAGGCTTCAGGTGGTTGCACTGGCCTCGTCCTAAAGCAAAGATTAAGAATTCTGATCGAGTAAACCCATCCTGAAGTCACCAACAGTTAAAATGATCTGTCTGGATATACTGTAACATGGATGTTCACAGGCTGAATGAAAAAGAATTCTAGCAAATGCTGTTTTAAACTGTTCCTTAAAATAGCTCACATTGTATAAGAGAGGGGGCTCCCTGGAATTTATTTAAAAGTTTAAACTGTTGATCTGTGGGTTTAGGAACTGGATCCTGAAAAGCACCTGGGTTGGGTACCTAAATGTCATCCTATATTTGTCAGGGAGGACATGGGTTCCATGAGGATCATTGTGCATTGTCTCTGTCTAATACTTACCCCTGGTTTGATGTCCCTTTCTGACCTCAGGGCAGTTATTCCCTTCTCTTTCATGGTATTATTGAGGACACTGAGCTGCACTTGGCCAAGCACAGGTCCTTGCAGAACTCACTGGAAGCATTCCTCATGAATAATTGTCATTCTTATCAGTCAATTTGCTGCTAATAGGTTCCACATGTTGGGTTTTTTTTTTTATGGTGCTATTTTAACAAAGCATTGCACAGGACTCTTTCAGATATTTCCTGGAAGCCTAAATGCAGTATATTTTATATATCTCTCATTATATAACTGCATAGTTACTGTTACCAGCCACGTTTCTGGGCTGACATTCAGCTTTTTGAAGATACCTGTTTTCCATAAACCAGACAGTTGTAAGTGTGTGCCATCTCCTCTCCCTCCCCTCTTCCATCATCTCACCTGCCTTAGGGCTCCAGCTGCTACTCTAGAAGTGCTCAGGGCTCAGGTCTGATTGCCCTCCCAAAATATTGCTGGGTTTTCATGTTCCCCCCTCTCCCACAGCTTCTCTGCCTGGAACAGCTCCTCAGCATCAGGCTCAGGGATTCTGAGAGTCCATCTGGGGGGTTCCCACCTTTCCAGGACAGGCTAAGTGTCCAGACAGTCACAAATATATTACCCATAAACTGTGTAAGGTGCTGTTCCAGTCTGTCTCTGCTGCTGCAGCATAATTGGTCCCCAAAAAGGGAGCCCTGGTTCTGTGTCCCCTCCATCCTGGCAGGTCCCTGGGTCCTTTCCATGTTCCATTTTTCCTGCAGTGCTTCCTTTCCATCACTGCAGGCTCCAGCTCCTCTCTGCATACACAGACCATTCTCCTTATTCCCCTCCCCAGGTTTAGTCACTATTCCTGCCCCTGCCCATGCCTGGTTTTGCCATCTGTCTTTATTTCAGGGACCAGTTCACAGGCTCTCACTTGAGGTTCAGTTTCCATTTGTTATACATCCTTTAACACTTAATACTTCTTGATTAAAGGGGATTTTTAATGGAAAACATTCTTCTCCTGACTTTTTGGAGGTTTGTTTTGTTTTTTTTTTTTTTTTTGTAGAACAATGTGAAAATGTGTAAAATATTCTGGAATCCTGTAACTGGAGGAATATTGTTCTTTGCACCATTGCTGAATGTTTCCCCTACTCCAGTGTTTTTGTCATTAATTTTGCATTAATGCATTTTAATGGAAACACAGAGTAGAAGGACCACATTTGGATGTAACTAATTTATTGTTTCCTCAGGTTTCATCAAAACCATTTTTGTGGTGCTTTGTTGTCACTTGTGGTGTGCAGGAGAGAACAGGGAAGAGCTGAAAGCAAGTTTTTATGGATAGGCAGGGTCTTAATATTACATTTACTGTGCTTGGAATCCTTCCACCCATTTCCAGTCTCCCTCAGCTGCTGGAATTGGGTGTTAGGAAAAGACCCCTGGATAATTCCTGTTTCAGGGTGATGAAGTCTCAGTACAAGTGTGGCAAAACCATTTGTCTCAACATGTACCTGTGCCTTCTGCAAATGGGGTTTTTTTTTAATTTTTAAAGTGAAATTAGGAGAGGCTCCTGAACTTAATTAGGAAAATAATAACTGGGAAACTATTAAAGAGTTCCTTTGGAGAAGTGGCTCTTTCCTTGGAGAAGCAGATGCTCTGGCAAAGCTGAATTGTCTTCTAGGGACAGAAAAGGAGGGGGAAAGCTGCTCCTGGAGGAGGCTCAGGGAGGTTCTAAAGAAGGACTCAGAGATGCTGAATTGTGTCTGTGTGTGTAAAATTCCACTGTGTGCAACCTTTGCAGCCTCGGGATCTGCTGGGAAGGGGAGTCGCCCCGTGGACTTGGGCCCGGACTACAAACCCCCCCTGGGAGGTGAGTGTGGGGCAGAGCTTCTCCATGGCCACACTGGTTCCAGTTTAGGGTCACCAGGGGGTATCCAGCAGCAGTTCCAGAGGTGTCCCTGCTGCTGAGCTCCCATGGCATTTCCATAACCAGAGCTGCTCCTGGTGTGGTGTGAAATGGCTGCCAGAGTGGGAAATCAATTCTGTAGGAACAGATGAGGAAGGAAAACCTTCCTTTGCTGCTTCTCCTGGTCAGTGCTGTGTGTTGGGATTTCCTGTCCTCAGGGAGTGCTCCCTGCTACAGGAGCTTTCCTTTGGAGCCAAGTGACCCCTGGAGGCTCCTGATCCAATTCCAATTCTTGCTGGCTCCAAGGGGAGCCTGTGGTGCTGCAGGTTTAGCGGGATCCCAGACTGACTCTGCTTAGAGTGTTGAGGTTTTTTGTGATAATTGAATAGACTGCACTTAAATTTTGATAGACTTAGTAGGAAATGGATCTGTAAATCAACTTCCAGATGAACAAATGTACAGAAACAGCTGGCAAATGCCAAAGAAACAAACATTTCTCGTGAGGTCCGTCCCCTCCTGCTGGTGTGCAGGTTTCCAGGTGTCTTTGGTGGGAGCTGCTTGCTTTTCCTGTGTAATAAATGAGCCTTTTCTCCTCTCCCCAACCCTCCCAGGCAGTAACAGTCCCCATGGCAGCCCCACGTCCCCCCTGGACAGCAACATGCTGCTGGTGATCATCGTGTCCGTGGGCGTCATCACCATTGTCATCGTCGTCATCGTCGCCGTCTTCTGCACCCGCCGCACCACGTCCCACCAGAAAAAGTAATGGGGCTGGGGGGCCTGGGCCCTGCCTGCCTTAGTGAATCCTCTTATTTCCTTCTTCATGATGCTTTAGACTTAATTCCTTGTAAGTCCTGCAGCCTGTAGGTGCTGCTGCTGGTCTGGTTTTCCTGTCAGTGTCCCAGAGTTCCAAACCATGAGCTTAAACCGGGGCAGTGCTTCCAGGTGTGCCTGCACTTGTCCCTGCCCCTCCCCCCCCCCCGAGGAGAAATTGTCATTTACAAGTTTCCAAACTGGAGCCAGTGCATGTGTTGGGATCTGGGAAAGCTCAAGAGCTCAGGCAGCTCCTCACTCTTGCATGGGTGGACTCAGTGTATGGGCTGTGCTTGACATTACCCTGTTTTTAGTAGGAGCACTGGATTGGAATCTGAATGTGGTACTGGATTCCTTAGAAAAGTGCTCCAAAATCCCAGTGTTTGTGTCTGAATTCTTCCCTCAGAGCATCTGCATGAATGCTGCAGCAGTGATGCTCCCACTTACGGGCTCCTGCAGGGGCTCACTGCATACTCTTTGAAAGACCAGAGCTGTATTTGAAGTTTGAAAAGATGCTGTTATGCAAAACAGATTTTTAAGGAAGTGATGAAAAGCCAGGCTCTGCTGCAGCAGGACCACCCTGCAGAACTGCTGGAGAGGGAGCAGGGATGGAGGAGATGGCCCTGGCACACCTGACATCTGGGGCTCTGCTTGGGAGAGGACAGCAGGGATGGGCCAGTGCCAAGAGATGTGTTTTATTTTCAGGGCAGAAATAACCCTGTGAAATCTCCATTTCTGAGTGCCTTCAGCCAGGGAATAACCTGATCCCTGTCACTCATCAGCTCCAGTGGGAGCAGGATTTGGGAGTTACCCCTGCTAGAGGCTCTGTTGGTGACATTTACCAATGTCTGAGCCATTCCCAGGAACTCTGCTCCCACGAGGGCAGAGCTCCCTCCTCCAGTTTTGCCATGGCCCAAAGTGAGGAGTCAGTGTGGAGGGAGTGCTAAAACCTACATTTTGCTTTCCCAAAATTCTGCCATCCCAAATCTCTGCTTCACCATGGTCTGTGCTGCTGCTCAGCACAATGGGATCCTCCCTTGTGGGATGTGTCCAGCCTGAGTGGGGCTGGAAGGAACGTTCCTGTCATTAATCCTATGTTCCCATCCTCTTGGGGTATCTGGCTGTCTGCATCTCCTTCTCCAGCTCCTGCCGGAGCTTGGTGAGCCCAGGTTGTGGGCACAGCATTAGAATATTCTCTCAATAACCAGAATTTCTGCAAACTTAATTCTTGTAAAGTAAAGTTGGGCTGCAGAGCCTGGGCTGCACATGGGGTACCATTGGAGACAAATTCCATGGCACCAGAGTTCAGGATGTCTTTGAAGCGTCAGTGGGGTTTGTGTGCAAAATTCAAAGCTCCCTGCCCAGTAGGAAACTTGTGCCCAGATGGATGCAAGACCTGAGGGAAATCCTAGGGAAAAGTTGCCTTTTCCAACAAGTGAAGAACATCTCCTTTGCTTTTCCTTCCCAGGAAACGAGCTGCCTGCAAATCTGTGAATGGCTCCCACAAGTACAAGGGGAACTCCAAAGATGTCAAACCTCCAGACCTTTGGATCCATCACGAGAGGCTGGAGCTCAAACCCATTGATAAATCCCCAGATCCTAATCCCATCATGACAGACACCCCGATCCCTCGCAACTCCCAGGACATCACCCCCGTGGACAATTCCATGGATAGCAATATCCATCAAAGGCGGAATTCCTACAGAGGTGAGAGGCCATGAGGAGTGAAATACATTTTGCTCTGGCTGGTGAAATCACTTCGTTGAGGGATGATTAGGTTACTCTTTTCTGTTCTTATTTTCCAAGTATTGAATTGGGTTTGTTCCTGGTTTCTAAGACTCTGAAAAGGGTGGATCACGTGTTTTAGTCAGGAAATGGAACATCCAAGAGTTATATCATTACCTTCTCTTGGTAAATACTGATTAGTAATGGGAAGATCATCTCATTTCATATTAAACCACTGAAGTTGTTTCTGACCTTTCAGCCCAGAGCTGAACCACTGCCACAAGTTTGCACTGGGGCCTGGAGAGTTTCTCCAGTTCCTAAAAATCCTCACCTTCACTGTCTTCTTCCCACCTTCCAGCGAAGGGGGAAAGGGCTGTTTTTATCACTGGTGACTCCAAGACTTGCCTGGAAACAGGAATAAAGAGAAGAGTGTTGGAATGCTGCCATGGTTCCACGAGCCTGGCTGGCTGCAGAGGAATAATGCCACTGTCTCCCTTCAGGACACGAGTCAGAGGACAGCATGTCCACCCTGGCGGGAAGGAGGGGCATGAGGCCCAAGATGATGATGCCTTTTGATTCTCAGCCACCTCAGCGTAAGTGAACACCCCCATTCCTGCTGGAGCCACTCCCTGCTCCCAGGAAATCCCGTCCTGGGCAGCAAGAGCAGCTCAGAGGAGGCTCCTGACCCCCTCCTGGTATGGGCAGAGTGAGGCCTCGTTAGAAGGGACTGGGAGTGGCTGTACTGGTGTGAGGGCAGGAGCATGTCCAGATCTGTCAGTCCCAGTCTGGGGCTCTCCAGGAACAGCCCGTGGCCTGGCTGCTTCTTGTAGTCATTCCCTCAGAACTCTGCATGTCCAGCTGTTCCATAGGAGCTGGAGAGAGCTGGAATTTCTGTCAGGCTCCACACTGTTGGTTTTCCCAGCCCAAGCAGTCACCATCCCCTTTGTCTATTCAGCTGCTACTCTCAGAGCCTTCTCTGACTTTACTCCAAGCTCCTTGAGACCTCTTTGCCCTGGGATGCTTCTCTGATACCAAAATTACCATTATTATGAAATATTTTAGGAATTAAGCAATATAACCAGGGTTTTCAAATTACTCCAAGATGGAAGGGGACTTGGCTGAGCCTCTGAAGCTGAGTGAGAAGCTCAGGAGTTACTGTGCAGGGGCAGAACTGGGAGGTAAAATCACACCAAGCCCACCCAGGCTGAGCTTTAAACTTCCCTGAGCTCTGTGATCATGTTCCACCTGTAGCCAGCTGCCACAACCCCTGTTTCATGGAATTATTTCAGAGTAGTCCATTACATTTCCGCTTTCTTTTTGCTTTAATTAAAAACTGAAGTGAGGACTTGGCATTCTTGATCTCTACCTACTTTTTCAAGTGTCCTGATGACCTGGTTGCTCAGTTTGTGAATTTTCTTGTTCTATGACCTTTTTCCAAGAGTAGCATCTGGTTTTATGGTTTTACACTAAGCAGTCTGATCTCCTTGTCTCCCAGCTCTCCATGTGTGAGGAGGGAGCAGAGGATGCAGTTTTACACTAAATTCCTTAGGAGCTGGTCTGTGTCAAACATGGGTGTGTGACAGATGCCTATCCCATGCCAGGCTCTGGACAAGCCTTGCTGCTCCCCCTTCTCTTTCAGTTCTTGCCTTGCCTGGGGGGCACAGACCAGGCTGGAGCTTGGCTTTGAGCCTTGGACTCTCTGTCCTCTGTGAAGGCTCTGAGGGCCTCCAGGCTCTGCTTTATGGGAGTGGAAACATCCGTGTGGGGTCTGCAGGTGCCCTTCTGGCCAGGAGCTTCATGGGGAGCTCACCCTGGCATGTGGAGCCCTTTCTCAGTGAGCCCCACCAGGACCATTCCATGTGTCCAGCTGTGAGCCTGCACAAGCTCCCATGACTTTCTTCCACCCACTGGAGCATTCAGATGGTTCATTAATTACATCCTAACTACTGAATTATGCTAATTCATTGTGCCATTTTAGTCTAATTTGCAGTAGTGGTGTGTACCTAGTGACTTCCTTTTTTGCCCCTGGAATACAGAAGGATATTGGGAAGCAAAGGGCTGTTTATTATTTAACACACCTCATTTCCTCTTTATCACTATACTGTATATGGATAACAGATCTGTATTCTCTTTATTCTTCTTCTGAACTTTTTCCTTGGAATCAAGCAGTGCATTAAGAGCTGGTGGCACAGTTCTTGGAGCTGTAATTGGGTGATTTTTTTGTCCTAAGCGTCTTTGAGGTGTGATAACGCGGGGGTTTAAGCTGGGCTGTAAATCAGCCGAGGCTCTGGCTCTCTGCTGGAGAAGGGAGCAGGGAGGAGAGTCCCCAACCTGTCCCATGTGTGTGTGTGTGTTAAGTGTTTCTCTGTCTTGTGTTCATCCACAGCTGTGATTAGTGCCCATCCCATCCATTCCCTCGACCCCCCTCACCACCATTTCCACTCCGGCAGCCTCGCCTCTCCAACCCGCAGCTTCCTGCACCACCAGCTCAGCCCGTGGCCCCTGGGCTCTGCCATGTCCCATTCGGACAGGGCCGACTCCACAGGTGAGAGACCAACCCTCAGGGAGGTGTTGCTTTGTGGAACAGTGAGGGAAACACCTGGAAATCGGAGCCTGAAGCTGGGTCAGTCTCCTCTGTGGGGTTCCATGAGTCATGGCTGAAGTACAGACAGAATCCTGGATGGGCTGGGTGTTCCTGGGTAGGTCGGATGTTCATCCTTGACATCCGTGGTGGTGTCCTTGGAAAAGGGGGTTTCATGTTTTATGCACAGCTCCAGACAGGGGTTCCTCCTGCTAAAGCCTCTAGCCCTGGAGTCTGAAACATCAGATCAATTCTGAGCTGCTTCATGGGATAACTTTTCCCGTAATTAATACAATTTGAAACCAACAGGGAAGGAAAGTCCAGGCTTGGTTACTGAGAATGGGGGCATACAAAGAATGGGGGTGATTTCCATGCAGCACTTTCAGGCTCAATTGGAATCGTTTGCAGTGATTTAGTTCTAGAGAGCACTAAAGTTTCCAGTGCTCTGAAAAATTCCAGAGCAATGGCATTGTTAAATGTGCACATGGGTAATGTATTGGGATGAAGTGAACTCTGAGCATCTCTTCTTTAAGGTCAACATTTGAAGGTGTCACAGCCAAAAGTGTTGTTTCCTTACGAAAACAGTTCCCGAGGCTGCAACGTCCATTCCAGCTGAAACCATTCCATGAGTCTCAGTAAACGGATTTCAAGCGTGGCTCCTCTGTGACCACCCCAGTCCTGTGTGCTTGAAGGGTTCCCAGTTAAAAAATGCCAATACTTTGGTACTCCGGGGTAAAAGGAGGTTGCAGATTGGTGTTCCGTGCCGTTTGTCTGAGAATTGGAACGTGGAGCTGTTTCAGTGCCAAAGTGTTGATGCGCTGTTGCTGGAGAGGTGAAATCCCTCAGCTCTCAGCTCATTTAGTCCCCATTCGGCCCACGGTCACCTTGGCGCGGGCCAGGGGTCAGTGCCTGGCAGACAGCGCCCTGTGTCCCTGTGTCCCTGTGTCCCTGTGTCCCGTTCCAGCTGGGAATAGCCCCGGTGGGGTGTGTGTGTTGCAGAGTCTGTCCGGAACACGCCCAGCACGGACACGATGCCGGCGGCCTCGGCCGTGCCCGGCGCGGAGCTGCCGGAGCCCGAGGGGCCCTTCGTGCCCTCAGAGGAGGAGCCCCAGGGCCCCCCCACAGCCCACGTGCGCCCCTCGCACCCCCTCAAGAGCTTCGCCGTGCCCGCCGTGCCCTCCGCCGGGGGCCCCTTCGACCCTGCCCTGCCGAGCACCCCCCTGCTGACACAGCAAGGTGAGGGAGCGCCGTGCCGGGAAACGGGGATTTCGGGAACAAGGGGAGGGCACGGTTGGGCATCAAAGGAAATAAGGCAGAGGCTGGGGCGAGTTTCGTTGGCGTCATTTTCTGTACGCGGATCGGACGATTCAAATCCAACGCTCTGTAATTGAAGCGTCCCTGTTCTCCTGATAGAATCCTTTTCCTTCATGGAATCGTCCCAGACTGGTTTGGGTTGGAAGGGAGCTTTAAAGCCCGTCCAGTCCCACCCCCTGCCATGGGCAGGGACACCTTCCACTGTCCCAGGGCACTCCAGGCCCTGTCCAGCCTGGCCTTGGACACTGCCAGGGATCCAGGGGCAGCCACAGCTGCTCTGGGCACCCTGTGCCAGGGCCTGCCCACCCTCACAGACAGGGATTCCTTCCCAAAATCCCATCTATCCTGGCAAAGTAAGCCATTCCCCCCTGTGCTTACTCTGCTCCTTCCAGGAGCTTCCTGAGCCGGCAGCAGACACAGTGACCCGAGGCTGACCCTGTCCCAAACTCTTTGCAGCTCCCGGCCACCCCATCCACGCGGTGAAGACGGCGTCCATCGGCACCTTGGGCAGGACTCGGCCGCCCATGCCTGTGGTGGTGCCCAGCGCCCCCGAGGTGCAGGAGACCACACGGATGCTGGAGGACTCGGAGAGTGTAGGTACTCCCTGCCTGGGGCTGGCAGGGCTCACACCTGGGGCTCTGCAGGCATCCTCTGTGCTCCCACAGCTCCACTGCCCAGGAATCTGCATAGAAAATGTGGGGGAAGCACCTTCTGGAGGGAGAGTCCTGCTGAATCCTGCAGCTGCAGCTTCCCCAGCTGCTGCAGGGCATTCCCAGTCCCAGTGCCATTCCTGAATTGCTGCAGGGCATTCCCAGTCCCAGTGCCATTCCTGAACCCCTGCAGGGCATTCCCAGTGCCATTCCTGAGCTGCTGCAGGGCATTCCCAGTGCCATTCCTGAATTGCTGCAGGGCATTCCCAGTGCCATTCCTGAGCTGCTGCAGGGCATTCCCAGTGCCATTCCTGAATTGCTGCAGGGCATTCCCCAGTGCCATTCCACACGGAACATTTGATTTTAATCCAAGTCATCATCCCAAATATGTTTGTAAATTCTCACAGGAAAGTTTCCTTACTTTTGGGAAGGGTGCAGCTAGCTATTGGGGTGCTTTGGAAGCAGATTTTAAGGAATGTTTTGGGTGTGAAGCACTGGGAGAGCTGTTTTCCTTTGAAATTGCAAGCCAAGGAGTTGTTTCTGTTGCCATTATGTCACCTGTTAATATACGAATATTCCCTGTGCATCACTGCTACAGGAAATACTCATTTGGAATTTTTTTTATCTTAATTGTTCTTTTGTCAAATGCTTTTTACTCTCCTGATTTTTTTTCTGTATGTGCTGGTCTAGAAACTTGATCTTGGTGCTCTTTTGTGCTTCTGTCACTCCTGCTTTATCGATTTTGTTTGGTCAGTATCCAATGTATACTCCTCAACTAATTTGTAATATTTAAATAGAGCCATTAATACTTTTTTCCTTTCATTTATGAGTGCAAGAGTAGAGTCAGTAGAGTCAGCAAAAAAAAAAAAACAGGTTAAATTAAATCATGGTTTGAACTATGAGGCCTAAAATGTAAATTTACAAGTTGAAATATGGGGTTCAGTGATTTGAATTAATTCTGGGTTTTTAGGAGAACCTGTAGGAATGAGTTTAAGGAATGAGTTTACTTCCTGCTGCTGCTCCTCATCCCAGTCAGGAGTTGGCAGATGATGTATTGGACACAGGATGGGGATGACTTTGCTGTAGAGTGCAGAGGTTTGGTAAACTGGCAGGTCTTTGTTGTTGAAATGAAGGAGGAGTTTTGTGTGTGAGAACAGGTCAGGGCTGGAAACTGCTCAGAACTGGGAAGGACTTGGTCAGGAAAGGTTTGGAGGTGAGCCAGGAGACAGCTGGACCTAAAAATGTATGGGTTTAGCAAGTATCCTGATCCCTAAAAAGCTTTCTTGAAGTGATTCCTTTGACCTTTTTTTCTGTTAAGATGGGAAGATCCTTCTCAACTTCTTGCTTTGGTTCAAAGGCAGGGATTGAGACAGGAAAACAGGGCTCGATCAGTGCAGCTCTGAACCACAACTGTCCCAAGAGCCACGCTTGAAAAAGAGAGATCTTCCACGTTATTAATTGGTATAATGGTCATAAAATCCACTTTTGCTCATTGCTGAGTCGGGGTCAGGACCTGCACCAGGGAGTTCCCACTCCTGGGGTTCCTGCTGTGCCCCAGCTGTGCAAGTGACCCTTTCCCTGTTTGCAGAGCTACGAGCCGGACGAGCTGACCAAAGAAATGGCCCACCTGGAAGGACTCATGAAGGACCTCAACGCCATCACCACGGCGTGAGCGCCAGACGTGACTCCAGACCCGCCGCCAGCCTCGGACTCAGCCTTGGAACACAAGGAGTTGTACAGAGGAAAAAAAAAAAAAAAGAGAAAAAAAAAAACAAAACAAAACAAAAACAAGCCAGAAAGAGGGACAGCACATGAGAGCAATGGAGGGAGGAGAAGAGGAACCAGCTGGAGGTGACCCGAGTGCCACCTCTTGTCCTGCAGCGGCGCCACGCGGGATTCCGGCGGCGCCTGGCAGGATGGGCCGTGCCAGCCAGGCTGGGATCCAGCAGGACAAGAGCAAAGCAAAGTGGACTCGCCATTAGTTTTTTTCCAGTCAGGTTTTGTCTCAGTGGTGTGATTGCCCTGCCTTTTCAGTGTTGGACATTGGCATTTATGTACAATTTTGTGTTTTTATTTTATCTTTTTTTATAAAAAGGAAAAAAAATATTGTAATAAAAAAAAAAAGGGAGAAACTGTTGTTTTCCACAGCCTAGGCTGAGGTTTGACTGCTTGTTCTATTGTGTATGAAAATTCATTGCCAGTGTGGGTTGTTCTGTTTTGGTTTTTATTCTGCGTATAATTACGTCCCCTTCTGGCAGTTAATCCATGGCCTTTTGGGATGCTGCACTGCTCTTTGTAAGCTTTTTTTATTATTTTTATATTATAATTATTAAAAGCCTGACTTTCTCCTCTCATCACTGTGAGATTCCCGGTCTGTTTGAATTGAGGTGTAATTGGAGAGCCTTGTTTGTCGCTTTTTGTGCAGTTTCAATATTTTGAGTGGGGGGAGAAGTAGCTGGGGAAGGGGAGGGGATCCCGGGGAGTGTTCATTCCTGTTGTTTTCCTGTCTTTTTCCAGTGACTGGGAATACTGAAGAACAAAGAAACATCTTCAGCTGTACTGTGTGTCTGGTCACTGAGCGCAGGGAGAGTCTCCTTTAGGAACATTCAGAGAATTCTTCCTGGGAATTGGGGTTCTCCTGTCTAGGTGACCCTACAGGAAGCCTGTTTTGGCAGCTGTTTCGTTGTTGTTGTTGGTGGTGGTTTAAAGATGGATCAGTAGCCTTGGAAGTGCAGAGTGAGAGCTCAGCCAGGCTGCAGGGCTGGGTTGAACCCCCTGGGCTCAGAGAACTTCATGATCTTTCCATTCCCAACACTCCAGATCCTGCCTGGAGAGCACCGAGTGTCCACAGGGTCCTGCAGCAGTGGTCCTGTCCCAGGCCATCCCAACAGGAATCCTTGCTCAGAAGGATTCCTCGGACACAAAACAAGGCAAAGATGTATTTTTTTACACTTTGGAAACCATGTAAAAAGAAACCCAGTATTGGTGACCCAGGTGCTGTTCACAGACCTGTCTGGAAAGGGAGGAGAGGGAACAGGAAGCTCCCTCTGGAGCTTCCCTCTGGAGGGGAGGGAAGAGGGGTGTTCCTTCTCTCTTCGTGTGCTTACCTGGCTCTGTCCTCTGCAGAGAAAAAAAGGGCTGGAGTTCAGTAAAATGAAAAGAAAGAAAAGAAAAAAAAAAAGAAACCCCAACCAGCTGCCAATGAATTCCTGTGCAATTCCACTTCTAGGATAAAAGGAATCCCAAACTTCTGATGGTTTGGGGGCTGGGATTTGAGAAGCTCAACCCCTTCTATGCCTCTGCCAGGAGATCTCCACTGAAATGGCAAAAAGAATTTTGCTTTCTTTGCTTCCCATTATCCCCTGAACTGAAGCTGAAGCTCCCTGTCCTGTCGCTGGGGACAGCCACAGAATCCCCGGGGAGAGCAGGGATGGAGATGGGATCGCTTCCTTTCTTTTACTGGACCCTGTGTTGTCACTTGTGGGCCATTTCCTGCATTTATTTATTATTGAGGGAGGGGAGGGAATTAAAGAAATTGTAGCACCATGGGCCACCTGGATAATTAATGTTTGGACTTCTAATCAGTACAATTCAGGGCAAAAGAAGCTACAGAACATGTATTTAAAGAAGAAAATCCATCCCCTGGCCTGAAAGGAGGGTGTGGACCTGTTCCTTTGCCTATTTTTTACCTATACCCAAAGAAATGCCATCCTACACACACAGTATTCCCAGCTGGGGGCCATTGTGAATATTCCTTATGTAGAACACCATGAATGTTAATATTGTCATTGAATTTGGGGAGGGGGAATATTTTTAATGATAAAACAACTGTTCAAAGTTGGTTTTTTAAGGTTAAACTGAAAAGAAAAAAGAAAAAACTTATTCAATTCAGTGTACAATCTGTATTGCACTTTTTCACATTTTAATGCTACGTTTTCTTACATATCCTGTGATTTTAACTTTGGAACATTATGTATCCTTGTAGTGTCATAGTCCAGCCGTGCAGTGACAGCTTCCCTCAGACCTCTGGGGAAAAGGAACAAACCAAACCTGTACATTGTTTTATGATTCTCATGTAGAAGAATTTCAAGGACTGCTGTAGATGTCGACCTTTCTGTACAATTTTTTTGCTTTTCTGTAGTATTTGCTGTATCCTCTATGGCTTTTTTTAATAACTTCATGTTTATTATTTTGTATTGGGCATCCAATACACTTTTTTTAATCCAATCAACTCCTGGACTGCTTGGAGAGTTTGTTTAATTATTTGTTGTCGGTACAGTGACCAGATTTGGGGTTTTACTTGCCCATTTTTTTCTTGCTGTGTGTTGTGTTCTCCAAAGAAAGAAGAGAACCGTTCTCCTTCCCTCGGGCTTTGTACGGACAATGAACTTGGAGCCTTTTCCCGTCTCCCCATTTCAAAGCTCCACAATAAAAATAACACCTTCTAATCAGCAAGCAGAGAAGGAAGGGGTTCGAATCAGTGGAAGTACAAATAATAGCCTTAATAAACTAGGAAATAATGGAAAAAAATACCATAACCATGGGATATTGCACTTTCTGTATCTGGATTGTGAAGTGCAGTAATTGATCTCTTTGTTGCCACCCCCGTGCTGGTTGCAGCCTGTTCCTCAGCCGTGTCCCAGGGCCAGCAGTCGCTGCCTGTGTCACTGCCCGTGTCACTGCCCGTGTCACTGCCCTGCTCCCACTCTGTCCCTCTGGTCACTCGTTCTTCCCTCACACGTCCCAGCTGGGAAGGGACCCTGGAATTCTCCCGGAGGGATGGTGCTGGAGCAGGGCAGGGGCAGCTCAAACGTGTCAGACAGAGCTGGTGGGGGTGTGGGACCAGGGGGGAAAACTGGGGAACATTTCCTATGTCCTGGGGAGAGCAGATAAACCCTCAGATAAACTCACCGACCTGCGGCCCTGAGCCTGGGGGCAAGAGCTGAGCTTTTCCAACCCTAAGCAGTCTGGGATTCACACGGAATCACTGGGGTGGAAAAAGAGTTCCCAGACCATCGAGTCCAACCTGTGCCCAAACCCCACCTTGTTCCCAGCCCAGAGCACTGAGTACCACGTTCAGGAATTCCTCGGACACCTCCAGGGATGGGCACTCCAAACACCCCTGGGCAGCCCCTGCCAATGCCTGACCACGTTGTCCCAGAAGAAATTCCTCCCCATGTCCAACCTGACCCTTCCTGGCACATCTTGAGGCCGTTTCCCCTTGTCCTTGTCCCCTGGGAGCAGAGCCCGACCACCCCCAGCTGCCCCCTCCTGTCACAGAGCTGTGCAGAGCCAGCAGGTCCCTCCCGAGCTCCTTTTCTGCAGGCTGAGCCCCCCCAGCCCCGTGCTCCGGGTTCTGCGGCACCGAGAGCGTTCCCTGGGGACAGTGCAGCCCCTTGCCTGTGTCGCCGTGCCAGGGCCGGGGGTGACATCGCAGCCCGGGGACAGCAGATGGCAGCGGTGCCTCGCTGCTGAAGCTCGCACGGCCCGAGCTGAGCTCCTGGAAGGGATGAGGGACCCACATCAAGGCTGCTGCTTCGGAGGGGCGGCTCGGGGAGCAGCTCACGCTGTAAATCCCAGTTTTTCCAAGGAAGCTTTGGCTTCCGACCCAGAACCGAGGGTTGCCTCAAACACCTGCAATAAATTTGGGCAAAACTTGCAGACTTTTGCCCAGTAAAAGTAGCCATTCATCTCCACCTGAACTGAGACTGGATTTGATTCAAAATCCTCTTCATCTCAGTAGAAGTGTTTCTGCAGCAGCTAGGGTGATTCAACTCAACAGTTTTTATCAAAAACACTGAACCATTGCAGTCTTTTGTAGGATTCCAGAATGGTTTGGATGGAAGGTGCCTTGAAGCCCATCTCATTACACTCCCACCCCTGCCTTTGCTGTGGAGGAACGTTCTGAGCAGCACCTTCCCCTCCATGGCCAGGGTTGGAGGCAGCTGCATGAGGACAGCAACCTGTTCCCTGTCCTTCAGTAATCCATAATCAACTTTCCCCAGCTATTTCCCACTTCCAGCTCCTGTTCCCCAGCCTTCTTGCAGCACACACTGCCTTTCCCTCTCCAGAGGCTCCCACAGGGCTGTAACTTCGGGCAAACACTGACTTTCCCTGGTAGTATCTTAGGAGGAAATGCTGTTGCCCAAGGAGGCTGTCTCGGGTCATCCCAGCCCCAGGGAGCTGCCAGGGGTGCTCTGCCCACAGTGGCTTGGGCACGGTGGCAGTGTCACCACCGCCCTTCTTTAGCGTCCGAACGCAGCGGGGTCACCAGCGCCAGCTGTGGGGACACAAGGTGGTGCTGCTCCTGCAAGTCCAGGCACGGCCAGCCCTGGACACAACACCCTACACCCCAGGGATGCAGGATGCGAGAACTGAACAGGACAAGCTGGAGAAGTAGCAATAAAATCATCGCTCATTAACCCAGCGCAGGACGCGCCCTCGGCTGGGTGCCGGCCAGGGGAGGCTGCGCTGCCGCAGGCTCCTCTTCGGGAGCTTTGGCCGAGCCCCTTTTTCCCTCCTGTCATTCCGGGCTGGCTGTGACTCCGCCGCCTCAAGGTGAGGGAAGCGCTTCACTCCCGGCTGCAAACCTGAGGGGAACAAAGGGAGAGCCCCGAGCAGTGGCTGGCAGAGCCTCAAAGGCGGAGCTGCAGCGTCCAGGGGCAGGCGCAGGTCAGCCTGACCCGACTCCAGCCCCGCCGGGGCCTCTCACAGCGAGCAGAGGCAGCTGCTGACCCCCAGCGCCACCCTGCAGGTCACGGGGACCGGCCTGGGGACTCCCGGCAGCTGCGGGACACGGGTTTGGGTCAGACACGGCGTGGGGAGCCCGGGCAGGGGCTCTCCCAGTGGAAACCCCGGATGGCTGCGTTCCCGACTGCCCGTCCCGCCCTCCCGGATCCCGGCATCCTCGTGCGCCAGGAAAACACCGGAGCCCATCGCTCCCCGTGGCAGCGTCTCCACGGTGACAGCATCCCCTCCGTCCATCCCACCCTGCCGGGGATGGCGGGGCCGGGCCCGCACCCTCCGCACCCTCCCTCCCGCACGGGGCTTTCCCCGCTCCGGCTGCGGTGACAAAACAGCCCCGGGCACTGAGGCACCGGCAGCGAGCAGCCGCCGGGGAAACCTTGCCAGGGGCTCTCCGTACTCCCGGTGCCATCCCAAACCCTCTCCCTGCACCCCCAGCCTCGAGGGCTGTCCCTGGGTCATCCTGGGTGAGGGTGTCCCTGGAGCAATTCCTGCCGTCCCTCGCCCAGCTCTGGGCACCAGCACAGATCAGTGGAGTCGTTCTCCCACTTGGAGAAGAAGGGAGAAAAGCTGTGCTGGTGCAGTCAATGCTGGAAGGGTGGGGAAACAAAAAGGGACAAGGTACCCCCAGACATAGGGCTGGGGGGGGGGGGGGGGGGGGGAGAAATACTGCCCAGTCCTGGCCCCAAATGTGCCAGCACAGAGGAGGCCCGGAAAACAGGGCACACAGTCTAATTCTCACACCCAGCACCTTCCAGAACCTTCCACTCCAACCAAGTTCCCCAGAGAACCTCCAGATAGAAGTAGAGGGACAGAGCTCAACATTTCTCCACATCTGCCCCCAACAGCCAGGAATTAGAAGGACCAGCAGCACGCCCAAAAGGTGGGGTTCAGGTGATGGGTCACCCCCCAACCCCCTCACTCCTGCCCAGGCAGGCACAGGAGAACCTGCTGCTCCTTCCTGCTGTTTGCTGCAAGGAACTGGACTGGGAGAAGCCAAACTGGAACCTGCTTGTGCCCCACACTCCCCAGGTGTTTCCCGTCTCCAGCCCCAGGCCAGGGCCCTCCCCAGCTGCAGGACATTTCCCTGAGTCCCAGCCCAGCTGCCTGAGGCTGGGGACTACCTCTGCCCACCCAGCTGGGCTTTGCCTTTCCTGGAAAGGGGGCAGAGAGCAGTCGGGTGTCAATGGGATGGGAGCTGCAGTGGGGATAGCCCTTCCCAGATAAGGCTGCTTTGTGAGAACTGCTGGGTTCTAATAAAACCCATCAAGCAAAGAACAGCATCATGATAAATTAGAAGTGGATGCTGAGTCCCCACAGTGCTGTGACTCACGGGCTCCCAGAGGATATTCCAGAGTGCCCGAGGCTGGTGTCTGCATGGTGTTGTACCACTTGTACCAAACTCTGTGACTTAGGGACCACTCTGCTGGAGACACGGAGGAAAAAAAGATGGGAGTTGTGCCACGAGTGCCTCCAGGTGTCCCTGCTCCTGCCCGGGGTACCCGCAGCTCCCGTTGGATCTGTGGGGTGAAGCTTTCATGGCAGCACTGATTAAAGCCACATCTTAGGCATCCTTGAAAGAGCTGAATGTGACTGTCCTCAGCCCTACAGACTCCCCAGGAGCACCGGGCTCTCAGGGACATGAAACATGAGCTGTCCTGACCCTCCAGTCTCTGCCACAAGAGGGGTGTGAGGCAACAGGGAAAAGGGGATAATCTCTCCAGACCGGCTCCTGCCTGGCGATGCAGCCACGGGCAGATGTGTTCAAGCAGCAATGTGCTCTCAGCCCCGTGCCCCTCCTTCCCAAGGGTCCTGCGCTCCGGGGAATCCATCAAGGCTGCTCTGGGGGAAGCAGGAATGCTCAGAGCGGAGCAGCACTGAAGCCATGTCCTCCATCCATCCATCCATCCATCATCCATCCATCCATCCATCCATCATCCATCCATCATCCATCCATCCATCCATCATCCATCCATCCATCATCCATCCATCATCCATCCATCCATCCATTCATCCATCCATCCATCCATCCATCCATCATCCATCCATCCATCCATCCATCATCCATCCATCATCCATCCATCCATCCATTCATCCATCCATCCATCCATCCATCCATCCATCCATCATCCATCCATCATCCATCCATCCATCCATTCATCCATCCATCCATCCATTCATCCATCATCCATCCATCATCCATCCATCATCCATCCATCCATCCATCCATCATCCATCCATCATCCATCATCCATCCATCCATCCATCCATCCATCCATCATCCATCCATTCATCATCCATCCATCCATCCATCATCCATCCATCCATCCATCCATGCATCCATCATCCATCCATCCATCCATCCATCCATCCATCATCCATCCATCATCCATCCATCCATTCATCCATCCATCCATCCATCCATGCATCCATCATCCATCCATCCATCCATCCATCCATCATCCATCATCCATCCATCCATCCATCCATCATCCATCCATCCATCCATCCATCCATCCATCATCCATCCATCATCCATCCATCCATCCATCATCCATCCATCCATCCATCCCTCCATCATCCATCCATCCATCATCCATCATCCATCCATCATCCATCCATCCATCCATTCATCCATCATCCATCCATCCATCCATCCATCCATCATCCATCATCCATCCATCCATCCATCCCTCCATCATCCATCCATCCATCCATCCATCCATCCATCCATCATCCATCCATCCATCCATCCATCCATCATCCATCCTTCCTTCCTTCCTTCCTTCCTTCCTTCCTTCCTTCCTTCCTTCCTTCCTTCCTTCCTTCCTTCCCAGAGTGAGAAGCTTCCCAGGCCCTGGTGGTTTCGCTCCAGCAGCCCCGGGATGTGCTGCTCTCCCAGCCCACGGAGCTCCCTTCTCCAGGGGCTGTTCCCAGGATGCAGAGGCCAGCTGGAGCTCCCATCCCCGGGGCTCGGTGGCCTTGCGGAGGGGCTGAAGGGATGGGCACGCTGCTGGCCGGAGCTGACCACATCCTGCGGTGTGGACGGGACCCCTGGGAGCGCCGCCGGGGCTGGAGCTGGCCCCGGGCCACCGAGGGGACGAAGAGCGCCCGGCCCTCGCCCCGCTCCCACCCCGCCGAGCAAAGGGGCTGGGTGAAAACACGAGTGGAAGGGAGAGGGGGAAACGGCCCTGAAGAGCTCTCTAATTTGCAGCACAGCCGGGAGAGCGGCTCCCGGGGAGGGGAAGGCGCTCAGACGTGTGGCACCGGGAGAAGCTCTTCACTCCTTCGTGCCCGGCTCCGCTCCAGGCTCTCCCGGTGCCGTCCTGGGGGACACTCGGCTCCTGCAGCGCCCGTGCCAGGGGGGCAGAATTCCCACAAAGGGCCCGGGTTAACCCGGGAAGCTGCTGCGTCTCCTCACTGAGACAAAGGAACGTCTCCCTCTCCTGAGAGGCTCCCGGCGAGGTCTGTTCCAGTCAGGAGCCTGGAAAGGGAGCGGAGGGATTGGGGTCGGCTGGGAGGCAGCGGGGCTGCTGGAAGGGGGAATCGGCTCTCCTGCCCCTGCAAATAGCAGAAGCAAGTCAGGGCTGGGCTTGGTTCCCTTAATTTGCCTTAATGGCATCACCTTCAGCTCCATTAAAATCAGAGCTTAAAGCCAGAGCGGGGCTTAGGCAAAGGGCGCTGGAATTAGTCAGGCAGAATGTCTGGGGCCTCTGCAAGTGGTGTGACAATACCAAGGTACATAAACCCGTGCTAAAATTCAGCCTCTTTTCTTCAAGAGGAGACAGCAGGCAGGGAGGGGATGGGTTTGGAGGACCCCCCCCCCCCCCCGCCCACCCAGGGAACAGTGCCCAGGCACTCCTGGGCTCAGGGACAGGGCTGGGGACACTGGGGAGGCTGCACAGAGGGCAGACCGTCCTTCAGCCAGCACCCTGCACAGGGGGCACACCCGGAGCTCCAGCATGGAAAGTCCGCGCTGGAAACTGGGAGGTGCTCAGCTCTGACCTTGGGATGTCCCAGCTTCTCCCCTGGGCTCCTCCCTGCCAGAAAAGCAGCGTCCAGCCAAGGCTGCCCCTCTGCCGGGAGCCGATAACGTGCCTGAGCAGCTACATTTAATTTCTGCCGGTTTCAGAGCGTAGATTCGGGCTGAGAAACTGGGCCAGACGGGCCAGGGGCACACACGAAACCTGGGACCACAGTGGAAGCATTTCTCCGTGTGGGGCAAGGGACAAACATGACCAAGGAACAGCAGAGATGATGAAAAGCTGCTGCAGAATCACCTCCAAGAGAGCAAACCCGAACTGCCCAGGTCTGGGTCAGCAGGGGGAAAGATCCACCCTCATCCCACACACACACCGGGGTGGAGGGCTGAGGCACAGTGTGTGCAAAGGGAGTCTCTGGCATCAGAGTGCCTCCAGCAAGGAGGGACTGCTCCTTTGTGCATCCCAGTCCCTGGGGCTCATCCCTGCAGCCATCGCTGTGCTCCAGCCACCCCGGAGTCCGGCACAAGGGTCAGCACTGGCTCCTGGGATCCTTCCATGGGCTGGCCTCTGCCCTTCCCTCTCCTGGGACTCCCATGGTGCTGATGTCCCAGCTGACCCCTCTGGGGCTTGGAGACATGGCTGCAGTGCTGGGCAGGGAATTAATCCCGAGGGAAGGGTCCTGCCTCACCAGGTGCCAGCTCTGTCTCCAGCTCCCTTCCCTGTGGGAAGCAGAACTCCTGGCCAGCCTTTATTCCAAGTGTGATCCCAGCACTCCCTGCCGGGCTGCTGAGAAGCCAACCCTGGCCCCTCGTGTCCCTCCCTCAGCTCAGGAGCTGGTCCCACCTTGCCACCCAGGGCTGTGTTCCGGCTCTGTGTCCTCATCCCAGGCGGGGACACGGCTGCCCGCAGGACCAGGCTGGCTGGGAGAGGACGTGCCCTCACTGCCTCAGACCAGTCTCATACTGGTCTGGGACCCTCAGTCCCTGCAGAGCAGCCCCAGTGGGTGCCCCACGCCAGCTCTGGCAGCGGGGTATTCCCAAGGCGTTGGAAATGTCCCCTGGCACCGCTCAGGGGTGTGAGCAGTGTTACCTCTGCCCGAGGGTGTGGGAGGATTGGAGGAACTCCCCCATTTGCTTTTTACATGCTGTTGTTTGCCCATGGCTGAGAGCATTGCTCTGTGCCCATCTCCCACTGCCCAAAGGGATCCTCTTCCACAGAATCACAGCGATGCAGAGTGTGGCTCATGGGTTGCAGCTCCTGTGCCACTGTCACAGCAGTGCCTTGGGTGGCAGGGACGAGCTCAGCCCTGAGGCTGGGGGGTGAAAGCTGCCATGTGTTCTTTATTTTAGGTAAAATACACATTGGTTGCTTTAAAGGGGTCATTCCCAACTTACTCATGGCTCCCTTAGCAGGGAGGAAAAAGATGCAATTCCCTTCTGGGTGTTCCCAGGAGTACCTTGCAGGGTACGTGAGCTTACTGGTCCCATGCCCAGTGCTAGGAGATCCCTGGAACTGCAGAGCAGATGAAATGGGACTCAGTCAGGGCATGCACAACCCCAAGCCCAGCCCCAGCATGGGGCTTCCTGGGGACACCCCATCAGGATGTCCCTGCTGGTGGCTGAGACTGGGGAACAGTGCTGAGGGTCCTGCCAGGCTGCTGCTCCATCACTGAGCTCAGGGAGGCTGCAGAGAGGAGGAAAAACCTTTTCCCAAGAGCTGTTTTCCCCAGCCTGCTTCTCCCTGTGGCCCTGGCACCACTTTCCTTCCTGTCCAGGGATGGTTGGTGCAGGGACCAGACAATCCCAGTAACCTGGGGAAGCACTGCTGGGAATTGCTGGGTTCTGTCGCCTCCAACACCCCAAAATCTCCCACAGGGTACGAGAACCATCAATGTGGGAGCGGCTGCTTCTCCCAAAGCCAGAGACTGCTCTTCTCAAGGGGGTGGGCAGCCAGGCCAGGCCAGGCCAGGCTCCCAAGACAAGGCTGAGATTCCCACGAATTCCAGCCCTGCCCACACTGGGACTGGGCAAAGGGAGAGACAGCCAGAGCTGCTGCTCCTGCCTTTCCCACGCTGGAGGAGGGATCCTGAGGCTCTGTGGGGCAGGCAGTGGTGATGAGGGGTAAACTCATCCTGCTGATGGGCAGGATGGCTCTGGCGTCTGGGGATGTTTTCCCCCACAGCTGGATCATCCCAGTGCACTCTGAAGTCCTTGCAGTGAGGCAAGGAGGCACCGCCATGTGCTGAACCAGCCAGGTCTTCCAAGTGTGCTTTGAGACTCAAAACTTGGATTTTGTTAGAGCCCAACCTTGCAAGTTTACACATCTTTCGAGAAATCTTAATTTTAAAAGAAATGTTGGCTTGGGCAGGACTAACAACCCATTCCCTCTGTAATGGGAATAGCATGGAAAATAGCCTGGCTGAGAAACCCATTCCAGAAGGCAAACTAAACATTTTAGTGCCCAAATTCCCTCATGGAAACTCCAGGACAAGGTGACCCACCAGGAGTCACTTCCCAGGTGGGCTTGGACACAGTCTCTGAGAGGGCCTTGCAGGAGTGAATGGAAGCTCAGAGCTGAGGCCAGTTTTACCTTCCCCAAACCCTTCAGCTCCCAGCCTCAGCATCCTCCTCCAGCTGCCTCCCTCCTCCCTCTGTAGCTCCTGGGTCAGTCCCTGTCCCACTGCCAGGGGCTGTGTCTTGTGCAGGGCTCCTTCTCCAGGGATCCCACAGGTGGCCACAGCTTCAATGTCTGCATTAAAGTGAAAGATTTTCATGCACACATCTGCAAAACAACTGACAGATTTCTCCCTTGGCCTGGTGAAACTTCAGGTGTGGGTGGAAGTTTTAAACTTTTCCTGTCAGCGGCTGAATACAGAGAACGTGTGAGGAGGTGAACACCCTGCCAAAGAGCCAAAGGCAGCAGGAAAATAGAGACAGGACAAGGCAAAGGGCTGAAATGGGATTTTCCTTCTTTAAAGCTCGTCTCCTGTTGCCTGGAGTTCACCACGTGAAGCAAACAGCAAGTTTTTCACATTTTTATTTACTAAGGTTTTTATTGTGTGTTTTATATTGCAAACCCCACCCCTAGAACTCTTCCCCTCCCTTCCCCCAAAAGAAACAAAAAAAATTTATTATTATTAATAATAATAATAATAGTAATAAATATAGCTCCATCTACAGAGACAAGCCTAGTGTTGACTGGGGTCCAGTCAGAATAACTCAATATTGGCTACTGCAGTGCAGACAGCTGGAAACCCAAAGAAGATCCCCGAGGGAAGCAAAGCCAAGGAGGGTGTCCCGCAGTGAGGAAGGGGCATGGCCGGGCAGTGCCAGCCCCGGGTGTCCCCTGAGGGTCCCCAGCCTGGCCAGGAGTCAGAGCCAGTGCAGCAGCCACGGGACAGGAACCCAGAAGGGCTGGAGGCTTTTCCCCCTGCCAGCCCAGCCCAGCCCCACACGGAGCTCTCCAGGTGCTCGGCCAGGGGCCCTCTGGCACGTAAGGGAAAGGTTCGCTAAAAACCCAAAAAACTGAAAAGGATATTGTTAGTCTTCCTTCAACCTCTGAAAACAAGAGAGGGTCTGTGAGTCTGCTTCAATTCCTGTTTCAAGGTGAACCTGTACATATTTGGAAAAGCAGGATCTAGAGGTTATAATTGTCACCTGCCAATCAGCCCTGCAGGAGGGTCAGAACTGACACGTATTTTAAAACTAGGATATACATATATATATATATATATATATAAATATGTGTGTGTGTGCTGACACATGTGCATAAATAGACTACAGATGTGTGTGACTACCCTACAGATAGAAAAGCAGGTGTGTAGATATAGATACATCTATAAAATCTATACAAACACACACACACACACACACACACACTCACCCTCCCACCACACTCACACACACAGAGCTGTATGGAGCCAGTAGAAAAAGCACTTCCAGAGTTCCCCTGACCCTTTAAGGAAGACCAAAGCTGATCACATCTGAATTCAGAGCCACCAAAGCAGGGTGAAGCAGGAGTGCCCAGGAATGCAACAATCAAGGTGCAGGCACGTGGCAGAGAGTTCTACAGATAACTCGGTATAAAAAACAAGGGTCAGGCAGGGTTTGGGGGCAGGGCAGAGGGAGCTGGGGGGGCTCGGGACTGGGGTGGTGAAGTTTTTGGCACTGCTGCATGAAGCCCTGCGTCCCCTTGAGCGCTGGAGCCTGGAGAGCTGGGGACAGAGGGAGGCTGGATGTGTCTCCAGTGAGCGTTAGAAAAGTTGAGCACCTGACTCAGACAGTGAGGTGGCCACAGACACCCCTTGGCCTAAGGAAACCCCAAACAGAGAGAGGGGAAGGATGAAGTGACACAAAAGGAGACGTCTGCCCTAGAGGTAAAGGCTGTGGCTTCTCACTGCTGCTGGCCCTGCTCTGTCCCCACCCCACTGTGAGTGGCCCCTGTCAGGGAGCCCAAAGCCCAGCTCCAGGTGCCCCAGGTGTGCCTGGTGGCGCTGCAGGGTGTCAGGGGAAGCCCACCAGGTGCAGGCTCTTATTGCTGGTGAAATCAAAGGATTTCGGTTCCCCCAGCAGGGGACAAGCACAGACCATGGTTGGCCAAATTTCTGGGCTGATCTGGTTTTAATGGTAAAAACAGAGTTGTAAATCTTGGCTGGGTACCAGAACCATCCTGGTGCCTCACACTGCCCTGTGCTGAGGAGGGCTGGGGATTGCACCCACACTCCTCAGTCCTTTCTAGTTCTCCTCAGAGCAGTCACCCCCAGACACTGAGACACTGAAGTGACAGAGGGGACATTAAAGCACTGCCTCTTCCTTCATCCGTCCCGTGCTTTGCACACACCATGGAGAGGCTGAAGCTTGTGGCCTTCTGCTTGGTGTGCTGGCAGAGCCAGGGCTTCTCCTGCTGCCCACATGCCAAAGTACAGAGGGGTCATCCTTGTGCCTTACAAGGGATTGCTCCTTGTTCCCACTGGAGCATCAGTGGAGTAAGAAAGGGACAATCTGCAGTGAGGCCTGTCCATCTCCTGGTTCACCTTCATCTTCCTCAGCTGGAGTCCAACCCAAACCTCATCCCTTGGGAAATCCCTCGAGGGGTCTACAAGAGTGAACTCGCCCCTTCCTGGCTCCTCTGCGACCTGCTGAGCACAGGAGGTGACCCGGCAGGGAGGGACACTTGCAGTGTGCGCTGGGCCACCCACGTCCCCAGCCCCAGAGCCACAGCTGGGGCAAAGCTGAGGCCAACCAGGGCTACTTTACCAACACCAGCTCCAGCCTGACCCCACGGCACCTTCTATGGCCCTCGTCAACCTCGGATCTTTGTCTCAACAGGAAAACCTTTTTTTGGTGGCTTCTATGGCTGCTCATTCACATGTTCCAGCTCAGGCACACGCCCCGGCTGTGCATTACCTCGTTGGATTAAATTTGCTCATATCCTTTTTTTCCTGCGTATTAAAATATTCTATAAAATCAAGTGACCAAAAATCTATAGCTCTAAGAATACCTGGTTATCTTCTTTTTTTTTTTTCCCGTTGTTTTTCATGTGTTTTTTCTTTGTTTCTAAGCACACTTAAACCTAAACAAAAGAAATGGAGAAAAAAGAAAAACAAAAAAAAAGCAGGAGTGGAGTGGGGGGAAGGAAAGGAAAAAATTGCTCGGTGAACTCATCAGGAACTGAATGGCAGAGCTGGCACGAGCAGCTCCTCCAGGAGTCCTCACAAATTGGAGGGCAGTTTGGACCTGACAGGCTCCAGATCCCCCGTGAGCACTATGGACTCTTTCCGCCCGCCCGCAGTCAGGGGAGCGGCGCCGGCCCCGAACACCAGCGGGTGTGGCAGAGAACCTGAGGACATCTGGCGTGGCAGAGTCACCCGCCCGGGGATGGAGCTACACGGCTTCCCCAGGAGTCCGCTCCCACCGCCAGGGAAGGGGGAGAAGCTGGAAACAGATTCTCTAGAGGAATGAGGAGAGCTGTGGTGGCCCAGCGTCTGAGCCAGCTCTTGGGGCAGAGAGGGCTGGGATGCAGAAATCAGCTTGATGTCCTGGTTGAGGCGCCCCGGCGGCACCGCGCTGCGCCCCGGCGGCGGCTGGGCAGGAGGGCTGGCGGGCTGCGGCAGCAGCAGAGAGCCGTGCGAGCCCGAGGCTCCCGCGGGGCCACACTGGAAAGTTCTGGTGGCCACCGGGCTCTGACTGGGAGGGCTAAGGCCAGAAGGGGTGTAACAGGGAGAGGCGATGCCGGGCTGCTGGAGCGGGGACGCGGAGGCGAAGGGAGGCCGCTCTTGGTGGAGCTGGGCTATCGTTCCAGTCAGAGATCCTAAAGCACTTGGATGTGTTTGGCACGGGCCTGCGGACGGCCCGCCCGAGGCCTGCGCCAGCTGGCTTAGGCTGGAGGATGGAGAATTGGAAGAAGGAGGGGGCTGGAAATGGTTCATTCCCCCGAGGGTCCCACTGCCCGAGAGCTGCTGCGACTGTCCCCCCTGCAGTGGTCTTGTGGTGGGCTGGAACTGGTTCAGAAGACTGGGAGGGGAGTTTGATGAGAGCTGAGTAAGGGATGTCGACGGGGAGCTGGCTGTGGCTTGCTGGAAGTGCCCAAATCCGCTGCTGGAGAGGGCTGGCTGCGGCTGCGGCTGCGGCTGCGGCTGCGGCTGCGGCTGCTGCTGCTGCAGGGGCTGAGCTGCGCCTAAGGGTGACCCAGAGGGTGCATTCTGGAACTGGCTCAGCCCCACCGAGGAGGTGCTGCTCAGCCCTGGCTGGCCAGAGCCGCCCAGAGGGGATCCCACCTGGAAGTGGCCCAGGCCGGCGGCGGCCGAGAAGCCGGCGAGCTGCTGGATGTGGAAGGACGAGGACGAGGGGGTCTCCGCGCCCGGCGTGTGAAGCTGGGATGGGGTGCTGCACGGGGAGCCCACGGCAGAGGGGCCGGCGGACGGGACGAGCGACTGGAATCTCTTCAGCTGCCTGGGCGTCTGGTTGGGCTGCTGGCCCAGGGAGCCCAGCACAGACACGGGCGGGCGGAAAATGGCCGTGGGCAGGCGCGGGTGGTGGGTCAGGGCGATGGCCACCGAGGTGGTGGCGGCGGCGGCCTGCAGCGGGGCCTGGATCAGCGGAGTCCAGATGACCGGCGTGGGCGTGGAGGCGGCGGCGGCGGCCTGCACGTTGTGGGCACAGTGAGCCATCTCCCGGTCGTGCTGCACGATCTGCTGGATGATCTCGTTCTCCTGGTAGTTGAACACCCCCGAGTTGAGGTCGTGCTGCACTTTATGCAGCAGGATGGAGTTCTTCTTGCCTGTGGATGGAGGGAGGAGAGAAAGGGTCACCGTGGGGTGGCAGAGCACAGAGGCTTCCTCAGACCTTCCTGCCCCACCTCCCTGGAATGGCTCCCCTTGCTGCCCCGCACGGCCCTCGGGGGATCTGTGCACACCTCTGCTCCAGCAGCAAGAAGGCAAACACCACATCTGCTTCTGGGGAACAAACAGCCCCAGGTCCCACAGAACTGTGTCCAGCGGGACATGCATCCTTAGGCAGTAACAACTCTTCGGGGAAGTGTGGCAGCAAAAAGCTGATGGATTTGGAAGATTCCCATTTTGCATCTGAGCTACCATTAGAAAAAGAGAATAAAACCTCAAAAATATAAATCCAGTGAAGTCTTCAGCCACTCTCCTTTAGCAGCACCTTTTCCTCACCTGTCTCAGGTGCCTTGGTCACTTTGGAATTAGGGGTTCACTTGAAATTTCTCTGGGAGTCAGGACTTGATGATCTTGGAGTCTTTTCCAACCTGAATGATTCTGTGGTTCTAGTCTATGACTTCATGAGCTGGAAAAGCTCAGCTGGGCCAGGTAGGACCCTCAGGCATCCTGCAGCTCCCGTCTGAACCCGGCTGTGCCCTTGGAGCCCTAGCTTTAGGGAATGTTCCAGCTGGATTCCCAGCCTGCAGCCAGAGATTAACTCAGCTCTTTGGCCTTGCAATGGGCTGGAAAATGCAGTGGAATGATTTGTCCAGCCTGGGAGTGAACCTGGCACTGGAGGAATGCACGCCTGGGCTGAGGGACAGAGGCAGCCAGGGTAGGGCAGGGCCTGGCACCAGAAGAATTTCCTTTTGATCCCACCCAGCCAGCTCTCAGATCTATATGATCTGAGGCACATCTAGATGGCATCCAGATGGCTGCTTGGCTTTTTGTAGTGCATGATGTAGCTTTTAAGTGTGAAGCAGATAAAAGAGTAAGAGTTTAAGGACATGCCCCTTACTCCAGGCAAATGGAAAATCAAACATCTGGCAAGACAGAGCTGGAATGCCACTGAAGAGGGAAGGTGGCACCCTGGTCTCCTAAAAAGCCACTCTGAAACAGCAGAGTCTTGCATATAACTCACTGAGTTCCAAATTCACCACCAGAAAAAGGTGAAACAATTCTTGCACCAATGAAAAAGGAATTGCAAAATCGGAGGGAGATCCCAGTCACTCCCACCGTGATGCTGGAAAAGTAAAATGTTTTACTTCTTGCTGCAAAGCATGGAAAGTACTGAAAACACCTTCATGAAAAGACATCAGTGAGTAAGTACAGCACATTCAGAGTAGAGGTGATTTCATAGCAGCTGAGGAGGGAGCTCAGGGACAAAGGAAGCTGTTCCCAAGCATTCCCTTCTCTTGTAGGAGGAACCAGCAGAAACGGATTTGAGCCAAGCCCATAAAAAAGGAAGGAGCAATCTGACTGTAATTGCAGATACTGCAAGAACACACTGAAGGTTTTTCCTTCCCTCCCCTTTTTCAAATCAAGCCTTTGCCACCTCACAAAGGACAGGGGGTGGCTCCGATGGCTTTGTGGGTAAAGCTGCAGTGGGCTGAGCTGCACTGAAATGCTGCCAAAGTTCTGATCCTGAATGTGCACCTGGGACGTGGCTGCTGTGGTGAATGGGTTGGGATGCTCAATGCTCTGCTGTTGTACCTACTGTCAATCACTTCCAAAAAAAAAAAAAAAAAAAAACCCAAAAAAAAACAGAAAGAAAGGCTTTTGTTTCCCACTCAGAGCAAGATCCTAGCTGAGAAAGGATGTGATCCTGAAGGCAAGCAGAGTTTGGAGCTACTGAAGTCATTCCAGGGGCTGGAAGTTCATGTATAAGAATTCTCTAATGTCTGATCATTGCTGATCATTGTATGCTGGACTCCAACAGCTCTGGATACCCCTGAAGAAGACAGATCCCAGTCCTTCTCATAGCCAGGCACAGCAGAGCTTGTGCAAGAACATGGGCTGTGCATGGAGCTGTCAGACCTCTGGGCAAAGAGCTGAGGTGTGTCCTCGAACCTCTGCTCTTACTGGGAACTGATCCTGGTGTCCTGCTTGGACTGGACAGGAAGGGATTAATCTCCATGACTTGACAGAGGCTGGGATGCTACAAAGATCTGTGGCCCTGCTTAAGTCTGAGTAACTTCAGGCTCTGAGAACTCTTCAACCTGCAGAATGTCATACGCGTGACACTCCACAGGCTCGGGGCTGGAATGTTGACACTCAAAGCAATTGGGCTGATCATTGATTAATGATAATTTTATCCCTGGTGAAATCATTCCCTCTTCCTTGTTGCTGCCCAGGCTGCAGCCTTGTGTGCAGTGTTTGCACGCTGCAGTGATGCTGTGCTTTCTGCAGTGAGTAATTCTGTGTCTGGCAGCGTTGGTGAAGCGCCCCGCTTTGCCGTGCCCCGTTACGTAAGTCACACCATTCTGTTCCTGCCTGCCTTTGAAACTGGCTTTCAGTGACCACTGGAGCTTAAAATTAGATTTCCACAAGTAGTTGCACTTGTAAAACACCACCACTTAAATGCTCACTGAAAGTAAGCCCAGCACAGGTGGTGAATGCTGTCAAACGCAGGGCTGCAGATGTGCTTGGGAACAGTGAGGATGATGCAGTGGAAACACTGCTCCATGGCTGTGATACGTCCCAGAAATGCCTGCCACCAGGTCCTCCCCACCCACAGCAAGGTCACTGGTGAGAGCTGAAAGCCTCCTAGAAGCCAGAGGAAGTTCTTGTTTTCATTTTTTTTGCAATGTGGTTTGAAACGTATTTACTTTGAATGCCACTTGCATGTGTTTTGATACAAGGATTCCAGTTAAGTCAGGATTAAAGATGCCTTGAGTTTCCTCCAGGTATTGCAGATGTTACAAAACCAAAGAAAAGCCAAGACAACACAATTCTAGCCTCTAAATATAATTTGTGATATTATTGCAGTATGAGAGTATCTGTTCAATGTACCACAGTGGTAGAAGTTTTAAAAGCTTTGTCTATAAATAAACCACAAAAATAGCTGTGCCCAAACTTCTGGCCTGCCAGCTCATGACCACACTTGTGCAGCTGAGATGCTGTTGGGTTTGCAGGCCTGTTTGTGTAGTCCTGACTAATCCCCTGGGCTGTGCTGCCTCCAGGCTGGGCTAGGTGAGCCAGGGAGGAGAGCAGCTGGGAGCAGTGCCAAGCTCTGCCTCAGATTCCCTGCTTGTCCTTGTGCTGCCTTTGCTCCCAGTCTCAGTTCCTCGTCCCTTCTGCAGGGATGAGGGACAATGATGCTCACAAAGGGGGAGCTGGGATGTTTCAGGGCTGCTCCCTTGGGAATCTTGGGAATAGATGACACCGAATGCAAATAACTCCTGCAATGCATTCTCAGCACCAGTTTTAACCAAATAAAGTCCCAGGTTTGCTCAATGGACAGGTGAGTAACCCCTGCAGATCTGCACAGGTGAGAGGAGCAAAATGATCTGGCCATGAGGAGATAAATACAGATAAAGATACAGAAACAGATCTGATTTGAGGTGCGAGGAGGAAAGTGCCTGTGGCCCGGGTGCACAGTGGCAGAGCTTTGGCACAAAGCTTCCTTTCAAATTCCCAGGCCAGGCACAGGTGGGATTTCCTATCCAAGTCGTGAGAGGGCACACAAGTGCTCCTGTGTGGTGTCCTCTCCCATCACCTGAATAACCACAAATGTAACTGTCCGTGAGGAATCAAAGTCCAAGTGCTACTCGTGCATTTCTGTGCCTGGAAACCCTCTCCCTTCAACACCACAGCGTGGGGATCTGGGTTTGCTCAGCAGAGAGAAAAAGGCACTCAGAGTGTGGTTTGTCTCTCCTGAGGTGGCTGTCTGAGGTGGGTCAGGCGAATCACACCTGGAAGTGCTCCCTAGCACAGGGTGGGAGCTTGGACTTCAGCAGGAACTGAGTATCTGAATTTCCTTTTCTCTGGAAGCCAAGGCTCAGACTCAGGAGTATTTTGTGTTTAGCCTAAGGAAAGGGGTCAGTAACTCACCAGCCATGGGGGAATGCCAATTACTTCAGCTTAATGAAGGGGACCTGACAGCCCTTCTCACCTGTAGTGCCATTTCTCCTGTGACTCCAGAGGAAAACACAGCCCCAGACACCCCAGGAGTAGGAGCAGTGGGGGTGCTGAGATCTCAGGAGCCCCATCCCTGACCTTGACCTTGCTCTTTGCTGTCCACAAAGCTCTTTGCTGCCTGCATCAAGATAAAACACCTGCTCAGGCAACTTTTTACCATCCCAGCACCCTTATAAATAATTTGCAACCCTCTTTTTAATCACATGAAGAAGGAGCTGCTCACCAGTGACACATCTCCTCTTGGGGACCTCTCTCTGCCTTGAAGGCACTCCAGGAGCTGTCTGCAGCCAGCCCACACTTCAGAGCAGCAGCTGACAGTGCCAGCACGTCCAGAGTGTCCCAGAGCGTGTCCTGTCACAGCTGTCAGCTCCAGCACGGCTCTGGGGAGGGCGTGCAGGGACCTTGGCACCGGTGCCACTCGAGGAGAAGGCAGGTTTCAGTCTGCAGTGATGAGTGAGAGCCAGGAGCCCTGAGGGCGTCCCACTCTCGGGAATGCCACAGCTCCTCACCCCTCCATGGAGAGTCACAGCCTACCCAGCTCTAAATATTCCATTTTTTTTTTTTTTTCATTCTGCAAAGTTCTGTGTGAAGAGTGGGAGGGAAGAGCCTCATGTATCTGGAGCGTAGCTGTGCTGAGACTCATCAGATAACATTATTCAGTGCGTGTTGGACCTGCAGCAGTGGGGCTGTGCTCTGGCTGTGCACAGAGATATCACATATTTTGGGGGATAATTCAGTTTCTGGAAGAGGGGAAGCAGTCAGAGGCAGGCCTGAGCCGTACAGGAGGAAGGCTTCCACTAGGGAAGAGAGGGAATTGTCCATTTCAAAGGTACCCCCAGAGTCGAGAGGATGCAGCAAGGGAGAAAGGGAAGGACAGGATGCAGAGAGAGCTGCCCTGGCAGCTGTCAGAGCTCACACATCCATGGATTTACACAGGCAGGCTCTGGGGGAAGTCACTCCGAGTTTCCAGAGCAGGGCTGGGAAGAGTTCTGAGGATGCTCTCAGAGCTGATCCAGCTGGCTTTGCTGATTAATTCCGAGCAGAAACCTTCCCACGGCAGAGGACACAGCTCAGAGAGGGTTCACCTGCATTCTTCCAAGAGGGGAAGAGCCCGTACTCTAGGGGTTCAGGATAATTTTGAACTCCCTGTTGCAGTTCACTTCTCTGCGCACACGGACTCAGACCACGGCGGGAGCTGGAGCAGCTCCTCCCAGCAGGGAAATCCTGGGGCAGGACAGCAGCCCCGGCCAGCCCGGAGCGGGCAGGGTCTGTGCCTGCAGCTGCCCCGGGCTCAATTGCCCCTCTGGGGTTGAATTCCCGCAGGAGACAGCTCAGGACACCGGGAACCCCCGGCAAGGGGGGCACAGCCCCAGGGCAGAGCCGGGATGTGCAGCCAGGATCCAAACCAGCCTTTGGTGCCAGGAATAATCAGTGAAGACCTGAGAGAAGCACCCGTGTGGTGGGAGCAGCCACGCTGACAGCAGGCCAGGCCAGAAGGCAGCCTAATAAAATTAGATTATTTCAAATACATGCAAATTCAGAAAGCAATTTAATGACCTGAATTCTTAAAGTGCAGCCAGTGGGTTCGGAGAGAACTGAAAGGAGAAAGGAACAGAAAGTCACAGCTGATTTCCCCAGTGTCTGGGCAGAATTCTAACAACAGAAAGCTAATTTTGATTGTTTGATAGAAGAATTATTGTTGAGTGCTGGCTCCTTTTATGAAATCACATGAGCCTTTCTCCCTGTTCTTTTGTGTGCTATCTACAGTCGAAGAAAATCTGACTTTGCAGTTCTTAATTAGGGGAGCAACATCTGTTTGCTTCGCTTCCATAATTTTACATACCCCACTCCACTTCAAAGCACCGGGAGCTTTGCTCTGAACATCTTCAAGGATCTAAATATCTTCCTTTTCCCCTATATTTAGCCCATTGTTGCAGTGAGGCAAACAGGGTGTTTGCAGAGCCCATAGGGTGTTCTAAAGGGAGGGAGGGGAGCTGGGGCTGGGGTGGCTGCAGACGGTTCCTCTGCTCTGAGGTGTCTCAGGGAGTTTGTGCGGAGCCTTTAGCACTGATTTTGGGTGGATTATTTATCTCAGGACCTCACTCTGCCCAGCCCCTTAATTTCTGTGGGATAAACATCCCAGAAGGACAAACTCGGCATCCCTGACTGGATTGCAGGGGACCAGGAGCCCTTTTGCCTCCTCATGATGAAGATGAGCAGAACACAGGAGTGAATTCCTGCGGGTCACTGAGCGTGGCTGGGGTCAGGACCTCATCTCAGGGGGTTCCCCAGAGCCCAACTCACCAGCTGCATCCCCCTCCCTCCTTCTGGGCAGGGGCTGCAGCAAGGAATCCAGAGCAGGAAAAGAGGCTGGGAACTGTTTCCTCAACCCCATGAGGAGGAATAATCTCAGCACCCATCTTGGCCCAAGCAAAGTCAGTCTTGCTCCTTGTCCCACTGCTGGTTTCTGCCTCGTGCAGGACCTCCAGCAGCCCTGCCAGGGAATATTTGTCCCAGCAGGACTCTGCTCTGGGCCTGTTCCCATCTGGGACTGGTGGGAAGAAGGATTTTCTCCACAAGATGCCCACAGGGCTTATATTGGCACGTGGAAACATCGTGTAAAGGAGGCAATTCATTAGAATGGGGAAGTCGATTAATTTTTCAGCTTGCCAACCAGTTACAATTTTGAAAAATGGTTTTGAAAAATTCCTCTCCCCTTCCATGGCTGGAAGAATGTTTTCAGTAATCTTCTGCAGTGCTCTGGAAGAGAAATTTGATATTTTCTTGGCAAAACAAGAGAAAAATGTGATCTAATGAAACAGTTAATAGAGGCAAGCTGGGCTCAGGAAAACAGTGAAGTGTAATATGATTTCAAAGGGAAAATTGAGTGTTCTGGTTTAAAAAACAACAAAAAAATAATTCCAAGATTTTTACTGTTATTACTACATCAACTTGACACAAACCTAAGGAGCTTTGATCAAACCATTTCCAGTAAACATTAAGCACGTTTGGAAAGCCTCAGCATGGTCTGTGTTCAGCTATACCAGGGAAACCAGGGGCTGTGGAGTTCCCCGAATGCAGCTGGGAGCTCGGGCTGGGAAACATCCAGGGTGATTTATCCCGTGCTCCTGCTGGGAATGAGCCCAGAGAGCACCTCCAGAGCCTCAGGCAGGTGACAGGGCATTGCAAGAGTGGGATGAGGTGTGGTGATGGCAGCACGGAGCAGTGGCTGCTGTGGAGCTTTGGGAAGCTGCTCCTGGCTCCCGTGCTCTGGCCCTTCCCCTCAGCCCGGTTTTATCTCGGGACAGCAGCTTTGTCCCGCCACGCTTTGAGCTCAGCGTGTGTCCCCAGCCACAGCCTGACCTTGCAGTGCTGCAGGAGCTGCACACGGATCATGCTGGGATTTGTCCCTTGAGCTCCACAAAGGGCAGGATTGCGAAGCTGCAGTCCGAGTCCCTCTGTGACTCTGGAGTGCTGCAGTCTGAATCCCTCCGGAATTTCGGAGCTGGCCACCTCCTCTCTCACCTTGCAGCTGTAGTCAGGCAGGTTCTCCTCTCTGCACAGGCAGTCCGTGTCTCTGAGTGTGTTTCAGGAGCTCTTTGGGAGTTCATTTTCTGTGATTTTAGCAGCTCTGGGTGGGAATGACTCCGTGTGTGTGTGTTCAGTGACCTCCTGTGCCAGTCACTGCCAAACCCCGTTTAAAGGTGACCCTGGTGAAAGCCCCTCTCCTTCCCTCCCCTCTGCCCACCCAAACTTCCAAACTGCTCAGATCTGCCATGGGAGTGTCTCATCCCACCTCCATCAACCAATCCTGCTCCTGTTGCTGCATGGGCTGAGCCCCTGCCTGCTCGTTGTGCTACCCACAAAGCTTAGACCACACTCTCCAAACCCCCCTCTCCGCCGACCCCAGTGACCAGAAACCCCATAAACATCTCTCTGTGGGACTGCATGGGCTGAGATTTTCCTCCTTGCCCCCTCAATGCACAGGAGGAATATTGGATGGATCTTATCCTGGTACCAGAACAGAGACAGGGCCCTCTGAATCATCTCCTGTACTCGCTGTGGCCAAGGACATTGTCACCCTGGGCCTCCCAAGGATATTGTCACCTGGGCAGAAGGGAGCCAGAGAATGCACCACTGACTTGGAAAGAGGCTTCCATTTGCTTCCTCCTTGTGCACAGATCCTGAACTGGATGGGACAGGAACAAAAATGGTCCTGCTTCTGTTCATCCCTGCTTTTCAAGAGCTGCTGTTCCTCGGCTTAAGTCTTCCAGAACGACTCCTGCACTTCCAGAGAGTCTCAGCAGAATGCAGTAACCTTGAATTCTCTCAAAAGTCACACACTGGTACAGAACTACTGCACTGCTCCTTCTGGATGGTGCACATTCCAGACAAAGGGAAGAAATGCCTTATTTATAAAGTCAGGGAATTCCATGGGATCTGCCAGCTCCAGCAGGGTGCCCAGAGCTCCCCTGGGCTCTGAGGGGCAATTACAGCTAAGGAGAGCTGGGCATCATAAAGAGCTGTGGGGGAGCCATTTCACAATAGTTCAGATGTAGAGTCAAGGGAGCAGGCAGCTCTCCAGGGCAAGTGCCAGGGAAACCAGGGCACAGCAGGACTTTCCATGGCATGGGCACCGACACTGTCTCGGTGTTCTTCTGCAGAACAGCAGAAGGAAGGGGGGCAGTGGCAGAGCCCTGCAGCAAAGGGCCTGTTGTTCCACTTGCTCTGTGTCACCTTCTGACCTTATGCTGACATTTGCAGCTGTCTGTGGAAGGGCAGTTCTCTCGGGAAAGAAGCACGTGAGGTACTTTGTGCTGGGTCAGAATTTTCCATGGATTTCAGTTATGTGTGCGGGAGCACAGAGCACAGGACAGGAAACACGGGATGCTCTGCCCACCTGATCCCACAGTCTCAGAGAGCACCGGGCTGCAAAGCTGAGCACCACTGAGCACCCAGCCCTGCAGAACTATAGATAAAGTCAAGCTGGCTCATCCCTGCATTGATTTTACATTTTCTCTGTGGTTTGTACAGCCTCATTGAAATAACCCAAGTGTTGGGCCTACTGTCACTTCCACCAGGGCCTCATTAGCCTGGGCTTTGCCAAACCGTGTCTTCAGCTCAGAGCCTTTTCCTCAGGGGTCGCACATAGGGGTGATTTGCAGCAGGTAATGAGATGCACAAAAACCAATGTTCCTGGCAGGAGAAGCTGCAGAGACACTGCACCCCTTGCTGGGATGCCATCTTAGTCCCTACCCCCCTCATCTCAACACCTGCCTGTCCCTCTGCATTTTGCCCAGAGCTCTACTGAGCTTTCCCTGTGGAAAGCAGTGGGAAGCACTGTGAAGGGATGCATAAGGAGCTAAAGGAGTTAGACTGGGACTCCAAAATGCTCCTCAGCTCTGCAGCCTTCTTGCATGACCTTGCATAAGTCAATTCATCTCTCTCTGCTAAACACCTCCGGCTGTGACCAAGGAATTTTATCCTGGTCTTTAGCTGGGGAAAGACACCTGGACAAGGATGTTTGCAGCACAGGCTGTGTCTCCCACAGGAAAGGGAGCATCCTGGGATGGGTCACTGTGAGCTGTGACAATCACAGAAGCCCAGAACAGTTTGGGTTGGAAAGGACCTTAAAGATGGTCTAGTCCAGACCCCCTGCCATGGGCAGAGACACCTTCCACTATCCCAGCTCACTCCAAGCCTTACTGTCCAGCCTGGCTTTGGACACTGCCAGGGATCCGGGGGCAGCCACGGCTGCTCTGAGCACCCTGTGCCAGGGCCTGCCCACCCTCACAGGGAAGGACTTATCCCTAATATCCAACCTAGATTTACCTCCAGTAAGTTTAGATTGAGGTCCTTGAGGGAGCTGAAGCTGGACAAGGAGGGGCAGGCTGCGATCTCCTTCACTTCCAAACTCCGGCACAGAACTGAGCACCGAGCCTGGAGAAGGGCTGCCAAGGCAGTGGGTAAGGAATGAAACTCTCCCCCCTGTACTCACCAATCCTGTCCAGCCTGTCCAGAGCCACGGTCTCGAAGGCTCTCCTCATCATGGGGTACTCCTCCAGCACCTCGTTGAAGTTGTCCACGGACAGGGAGTAGAGGCGGCAGTAGGTGTCAGCACGCACACTGGCCGTGCGCCGGCCACGGGTCAGCAGGCAGATCTCTGCAGGCAGAGAGAGGCTGAGACATGGCCTGGACGCCACCACACCACCCCTGCAACCCTCCCTGCACTGCTCTCCCAGCCTCCCTCCAGCCCGCCCTCCCACAGAAAAGGCAGCCAAGAGCCAGAGTTAACATTCTGTGTGCGCGTCAACATTTCAAAGTACCGGGTGCTCACTTGGGACAGCTGCCCCTCGGGGATTCTGGTGGTCCAGTCAGCCGGACAAGGTTTGCTCTGGGGGATTATCGAAGAGCAGCATTGTGTTTTCACACTGGAGGAGTTGTGTTTCTCCAGCTCCTTGTGGGCACTGGGAGCAGAAGGTCAAAACGTGCTCTCATTGAAGCCAATTCTCCCTAGATTTGTAGAGGCTCTGTGCTGACCTGTGCCTTTGGTGCCTGGCTGCAATTTTGATCCCTGTACCTGGAACATTTGTCTTTCCACAGTTTTCAAAGATTTTTATGTCTATGCCACAAGCACTGTCAGGGAAAGACACATGAGTGGCACCTCCCAGCTCTGGGTGTATTCACACTGCTGTCATGCACCACTCAGTGCTCAGTTGGTTACAGAATACAAAGGCCTGCATTCAACCACAGCTCCTTGAACACTCAAGAGAGCTCCCAAATCCTGCTTTTCCACTGCTTACACAGAATCTGGACGGCAGAGGCAGGCACTTCAGGACAGATGGTGTGAGCTGCAGAGTGACAGCACTCTGCTCCCTGTGTGTATTGGGTGCCAATCCTCCTGCACCATTCCTTGGATTCATGATGAGCTCACCCAAAGCCCTGGTACAGCAGCACCACAAGGTTATGAGTGTGTTGCTAGGCTGCTTTCCCATGGAAAGGATGCTTAGGAGACAGTGCCATGCATGTGAGGAGTCAGTCATCTGTCAGTCATCTATCCTGACTCCAACCCTCCATCTCCAAATACCAGGCTGCAAAATCCCTGTACCCAAGCAAGGTGCAGACAGGTGGTTTCACATGAACCAGGAGTAACAGGAGTGCGGCAAATGCATAATAGGAAGTTTTTAGAGGAAAGGCCTCTCAGAAGAAAAGGCAAAGCAGGTTTTGCTCTGTCTCCCCTCAGCAGCTCATCAAAGGTGGTGCAGTCAGAGCTTGTCCTGCAACGTGCCCCCTGTCTGGGGCTGAGCTCTGCATGGGCTCTGACAGGAGAAGGGGCTTTGTGTTTCTCATGACAGCAATACCCTAAATCCTTCCCAGCCTCCTGCTGGTCCCACTGCTCCAGAGCTCTGCTGCTCATTCATTTTGCCCGCCTGCTGATCCCCAGGACACTTTGCTGAGCTGCAGGCAGAGCAGGTGAGGGACTGTTTTTCCCTCCGTGTTTATCCAGCCTCTCATGCAGCAGATGCTGTAGAGCAGGAGTAGGAATGTACCTGCAGAACTGAGAACAGACCGCTTTTTACCTTTAGCTTCTCAGCTTCACCGATCTGTCAGAAATGAAGCTGCAAGAATCAAGTTTCCCTGCTATGTTTTGCTGTTATTTATGACCTAAGTTCTGCAGTGCCCACCAGTCACCATCCCCTCTCTGGGAAGATGCCCAGAGATGGAAGAGGAGGTACTGGGGGTCAGTCCCATGAGGATCCAGGAATGCCACAGCACAGCAGTGGCACGGCTGCGGGAGGGTGAGTGACCAGCACGCACCTCCAAAGTAGGAGCCGTCGGCCAGCTTGGTCTCCTTGTTGCCCTTGGTGAGGACGCTGACCACCCCGTGCTGGATGAAGTACATCTTCTTGCCGATGGTGCCCTCCCGGATGATGTAGTCCCCGGGCTGGAACACCTCGAACTTCAGCTTGGTCAGCATGGACGTCACAAAGTTGGGGTCTGCGTTGGCAAACAGGGGCATGGAGGCCACCAGCTTGCGGCAGTTGAAGTTGATGATTTCCTGACGTGGGGTGTAAAGGAGAGAGAGGGAGAGGAGACAATATGGTTAGTCAATACCTAATGACCTGTGAAGATCCCCCACCTGACCTGTGCATTTAAAGTGGGATAAACTGGCTGTGCCTTGGTCTGGCTGCCCTGGTGCAGGCTGGATGGGCTCCGGATGCTCAGAGCATGGAGCAGTGCTGGAGCCAGCACCACGTCCCTCTGCCTCCCCCGAGCAGGGACAACACTCAAGCTTCCAAATACACACAGCATTCCTGTTTCTGCAGGAAACCTTGGGCTGCGAGGGAGCACGGCAGTGGTGAAATGCTGTCTGACAAAGCCCAGGGCTCTTCTCTGGGAAGGTGGCATAACTCACCTTGGCAGCGTCTCCTTCTCTGCTGCTCTTGCTTGTCAATGAGCTGTTAAACAGCATAAATGTGCCCAGGAGGAAAATGATCCCGGGCAGATGGGGACAGTGTCAGGAGAGGAGGGAGAAGAGCTCACCGGACACTGGGCAGAGGCTGGATCACCAACCCCAGCTGAAGAAAGGCCAGTTCAGCTGCTCACCTGACACCACAGCTGGGCTGTGCCTCCCCCAGGGCTCCGTGTCACTCGCAGCTCTGTGTGACAGCTCTGTGTGACAGCTCTACGTGACAGCTCTGCGTGCCAGCTCTATGCCCCAGCAGCCCCCACCCAGGATGTGGTGCCAAGCCCATCACCCCAGCACAGCACTCCATGGGAATGGGGATAAATGGAGCGGGGGGAGAGAGAGCTGGGGAATCTCTGTCTCCCGCCATGGGGGTTTTCAGAGGGGTGACCTTTGAGACTTCAGCAAAACTTGTTTTAAATTCTGGCTGGCACTTGCTCAGCTCTTCTCTCTCCCATGGAGGACATTTCTGGGGGAAGGCAGGACCCTTCTGAAGCTGGTGGGTGACACACTGGTGACATACCAGGGACAACCTGCATTGCCAGGCTTCAGCTGGGAAGGAAAGGGGGCTCCTCTGAAGGCTCCTTCTTCCTGTGACTCTTCCTCTTACAGCTGGTGGATGGGCCACTCCATGCCGAGTTATAGCCAAATACATGACATGGGAACTTCATGAACTCCTGCCCCAGGAGCTCCACAGCTGCCAGAGGTGCTGGGAATGTGCCTTGCCCGTTCCCTGCCCTCTTACCTCACGCAGGGGCTCGCTCAGCTCTCCCAGGATGCTCTCCTCATCAAACATCTTGCCCTGGTAGCGGTGCTCGTAGTAGTCGTGGATGCGCTGCCGCATGTCCGCAGGAAGCTTGTGGAAGGACATGTACTGCTCCACCTGTTTGTACTGAGCAGGGAACAGGAGGGCCACCAGTTACCAGGACGTCCCACAGACAGGGCTGCTCACGGGCAGCATGTGCTAGCCCTGCTTCCTTCATCTTGAGCAGGGCAATCTGGAACAGGAGGGAGGGCTTGGCCGATCCACGGGGAGTTTGCAGACTACCCTGCTATGTTCCCCAAATGGCTGCCCCATGTTTTAACTTTTAAACTCTTCCTCAGCTGGGTGCCCTGTGGAGACACCTGCTCATTCCATGGGTGCTGAGCAGCCTATGCTCCCCTCCACACAGCCCCAGCTGGGAGCAGGGATGAGGTGAGGAAGGAGTGCCTGGCTCCTGAGGAAGGAGTGCCAGGAGACACCTGGGAGAGTCCTCCTAGCAAACAGTGCTGAATGAGGACTGTGCAGGATGGGAGCAGGAGAGTGTTCCCAAGGAAGGTTTTTCCATGGCACGTGGCAGGACAGTGGCCAGCTGGGCTCCAGAGCTGTCCCAGAAGTGCAGCCCCAGGGCCGGTACCAGGGGAAGTGCAGAACCTGCCCTGGGTGTGAGCTCACAGCCAAACAGAGGGGCACTCGTGGGATCAACATCCCGGATTTGGCTGAAGCTGCAGTACTCAGCCTGCAGCTGGAACCCTACCTCTGTGTTCCTACCCACCCTGCCACGATGAAACCTTTGCTTTCCCATGACTTTCTTCCCCTTTTCTTTGTTCCTGTGCCCCATGCACTCACCCTAATCCATCCACATTTTTACCTGATGGTTCACATTTCCAGTTTAGGTGGAATACAAGGGCACACTCGGACTGCTGGCAGAGCAGCTTTGGGGATGAACAGTAGCTTCTGTGAGTAAAGGACACTTCCCCAGGGGCCAGGTCTGTACCAGGGTCTTGTTGCCCTGCAGGTGCTGCAGGACAAGGTGTGTGTCTAGGGAATGGTCACTCTCACTGGTGGCAGTACAGGACACAATCCTTAGTGTGTACTGAACTAATTGCTGACCAAAGTACTGTGCTGCTCCTTTCCCAGCCCTATTTCCCCCTTCTTCCTGATAAATGTGTCCCTGAACGTCCCTTTAGTGCAGCTTGAGCTGGAGAGCTTGATTAGTGAAGTTGTGCTTGTTACAGCCCAGGGTCCTGCTCCAGGGACAGCCTGTGCTGGCACTACCAGCTCCATCTGCACCACGGAGGAAAGGGCATCACTCCAAGGAGCCAAGGTGGCAGAGGGGACACTCAGGGCTTCCTGGCATTCCCAAAGCACAGGAACTGCCTGGAAATACTCCTGATCCCTCCTGATCGAAGTCTGACCAAGGCAAGGGAGTCACCATCTCCCACTGGCACCGGTCCCTGCCCTTCGTCACCCATGTAGCTCAGGCTCTGTAGGGACTGGCTGCAGCAGGACAGGGTGTGCTGGGTGCCCAGAGGAAATGAGGGAGGGAAAGCAAGTGGAAAGCAGCAGCAGAGTGGAAAACAGCAGCTCCCTTGTGGGCAACTCACCCAAAGAGAATTTTGGAGGTTATGGTCTTCCTAGCAAAAGTTTCTGAGTTTTTGGCTCATTTAACCACAGAGGTCTCCTGACACTGGAGAGACACTGCAGCCTGAGACACCCATGGGCCTGGCAAACCAGGCACAGGATATGTGGGACTCTCACTATGGAAAAGGAAAACACCTGGCACGAGCTTCGGCTGACGCAAGTCTATTAAATTCATCTAAAATCCACAGAGAGCTCTGCTTGCTTTAATGCTGCGTCTTTGTTGAATAAACGAGTTGCCAAAAACTTCCCTTTATGCTTTCAGCTTTAGTGCAGTGATTGAGCTGGAGCAATGACCAGTGTCACCAGGTGCCTCTCCTCACCTGCTGCAGCCACCTGCCCCTGCCCCTGTCCTCTCCTCCACTGGCACTTGCTGTCCATCTTCAACTGCCCTTTGCTCCCTGGGAAAAACATCCCCACACTCCAAAAATCCACCAGCACAGGCTGGGACTCTGCTTATTCACCACTGAACGTGGATTTATGGCTTTGCAACAAAGAGCAATAAATTACTGTTCTGCAGTGTTCCCAGTGCTTGTCAGAGTCCCCTGCCACCGCTGTCCTCAGATAAGGCTCCCAGGGAAAACAGGACAAATTTACTTCCCCACAAATAAATGCGCTGCTTCCGCCTGCAAATGACAATCAGGCTTATAAAAGCAAATTGTGAAATAAGGAACCATCATTCTCTGTTATGGTTAAGGAGAGAGAGATCTTTTGTCTCTCCTGCCTCCTCTGGTGCTCCCTCCTCTCACCCATGAGGGTTTGGGGCACTTAGCTCTCCCTTGTGCAGAGATGGAGTCAGAATTGAAAGCATCAACCCCTTCTTTCCATGCCTGAGAAACTGAAGACTCACGGGGGTTTTCCCTTTTCCCTTGGAGCTGCTGAAGGCCCCACTCTTGTGGGGTCAGGCAGATGATGCCATACTCAGCTGGCCCTCTTTAAAGCCACTGGGTGTCCTTTTGCTGCCTTCCAGCCACGGCCAGGTCTCCCCTGACAGCCCCTTCCCCTCCTCCTCCTCCTCCTCCTCATCTGCTCAGCCTCCCACTTGTCTCCCTGTCCCCACCCTGACCTGTGCTCAGAGCTTAGTGGCCTCTCTGAGTTTAACTAAAAACACTAATTTAGGAATTATTTAAATCTCTCTGAAGACAATCGAGCCCATTTAACTCCCAGCTCATTTTCTTAAGTCTGTTTTTCCTCAAATAGCCCTTGAAGGAGGTATTAATATATCAAAAGGAAACCATTTAGCTGAGTATTTTTGCTTCTATAGCTGGCTACTTTCCCTCCTCTCTCACCACTTCCCTCCCCTGCTACCAAAGCTCTGATCCCTAACAGCCCAAAGCAAACTAAATATTTTTAACTGCTTCCATGCCCTCAATATCCATTAGGAATCCTCCTCTCTCTGGCAGGGATAAACCATTGAACAGGCTCAACCTTTTATTTGCCCCAGTTCTGAAGATGAAAGCCACCAGGCACAGGGGGGGATTGTTGGGGTGTCCTGTACAGGACTCCATGATCCCTGAGGGTCCCTTCCAACCCATCACATTCCATGACTCTGGCACTGCTTGGATCCTTCCAGGATTAGGCTGAGATCAGTGTGGCACCGGGTATAATTCCAATCACAAGTATCTCCACATCTGGAGCCCATGGAAGTCACCAGAGATGCACCTGTGGAAGGAAGAGGAGCTCCAGCAGAGCATTTCAGCTCAGGGAAGGATTGTGGTGCTCTACCAGCAGGATATCCCTGGAGGCTGGGTTAAGAGCCACCCTGCCCAGTGTTGAAGCTCTCCAAGTGGCTCAGTGCTCCACAGGGGAAAGATCAGCTCATGGGATTCACCACATGGAGGGTCCTGACAGGACACAATGGAATCTTTGCTTTATTTTCTCTGATCTCTGATTAGGGGTCAAACAGTGCAGTTCCCCAGCATTCAGGAATCATCAAACCCAAGGAAATGCTGACTTCTGGGGTTTTTTCTCTCTTAAGCCATTCATATTCTCACTCTCAGGATGTATTCTATCCTACGTCTTACTCCACATGGTCACGGAGTCACAGGAATGCAGGAAAGAACAAAAGTTCTGCCACAAAAATCTGGGTGCTACCTCCATTCTGCAAAAGCTTTATGTGATGTCCTGGTTGTGAGCCTTTCCAAAGGCTGGATTAATTGATTCCTGTGCTATGGCCCTTGCTCATTTTGCCACCAGAAAATGAGTTTAAAGTGTCACCTCCTGGAAAACCTGGAACACTTTTTCCCTTACTGCACAGTACCTTGAGGAATTATCATACCCAGAGTCAGGCTCCTGATCTCCTGCTGTGGTACAGACCATTCCTGGAGCTTTTCTCACACTTTCTGTCCAACATTCCTTGCACAGGGAATAGCCATGAGCTGCCTCCCCTCGCTCCCCTCCTCAGCTCCTCTTCAGGCATGGATTTTGGACAATCCCATTCTTGGGCTGGCAGATGGCACCAGCCTGAGCAGGATCAATAATAACCCTGATGAAACCCTTTCTGCCTCTGACCATCTCTGCTGCTCGGGGCTCTGAGGAAAGCAGACCCAGGAGATGTGGAGCAAATCCCTCTGCATGAAATGTTGTGGGTGCTGAGCCCTAAGGTCTAATCCTGTGCACGCCATGGGAAATGCAATATGGACAAACCTGCACATCATGACTATGGAAACAGCCTGTTTTCCCTGGGAATGGCCCCTGAAGGGAATGCCTGGCTGGGCTGGAGAGGCCACATCCTGCCATAAGGCACTAGGCCAGCACAAGGCACTTTTGGCCATGGTCAATCCATCTTTAGAAGTATCGCAGGAGATTGTGGAGATGTCAGACCACTGGATCCACACATCTGGAATGGGACAGGGAAAAGGGCCCAGCAGTACTCTCTGCAGAAGAGCAGAAGGGGAAGATGAGGTGAAATATGGCCCCAAAGGCTGGAGATGGGGACAGGGGAGCAGGGAGTTTGTGCAGGGAGGGACCTGCACTGCTGGGAGCAGAGGGACAGGAGGCTCTGGGGGAGGCTCCGCGCTGCAGCATCACCTCCTCATTTATTTATTTATGTACAGCTCGAGTGCCAACATGAATTCCCAGACTGATAACGAAGTTTGAAAACCCTCCCTGGGATGGGAAGAGCTGCTGAGGCAGGGAGGTTCCCTTGCCATGACAAATGCAGGCAGCCCCAGCTCACAGCTGGTGTCACAGTGGTGGTCACAGGGCAGAACGACCTGTCTGCCTTCCAGGGCCAGGATGGAGATGTCAGAATCTGAGCTGTAATCCCACTGTTTCTGACATGTTTTGCAGCTTCAGAATGGGCCTTCTCTCAGGAATGGGTAAACCAAGTTTAAGTCCATCAGTGACATATTCTCCTGCAAGAGCAGGAGCTACTCGACCCCAGTCTGGTTAAGGGAGTTTGCACCACCAGACATTCTGAAAAGAATCCGTTAAGTTCCCATTAAACAAACATTCCTGTTTTACAACCAACCCAGGATTCTTTCAGGGAAAGGATTAAATAAACCTGAAACAACTGACACAATTTTTGAGTTTCTGGCTGAGATGAACACCCCATTACCTGCTTCTTACACTCTTTTGACTCTGCAAAGCAGCCAGACCCCCCCGATTGCAGAAAAGCAAAGCTGCCCTGGGGTAGTGCTGGGAGCCCAGCCCCAGGGCACACCAGAGGCCCTGACACAGTCACTGAAGGCCATCATTTATCAGCCTTGTTATCAACCCCGGGTGTTTTGATGGACAGTAACATGGGACACAACAGTGCTCAGGCCATCTCTCCACAGAGGGAACAAAAACCCAGTGCTGGCATGACAGGATAATGCCAGGCTCTCCAAACTTCTTCCAATTAGGAAATTTGATTACATTTTGCATTTGATTAAGCGCTGCAAACACCTTTAATTTCTGGAGTGCCGCACTCCCTGCCCTCTCCTTCACACACATTACCCAAGGAGTGAGTGAGCTCTGCAGCTTCCCTGACCTCCACCATGGCTGCTGGCTCAGGAGGAGACTTCTCCAGAACGCCTGTGAGCTCCAGGAATGTGGGGATGATCCCTGAGAACTTACTGGTGACCAGTCCTCTCAGGAATGTAACTTCCAGTCGTGCTCAGACTGGTAAAGGATGTGAAGTTTCTCCCCTGACAGCTCTGTGTGTGCCCACTGCAGGCTCCAAGAGCAGCTGCCAGAGTCACTGCAGTGTGTCTGTGTCCCTGGCTGAGCCAGCCCTGGAGCCCCAGCAATCACCACAGCTCCAGCACAGGGTTAATTAGCTCTGCAGGAAGGGGGTGCTCATCAGCACGGGCACAGGATGATCCAGGAGCCCAGGTAGGATCTGTGTCCCCAGTTCCCTGCACAAGCTCATGGGGAGGCAGCTCAGAGCAGCCCAAACACACAGAGGGCAGTGAGGGCTCCTCTGCCTCGTGCTGGGTCTGCTCCAGGTGCCTGCAGAAGGAGGAGAAGGACTCCAGCTCCTGCCATTGACAAAGCAGATCTGGGACTCCCACTGCCAGGGGCTGGATCTGCATCTGGCCACTCAGCAACGCCTGAAAGGTTTTCCTCAAGTCAATTTGTCTAAATATTCTGGGGTTAATGAGACTCTGGAGCTCTGAAGAACCCTGGACCTGTGAGTTTCACAGTTTCCTCATAGACCATAAAAATGCCCAAATCACCCTTTAAAGTTGTTGTTAATAAAACTCTACTACTGGTCTCCAAGAAGGAGCAAGGACTGCCTGAGCCCCAGGACAGGTCCCCAGCTCTCAGAACAGTGGATAGGCCAAGGGCACTGTCTAGATTTCCCTCCAACAAATACTGGTCCAACATCCCCAGCAGGGATAGAACATTCTAGTTGTTTTATTTCAGCCTTTCCCGTGACTAAACTTTCCCCAGTTTCTCTTTGCTGAATTCAGGGTGTTGACAGAAGGGCTGAAATGTTAAAGTTGCACAATGAAGTGCTTGGATAGGCAGAGCATGGGATAAACTGTGGGCAGCAGGGCTGTGCAGAAGTGTGAGGAGCTGGGGGTGATGTCAGTGCTCTGCAGGGTTTCTGAAGTGATTCTCCAGCATTACCTGCTTGTCTCCCTGCAATCATGCTGCAGCATGTGCTGCTTCAGGATAATGACAAGGGAAAGTGCAAGCCTGTACCCAGAGTCAAGAGGTATTTTAAGAACAAGAGGCACTGGATGGACTGCTCAGGGAGGAGGAGGAGGAGCGAGGAAGGAGTGTGGAGAGCAGATCCTGAGGGGAGACAAGGCTCTGGAAGGAGAGATTAGAGCTCTACTGGGCACTGCAGTGCTGACAGCAGCAATCCCTGCCTCTCACCAGTCCCTGCTCTGGGTGTACCTGGGAGGCTGAGCCTCCCTGCATTGCTGGGATGGGAGAGTGAGCCCCGAGCATCCCTGCCCTGCTCCAAGGAGCTGCAGCGAGCAGCACCATCAGCCTTCCCAGCACTCAAGGTTACAGAGCACTGGAGAGGAGGAGAGGGTGTGTGTAGTGACTTGACAGAAATACTAATCCATCTGAGCTGCAGGATTAGGGAAGGAAATTAATAGAAGAACCTGCAAAAAGCATGTACATAACTGGTATATCTGGCTAGTTTATTCCTCTCCTGGGCAGGGAACAGTCTCCCTCTGATGTGAGCCACAGTTACACAGGCTGGGGGGTAATTCTGCAGTCAGTGGTGAAGTTAAGGCTTGAGCTGATCCATGACCAGCTGCAAAGGGTCTTATACCCCTGCTCCCATCCTTGACCCCTCCACCAGCACCAGCTCTGGCACTCACTGGGCTCCTGTAAAACTAAGCTCCTGCAAAGATTTTCATTAGAAAACGAATGTGGGAGAAGAAATGAGTTCAGTGAAGGTCTGGGAAGCCAGAAAGGCATGCCCAGCTGAGCACAGTGGCAGGGAGCTCCTGAAGGGTGAGAAGGGGCATGGTCTTGGTCAGAGCTGTCCCATCGATTCAGGTACAACACCACACTGTACAACAGCACTTTGGGAAATGTGTCTGTCAGAATCCCTCGGGGTGGACCTGTGGCAGTGTTGTCTCACATGCAGGAAACAAATGCCAGTGTTGGTGCAAGGACACTGCGGAGTTAACTCCAGACTGAGGTTAAGAGAGATCAGCTCCTGATCCTGCCACTGACTCTCTGTGACCATGGGAAACTCTGATGGGACAGACAGGTCCCTTCTCACCTTGCCTCTGGGGCTGAAGGTCAAAGAGTCCCTTCAGAGAGTCCCATCCAAAGAGCTGTTCCCGTCTGAAGGGAGGTCAGGGCCAGCCCTGCACCATGGCTGTGCCCCCTCCATGTGCTGTGCCACACAGACTCTGTCCTGGTACTCAGGAACCTCAGCACCTCCCTGGCTTGGAGGGGGGTATTCCCTCTGAATTCTCCATGGCTCCTGCCGCCCCATGGATCCCACCCAGCTTCTCTGCCTTGCACAACAGCACAGCATGAAGTGAGAGGCTCCAGGAGGAGATTTTGACAGGACAGGGATTGAATGTCCCAGTGTTCAGAGAATCCAAGGCAGAGTGAGACAAGCCTGCTCCTGAAGCCAACAGACAGCAGAGCTTGGATTTTATTCCTCTTTTCCAAAGCCCTGCTTGTCCAGGGGAAGAACCAGTGGGTTGGCAGAGGTCTGGACAATCTGAAACCTCCCCAAAAACCCGCTCCTGAACTTTGTCCTGAGGGTCCCACACAGCAGAGCCTCCCAGGGCAGTCCCAGCTATAACCTTCTCTCCTGTCGATGTTTGTGGTGGTCCTCCCCTCTCCACTGTGTCCCCATCCTTGGCTGCTCCCAGTCCAGCTCCAGAGGCCCCTGCAGGCTGAGCTGTGCTGAGGGACAGGCAGAGCCCACAGGGTACTCAGCAGAGGTCTCTCAGTTGCTGCTGGCTTCTACCAATCGACCTCTGAACTTGTTCAGATTCTCTCTCTAATCTGCTTCACCAGACACTTTGTCCCAGGAGGATTGAACTAAATTGAGTTGCAGGGCTGCAAATCATGCAGCGGCCTCATTTTAATCATGGCTATTCAAGTGCTAAGGAATGCAGAAAGTAAATACATATTTGTTTTTAGGCCATCACTTGTCCCATTTGCAAGAGGAAAATGAACATACTCAATCCCTGAGGCTTTGATCCTCGAAGGATAACAGGAAATGAACCTGCTGTAGGAAATACACCCTTGGTTCAATCCTGCTGCCTTTGTCAGAGCTCTTCTTCTGGAGCTGTTAACCCTCTCACTCACATCCTCACGATCTAACAAGGCTTTAACACTTCCCACTCTGCCTGCCACCCCCTCTACAGTCCCTGCTGGCTTCCTGGGGACTGATTTCCCTGAGCACTGATGGGAATGCAACTGCCAGGGTCAAGCCATGCCCTTGTCTGAGCCAGAGCCCCGAGTGCCCAGTGCTGCAGGTGCAGTCTTGGCTGTGCCAGGCTGGCCAGGTGGTTGGGTTTGCAGATCAGCCCTCGGCTTCTCTGCTACTTCAAACACATTTGAATAAATACTCTGCATCCCGGGATTTGATCAGCCTGCACTCCCAGTGCTGCAGTGTCCTTCTCTTTGGCGTGCCCTGCTCTCCATCTGAGCAGCCCAGCTCAGCTGTAACACAGAACTAAAACTCTGGATGCGTCCCAGGCCTTCACACTCTTCTTCTGGGTATTTCCCCTCCTTTAGCTCTAGCTGTGGTTTGGGATCTTCCCTATGCTCCAAGCATGAGTCAGCCTCTGGTCTTCTTTGCTCTCCCTCTCTGCCCTGCTCTCCTTCCATTGTAATCCCTGTGTCTCAGACCTGTTCCAAGGTCATCCCACCTCCTCCCCGAACTTAAAATTCACCTGATCAGTGCCTGCTGGTCATAGTTTTCCCACCTGAATCACAGCTCCCCTCTCACCTAAACTACACCTGGCAGGGTGAGAATAGGAACAAATCCTCTTTTTAATCTCCAGATCAAAGGTACCCACAAGACCCTGGCCATAAAACCTCCCCAGCCAACTGAGGGCAGCTGCTTGTTTTGGATGCTGTGCCAAGCCCACAAATTCAGTGACTGTGGCAGTGTCAAGCAGATCAGATGTGACATTTCTGGCTGTGCCCTCCATTCTGCAATCCAACAATGGTGCCATTAATTCCACAGCTACCTGGGGAATCTGCTCCGAGCTCCTGAGCCTTGATCTAGGCTTTGGGGGTTGTTCTGCAGCTTTACTCAGGAGCACTGGAGTGAATAATCTGGATACTTTTAAAGAGAGCACTTGCTAAACAAAAGCTGCACATTCTGGTACATTCACTTGGGGTTTGAAACAAGATGTGGGAAGAAGTGACTTACAATTTTAGGTACCAGTGACACTGATAACATTGGTATACAAAGAGAGGCAGAGACAACAACAAGCATCTCCTTGCCCTGATGTTAACTGATCCTGCTTGCGTTTCTTCCTGAGAGGTGCTGGAACGGATGGATGGGGACGAATGGCCGAGGAACAGCACCCCTGACCTCTTACACTGACAGTCCCGGCTCCCTCCACACTGCATGGAAACCTCTGGGCAGCACAGAGAGCACGCCGAGCTCCCTCCAGACAGCACAAAGAGCACCCCGGCCCCAGCAGGGCTGTCCTTACCTTCTCCTGGTACTGGCGGCGCGAGGAGTCCAGGGACTGGATGAGGGCGGTGGCGTGGCCGATGAACATGGCGTAGCAGGTGGCCCCCACGATCATGCTGAGCATGGTCAGCCACACGTCCGACATCCCCACCGGTGCCTGCTGCCCGTAGCCGATGCACAGCATGTGGCTCATGGCCTTGAACAGGGCGTACGAGTACTGCTTCCCCCACGAGTCGTTCTGCAGGGACACAGGACACGGCTTCAGCACGGGCACTTGGCATTCTGGACACGGATACGGGGCAGGAAAGCGCCCCTGGCACTGCACCCAAAAATCCCTGTTGGAGGCACCTCGGCATGTTACACAAGAAATTCAATTATTTGGTGGATTGGAGGGCTGGGGGGTCTTTGAAAGCTAGGAGGGCTATGGAGTATCAACCCCTAAACCCCTCAGAGCCCCCATAACTCCTGTATCCCTCACAGAGCCCTTGCACCTCAGTGCCCTCAGAGCCCTTACCAACCCACAAGCCCAGCTTGCTCCATTTGGAAAAATAAGCTCAGATTCCGTGATCTGAGATCACCACTTGGGCCCTGGTTTTTAGAGACTCCATGTGCTTTTTGCAGCAGGGAAGGCAGCCAGTCTGCCTCGCTGGTAACCTGGGACAAACCAAGATGATGCACTGGGAGATTTTCACAATGACCCACGTGTGGGAGAGGGAACTGAAGCAAACCATTTCCTCCCCTGGGAAATGGACTTTAACTGAGAGCTGTAGCAGAAAGCCTGAGCAAGGCTGCCAGCAGCACTGTCTGAGAGTGGGGAAAATCACTGCCCAGCAATTTAGGAAATGGCCAGGGTCTCTGGTCATTACCTAGAGAGATGAGAAGGGCAGAAAATGAAGTTGATAATGTCTGGACAGCAAGCTCTTCTCAGTGCAAAACTGGGCTTTTTCAGAGAGCTGAGGAATTATAAATGGTCTCATTTGAGAGCAGCAACATCCTGCCAGGAGAGGTATGCTGAGACACTTTGTGCTCTCCACTGCAGCTCGCACAGGCAGCACCTCAGCAGTGACATCATGGCACAGGGAGAAAAACTGGCACAAGTTTCCTGGTGACTCTGATTAGCCTGAGCTCATGGAACAGCTGGAGGTGCATCTGCCATCCTGTGGGTACTATCTGCCAGCAAGTTCTTCCTGTGAAACCTTGACGACTAACTGCTCTGTCATCACACATGGCTCTTTCAAGGATGTGAAAATGCCTCTGCTGGGTGCCACTCAGCAGCACTGGGCATTCCTCAGCTGCTCCCTGCTCCTGGGAAGAGGCCAAGGTTATGGATGGCACTTGGCAGACACATATGCCGTGGCACCCTGGAAGGTCACTGCACAGGCCTGCTGGTGGCTTGTCAATAAACAAAGAATTCTCCTGTGACCTCCATCCAGAGCACCAGTGGTCAGTAGTGCTGGGAGCTCTGGAGTTCACTGGGCACCTCCTGGAGGTATTTCATCATGGTCAGGTGGGTGGCTGATGATCTCTCTGCAAGCAGCTCTTGGTGCCACTGATGCCCGTGGAAACTTTTCACAGATCTTACAGGAAGCAAACAGTGGCAAAACTGTGGCACAGGGCTGGAACCTTTGCCAAGGGCTGATGCTTGGCAAGGAGATAAACACATGGACAAAGCCAGCTGATAGCAGCACCTGGCCAGATTCAGTTTCATTAAGCAAGACAGGCCTGATTCCCACTGCAACCAAAAGGGCAAAACCACACAAGTGACAGCAGAGCTGCCACGGGAGCAGCAGCACAGCCACAGCCCAGGACAGACTGCTCCTGCTCCCTGCCAGTGCCAGCCTGCCAACAGAGCAGGAACCTGGGAAAAACCACCCTGGAGCCAAGAGAGAGGGGCAAGAGACAAAGTGGCCATTGGTGACGGCTGCTGGCTGTGCCCTTGGCATGAGGAGATGCAGCCCAAAGGAGCAGAGGACAGGGCAGGACAGGCGGTTTGTCCCCTGGCCAGGGCACAGAAAGGGTCTGGCCACGGGAGCTGTCAGAGGTGTGAGGCCAAAGGAGTGACCCCTCCTGCTCCTTTGCCTCCAGGCCTGGGCTGTGGCTCTGAGGCCCAGCCAAAGAAGTGGTGGGTACATTTTCCACCCCCAGGTTTTGTGGCATTTTGCAGAGCCACTTCTGCTCCTTGTGGGCACCGGGCCTCTCACATAGCTCCCACAGGCATCCTGCACTTCCAGGAGCCCCCTTCCCTCAGCCCTGCTGTCCTGGCAGTCTGAAGCCATGGCCCTGCACTCAGGGCATGGCAGCTGCTGTGACTTCCCTGGCTTTAGCCCATCTATTGTCCCTCATCCTGAGAGAGCAGAAGGGAGCTCTCATACTTGGCCGCACTTTGCTTAAAATGCTGCATCCCTGCAAAGGTGGACAGCACATTCCCAGAGGTACTGGGGCACAGGGAGCAGTGCAGCTGTCCTGTCCCATCCCTTGCTGAATGAATTCCTTCTTCATTCCTTCACTGGGTGCTGCAGGAATGCTGCTGCCCTCTGAGTTCAGTGTGGCAAGAGTTTAACAGGGCAGCACATCTCCACCACAGACCTGAGAGCAGGGACAAAGGAAGCTGAGCTGAAATCCCAAAGGGAGCCTGGGCAGACAGAGCAATAATAGCTGAGCAGGAAAACTGGCTGCCAGGCTCTTTAGTGGCTGTGAACATCTGGGTAGCAGGCAGGCTCGAGGTTTAAAAGCCATTCTTCCAGCAACTTGCTGCTCGGGAGTGCTGTTTACAAAGAAGCTTGCCAGTGTTTTGTAGGAATTAGTCATCCAAAACTGTAACATCCAATATGCCGAGCTCCTGCAGCCTGCACAAACACTGCTGGCTCCCTGGGAATTGCACACCTCCAAATCCCAGGCCAATTCCCAGCAGCAGCAGGGCTCCTGTGAGGACAGGCTGCGGGCGCCAGACTGAGGAGACAGCTGAGGGGTGAGAGCTGCAGGAAAACACAGAGCTTTCCAAACAAACCCCGAGCACCCAGCTCTGCTGGGAAAGCACATCAAGGACTGCTCAGAGAGAGGCACTTCTGTGAAGGGGAAGCCTTTCAGAGCAATTACCTTTAGGATACCAAGTGTGAAGAGCACTGGATGCTATGTGATGATTCTTCACTTACAGGTCTCAGTACCTCTTTAGTTTTCAGGTGTTTTGTTTTCCACAGGATGAACAGACAGGTCAAGCCCACAGTACTTTAGGCCAGACTAGAAGAGGTTCCAAATGCAGTGTGGACATGGGTTTATCAGCACCAGGTGCCTCATCACACCGCCACAGCTCATTCCTGTAAGAGCCATACCCTATCTATTACCCAGGTACACCAGTCCCCAGGGCAGCAAGGCTGCACCACTCCACAGATACTGGAGTGGCTAAAATGGCCCATTAAGGGAGGGAAATGAGGCCTTAAACTGCAGAGGGAAAATGACTCATTAAGCAAATCCCAAAGCAAGCAAAAGAGGAGCTACAGATCTGTGCCTGTTCACAGCCAAGAGGGGGTTATCTCAGAGGCACGAAGAGACTTTGCAAAAAGGAGTGAAAAGACTTTGAAGCAGTTTCTCAGACTGGTTTGTTTTTAGCATCCACACTGGCAGTGCTGGAAGGGCTTCTCTGGCATTAGAGTCTGGCCTTCTCAGATCCACCTTTGAATACTTGGACACACTTCCCTGGAACATTTCAAAGGCACTGCTGGGTTCTGTAGTAACTTACAGAACCACCTGAAGGCAAACTGCAGTGTCTGACAGTGTCTGACAGGGTATTTTGGTTCTCATGTACATGTGAGTGTGTCTGGTTGAATCCTCACTGGAGAGGAGGAGTGAGACGAATAAAGACACGGAGATGTACTGGAAGTTCTTGGGATAGGGGCATAGTCCTGGCTTACACCTGACTTATACCATTAACACTTGGAGAACTCAGGAGCTGCCTCCAACCATCCCCGCCCACCCACCCCTGGAATTTGCTGGGCTGTGAAAACACACCTCTAGATCAGGTTTAAAGGATGGGAACAGTGGGGGAACACATGGAGATGACAGGTCAAACTTCACCTCGGGGAGAACCTGCCTCTTCTGGGCTTTTTCCAAGGGAAACTGGAAACATGGCCTTCACCTGACGGTAGGGATCTTCTCAGGGCTCTGAGCGTTGCTGTCCCACTTGCCCCAGGAAGCCTTTCCTGGTAGCTCTCCCAAGCGCCCTGTGCTCCTGGGGATCCAGACTTGGGCACCCATACCCTGCCTGGGCTCACAGTGCCTGTACCCAGCCATGTGCATGGAGTGCTTTTGCCTCTTTTCCAGCCCTGCTGTCCTCCCCATGTCGTGCTGCTCCCAGCTGGCCTCCCTGGACAGCCTCTGGAGGTGCCTGTCACCCTGCCTTCCCTGGAAAGGCCAGTATTCCCAGTTATGGGCCCTTCTGCCCTGCCCATCCTGGTTTGGACTGGTTTTGGTCCCAGCTGGGGAGGGCACTCCCTGTGCCTGTCACCCTAGGCTCCAGGTTCCCACCCCAGCGGAGCTGCCCTGCTCCTGCTGCTCCTGACAGACTTTCCAGAACATGGCATCTCCTGCAGATTCCTGACCTGCTGAGGGAGGGCTCCACGGGAACGTGCTCCCCTTGTTCTGGTGGAGGGGAGGCTGATCAGAGTTTGCTGGGCAAGCAGCTGCACTGGCCTTGGGCATCTCTGTCCTCCCCGCAGGGTTCATGGGTTCAGCACAGCACCCAGGGGAGGAGGCCATGTGTTCCCAGCAGCTTTCAGGGCTCAGCAGAGCTCAGATCTCTGGGAGAGGAGCTGCCAGCCCGGCTCTGGGGGAGCAGCACACACTCTGCAGCTGACTTACCAGTGTTTCCAGTTTTTAATAAAAGTGCACTGCAGGAAAGCTAATGCTGAAGCCCCTGGGACTGGGGCTCAGCAATTAAAACTGCAAACATCCTGCCCTGCCGTTTCAGGAGCCAGACACCCACTGCTTCTACGGCTGCTGAAGATGGAACATGAGGCATGTGGAAAACACCAAGATGAACCAGACTCGGGGATTTATCAAGGCCCTGAAATGTTTTTGGCAACACCAGACCCTTCACAAATCCCCTGGATGAGGATCAAACCCTTAGGAAACAGATGGGAGGTGATGAATCTTCTTTCCCTGCAGCATGGAAATCAGGGCTGGTTTTGGAGTTTTTTGGAGTGCTAAGTGGTGGGAAACCCCAGAGCAGAGGAAGAGAAGCACCAGCACACTCACAGACAAAGCCTCGAAAGAGTCTGGACCTCACTTCCAGCTCCCCTTGGCTGTAGCAGCTTTAGAAGATTCCCTTTTTCCCAGATTTCTGGCTCCTGTGTGTAATAATCAGGGCAGCTGTGAAGCAAGGGTATTTATTTATCTCCTCAGAGCTCCAACCAGGCTGGTACAGAATGTTCCAAAATCCTGGCTCCCTGGCACTGAGGCCATCTTGGCCTCTCCCCTCCCAGCCACGTCCATCACACAGAGCCATGCTGGAACCTTCCATCCACATCCTGGCACCAAAGCCTGAGAAGAGCCCAGAGCTCCAGTTTCTTATTTCCTGACTCTGTGGCCTCTCTCAATACTCCCCTCCAGATCAGGTGTAAATTGTTTCACTGATAATGCCATCCACATCCACCACTGGTCCCAGTGACAGGCCTGGAAATCTTCTCAGATTAAAGGACATTATTGAGACAAAAAAAACCCCTATCTGGTTCCCCAGGAACTACTGCACTCTTTGTTAAATATTCTAACCCCAGGCTATTTTGGGGCTGCTATATTCCCGTACAGCTTCTGGAGTGGAAGCCCCCTGAACTATAGGCGGGGCATCTCTCCAGTTCTTCATCCCACTTTCCTGAGGCTCCATTTTCAGAGATAATGGGTTTTTTTCCACTTCTTTTAAGTGGAACAAAAAAAGAGAAGGTGATTTAGCTGCAGGGAAGAACCAGAAAAAAAAAATCCTCCAAGGCGAGTTTAATTCCCAGCTTCAGAGGCTCTCAAGGCTGGGACGACAAGGCTGCAGCATGAGGAAAGCTCTGCCCTGGATAGGAGCTGCCTCCCCTGCCCTCCTGGAGCCTGCTGAGCCTTCCTGCCTCTGGAATGCATCATGCCCTCTCTCCCCAGCCTTGCTGCTAAGGTTTACCATGGCTAAATATTTTCTTCCTCTGTCCCATGTCCTGCCACTTTTGCAGGCCCTTCCCACTGGCAGTTTCAACCCCAGCAGCTTCACCTTCTTCCCCAAGGGACAGATGGGGAGAGCCAGGAGCTGCTGTTGCCATCAGCAGCCAAATGTTGGGATGAGGAAATCGTGGTCCAAATGTGCTGCTCTGAAGCCACCCTGCAAGGGCACTGTGGCCAAGTCACCCCTGGGATGTGGATGAGGCCACCTGCACCTCTGAGCTCCCTGGCACGAGGAGCTGAGCATCCTCTTGGCCCTGAGCAGCACAATGGGGCCCCAATCTCTGACTGCTCCTGCCACATAAATAACAAAAAGGCAGCACAGGGAAAGTCAGGCAGCTGCTGCACAGGTTGTTGTTCTGCTGGAGATAAGCAGAGAGTTCCAGACTCCAGAACTGGCAGTCTGGCAACTTGCAGCAGCACAAGCACGGGCAGCCTGCGCCCACAGCCCTGCACGTGGGAGGCAGGGCAGGCTGGCACATCTTTAATACATTTTACATTTGTTCGTTCTGCCCCAGCGCCTGATTATTTCCTTTATTCAAGAAGAAATTGGCTGGGGGAATCTGGAGGTTAAGAACTGCAAAAGGAGGCAATTTTTTAAGCTTTGTCAGTTTTTGCTGCTTAATCAACTGGACATTGTCCCTTTGAATGAAAGCTCCTGAATTCTCAGCAAGATGGTTGAAAGGTCCCACGAATTCACTGTGCCTTTGCCAGATGGTGTCAAACTCCCTCCCAGCAACAGCAGGGCACAGCTTTGGATGGCACTGGGCAGTGTGGCTCCTCATCCCGTGGCCGTGGCTCACTCCGGGGTGGGGGGCTGAAAGGCACCAGCAATGGGAATTACGGATCAGCCCCAGCCCTGTCTCTGGGACTCCATATACTCGGATTTCAGAGGGAAGCAGTTTCCATGCCTGCTCCTTGCTGCTCGGTGCCAGGAGAGGGAGCCTGGCTCCTGCCATCTGCGGCTCTGACGGGGCCAGTCCTGCTCCGAGCCCCGGGACTGTGTCCCTGCAGGATCTGCCTCCCTGTCCCGGGACTGTGTCCCTGCAGGATCTCCCTCCCTGTCCCGGGACTGTGTCCCTGCAGGATCTGCCTCCCTGTCCCGGCACTGTGTCCCTGCAGGATCTGCCTCCCTGTCCCGGGACTGTGTCCCTGCAGGATCAGCCTCCCTGTCCCGGCACTGTGTCCCTGCAGGATCTGCCTCCCTGTCCCGGGACTGTGTCCCTGCAGGATCTGCCTCCCTGTCCCGGCACTGTGTCCCTGCAGGATCTGCCTCCCTGTCCCGGGACTGTGTCCCTGCAGGATCTGCCTCCCTGTCCCGGGACTGTGTCCCTGCAGGATCTGCCTCCCTGTCCCGGGACTCTGTCCCTGCAGGATCTGCCTCCCTGTCCCGGGACTCTGTCCCTGCAGGATCTCCCTCCCTGTCCTGGGACTGTGTCCCTGCAGGATCTGCCTCCCTGTCCCGGGACTCTGTCCCTGCAGGATCTGCCTCCCTGTCCCGGGACTCTGTCCCTGCAGGATCTCCCTCCCTGTCCTGGGACTGTGTCCCTGCAGGATCTGCCTCCCTGTCCCGGGACTCTGTCCCTGCAGGATCTGCCTCCCTGTCCCGGGACTCTGTCCCTGCAGGATCTCCCTCCCTGTCCCGGGACTGTGTCCCTGCAGGATCTGCCTCCCTGTCCCGGGACTCTGTCCCTGCAGGATCTGCCTCCCTGTCCCGGGACTCTGTCCCTGCAGGATCTCCCTCCCTGTCCCGGGACTGTGTCCCTGCAGGATCTCCCTCCCTGTCCCGGGACTCTGTCCCTGCAGGATCTCCCTCCCTGTCCTGGGACTGTGTCCCTGCAGGATCTGCCTCCCTGTCCCGGGACTCTGTCCCTGCAGGATCTGCCTCCCTGTCCCGGGACTCTGTCCCTGCAGGATCTCCCTCCCTGTCCCGGGACTGTGTCCCTGCAGGATCTGCCTCCCTGTCCCGTCACTCTGTCCCTGCAGGATCTCCCTCCCTGTCCCGGGACTCTGTCCCTGCAGGATCTGCCTCCCTGTCCTGGGACCGTGTCCCTGCAGGATCTCCCTCCCTGTCCCGGGACTCTGTCCCTGCAGGATCTGCCTCCCTGTCCCGGGACTCTGTCCCTGCAGGATCTGCCTCCCTGTCCCGGGACTGTGTCCCTGCAGGATCTGCCTCGGTGCTCACAGCGCTGAAAGCCCCGGGGGATGTAAGGAGGATCGGGAAGCTGGGGGATACCTGTGGGTGCTGCTGGGCTGTCACCCAGGGGCTGTGTTTAGGGGTCAGAGGTGGCATGGGGAGCGCAGCATGTGGGACGCTCCAGAGGAGAGACTGAGCTGGTTATTCATAATTATTTATTATGAGCTAATCAAGGGGATGAAAAATGCAACACCTGGCGAGTGCTCTGCTCATCGGTCTCGCTCTTTGGAAGGATACAGTGGGAAGAGAGTGGAAACAGGGGGGGAAAAGATAAAATAAGGAAGAAAGGAGGAAACATAACCATGTCCAAACGTTCTCTGCTCGGCACTCACCACCATGCGGTTGAGGGACACCCAGCAGTCGTCGGGGAAGTCCTGCAGCATGGGCACCAGGAACTGCAGGCAGCCATCCCAGTGGCACAGCAGCAGCATCATCCCGATGAGGTTGACGATCCTCACCACGGCACTGGCCAGGTCGTAGGTCATGTGGAAGATCTGCGGGCCCACAGGAGCAGGTTAGATGGCAGCTCCCCCAAACAACCCCCCCAGTGTAATAACACACATTGTCAGGGTCCAGAACCCTGCTGAAGGGACAGAAGAGCTGCACCAGCTCAGGTCAGGCACAGTGTGCAAGCAGAACCAGCTGAAAAACATCAAAACCAAAATCATCATCAGTCATCCCTCCTGCCCTGCAACTTTGCCTTCTAATTTACAATTAAAATCTCCATAACTCCTTCTATAAAATAAGCAGGTTGCAAATATTTCTGGACCATCAGCTGCTCCTCAGGAATCAACCCTTATCATTGCATCTTTTAGCTGCTATGCCCTTCTTTGATTTCTGCTCTTGCTGGATGTGTGTTTCACAGTGATCCATGGTGGCAACTGCCTTTGTACTGGATGTCAGCTGCAGTCTCTGCATGTGTCAAATGCAACGAGGAACGGCCTCCAACTCGGCAGAGGCTTCTGGGAGAGGAGCTGATTAATCTATTTTCTTGTGTTCCTTGTATTCTGCTGCTACACCTGTGCCCAGGTGGGCAAGAAGAGAGAACCATGGCAGAGAGGGCTGGTTTTCCTCATCCTTCAGTTCTTCACATGGAAAATAAAGCTGCAAACACAACTTTCTTACAGGTCAGAAGTGACCCAGCCCCTGATCCAGGGAGTTTCAAGTGCCTCACCTTGGCATCACCTTCCAAGGGACATGAGTGTCACCCAGGGAGGTTTGTGACACAGGGGACAGGCTGCGTGATGTGTGACCAAATTCATACACCTCCTGGCTGCTCCAACAGGGATAATCCTACTCCTCCCACCACCATGGTACTGTGTGCCTCCCACCTTTACCTGCACCTGATCACCCTATCATCCCACAGGAAGGCAGCTCAACAGCTAAAGCAGCAGAAAGCTTTTGTTATCAGGCAAAGGAATCACATTTTTCCAGCTTGAATTGCTGCTCTTAGAGCTGGCTGTCCAGATGGAATGCCTGTTTCCCCACCAGCCATCCCCACCTCAGGGTCACACGCTCACAGCAATGCCCACAGCAATGCCCACGTGCCCAACCCTTGCTAGGAGGGAGCACAAAGAATGCTGGAATCCAGAAGGATGAATGGTTTGGGTAACTGCTGCTAACTCCATTATTTCCCTGCATCCAGGCTGGAGCCCACACTGCTAGTGTGAGAAAGGCCATTTGAGTGATCTTTCAGGGCTGAAAAGAAGAATATCTCCAAAATCCAGCATGAAAGGCTGTTCTAGGAAATCCAGCTCTTGCTGCTGACTCAATAGGTCAGTATGAAAGCTGAGCACATAATTCATACGGAATAATTCCTCCTGGTTTCCTCTTTTTTCCTCCCCCTGCAGAAATGATCATTCTCATTTAGATAACCCAGAGCAAATCCATCCTTTTGGAATGAGAGCCTGGGGCTGTGCTTTTAATGAAGCTGGAGCAGCAGTTTGCAGAAGGATCTTTCGAACCACCAGGGTTTTTCTGTGCTAATGACTTTTCTTCTCACACCTCCGGGTGTTTTTCAAAGAGCTCCAGCCCTGCTGTAACCCAGGGAGCTCCAGCCAGGGGCAGGGAGAAGCCCTGTCAGATTGAGGAAGGAAGTGCCTTCCTTCCTTTGACAGATGAAAAGCAGACAGCCAAGAGCTCGAGGGTATGGATGGCTCAGGGACCAGGTGATGAATATGGAGCTTCTGAGAGGAAGCTTGGGATCTATCCGAGTCAGGGTAGGGAAGAGAGCCTTTATTTGGTGCATGCAGAGAGATAGGAGAGGATGGATTCAGCTCCTGCTCTGCACCTTGGGATCTGGACTGTAACACCAGAGCCACTGGATGGGAACAGACCACTGAGGGTGACACACCTGGGCTGTGGCACCTGAGAAGGAGCTGCACCATGGCTCAGGGATTCCCAGGAGTGATTGTGATTATGAACGGCAACGTCTGAGCTGCAGGTGAGACAACTCCAGTTCCAAATGTCTCAGGAGTTCCCAGCTCCTGCCCACTCCTTGGAAAACATTTGCATTTCCATGCAAGAGAAAACCAGGAAGCACTCCTGGTGCAGCACACAGGAATAACTGTGCAGGGCTGGAAACACACACCTTCCACTGAGAAGCTCCTACTGCAAAGAGGTGCTAGTGTGGCAGGGAATTCTGATCCAGTAATGTGCTGCAGGGTGTGGCAGTGCCCTCCAGCACTTCCTTGGCTCACCAGGGAAAGGAGGACCAGGAACATTCCAGAAAAGCTGGCCCATGCACGAGCACAGGAACATGAGTGGTAACTGCAACTTCTCTGGTTTCCATCAGGAACACTCGGGGCTTTGTGCCCTGCTGTAACATAACCCAGGCTGGGTCCCAGAGCACCACAGCTCCTTCCACCCCAGCACTGCCTGTGCTTCCTGCCTTCCTGCTGCTTGCACTGGCAAAAAGGTAGCCAGGAGAAGAGCCGAGTATGGATTCACACTTAAAGGATTTTCTTGGATAGAGTTAATATCCCTGTTTTTTGACAGACCAAAACAAGCTCTGGTTTCAGCATCTCTGCTACAAAATCAGCGCTGTGCTTCCAGCCAGAGGACACCTTGCAATTCTTGTGGAAAGGACAGTTTGGGAAAGTGGGAGGACCAAAACTTCCCTCAAAAAATTCATTTCTGGTTATGTAAGAGCTCCATCTTGGAAACTCCACTTATATGGAACAAGCTGCCGGGATCCTATCAGAAGGAATCTGAAATCCTGTCAGCCCCAATAACTGTGCACACCTCCTCCATCCTGGACTGCAGCAGCATTCCTCCAACCCCAGCACTTCAGCTGGAAGGAATCAAGGACACCTTGGAGAAGTGGGGCCTGGCTCTGGCAGTGGCTCCAATAAAGGCTGTGTGTTTAATTAGGCATGCTGGTCTGTGCCAGCACAAGGCTTGGGCACTGCCCAAACCACAGCTGGGGCCACCACAATCCCTCTGCTCCAGGATGGCCACCACAGTCCCTCTGCTCCAGGATGGCCACCACAGTCCCTCTGCTCCAGGATGGCCACCACAATCCCTCTGTTCCAGGATGGCCACCACAATCCCACTGTTCCAGACTGGCCACCACAATCCCTCTGCTCCAGACTGGCCACCACAATCCCTCTGTTCCAGACTGGCCACCACAATCCCTCTGTTCCAGGATGGCCACCACAATCCCTCTGTTCCAGACTGGCCACCACAATCCCTCTGTCTGAAGATGGCCACCACAATCCCTCTGCTCCAGGATGGTCACCACAATCCCTCTGTTCCAGACTGGCCACCACAATCCCTCTGTCTGAAGATGGCCACCACAATCCCTCTGCTCCAGGATGGTCACCACAATCCCTCTGCTCCAGATTGGCCACCACAATCCCTCTGTTCCAGGATGGCCACCACAATCCCTCTGTTCCAGGATGGCCACCACAATCCCACTGTTCCAGACTGGCTGCCACAATCCCTCTGTTCCAGGACTGCCACCACAATCCCTCTGTTTGAAGATGGCCACCACAATCCCTCTGCTCCAGGATGGTCACCACAATCCCTCTGCTCCAGATTGGCCACCACAATCCCTCTGCTCCAGGATGGCCACCACAATCCCTCTGCTCTGGCTGTCTGGTGTCCTGGGGCTGCCCTGTCCATGGGGACATCCTGGGGCAGTGCTGTGCAGGGCAGCAGCTGCACAGACCCTGTCTCTCCATCTGCTGGCACATCGAGGCTGGGATCTGACTGCACTTCCCTGCTGGTTTTTCATGCTCTGGAGGTGCTGTGTCTGGAACCAAGGGGCTTTCCTGGGGCTTTGGGGGCCCTGATGCAGAGGCACCCCAATGATCCCAGCTGAGGCAGCATCCAAGCACTGATACCAGCAGGACTCGCTGCCATCCACGGGGCTCCTGAACAGATTCTGCTCCACAGGAAAGCACTGAAACTGCTTGCTGCCCTTCACTGCTGCACTGCCAACGTGGCAGGAATTCTGTAGCTCCACATCCTGGCTGATCCCGAGCCAGTGCTGGTGTCTGTGCCCACAGCATGGTTAATATACAACTGTGATAAATCCCCTGGGGATAATCAAAGAGCTGTGACACTGCTCCAGCTTAATAGAAAGCAAAGAATTTACTCTTCATTTATGGCTTTAAAAACCCACAGACCTGAGAAGGAAATACAAATCTCAAAAGAGAATCAAAACAGTCTTCTACACTGTTGTGAGTGCTCCAGGGTCAGAGTTAAGGTTGTTCTGCTGTGAGGAAAAATGTGTTTACTTACATTTAAGAAGAGTATTTGTGGGCTGTGGGGAAGAAAGTTGACATGTCTTTCAGTCTGCCTTTCTCTCCTTGGCTTTTGAAGATAACAGAGGTAAAGATCCATTTTCCTCACAGAGGCATTAGTTGCCTTTCCAAACCTCAGTGTTAATCTCCCGATAGACTGGGGATAGGTGGCTGCTGCAAAAAACTTTTCTGAGCCTAAAATCCAGTTTAGCCAGATTACTGAGGGGGGCTGTGCTGAGGCCCTGCAGCAGTAGCTGCTGTGGCTCTGGATCACCCAAAACCACTCATCCTGTTTAGTCTTGAGAGCAGCCTGGAAAACAAGCTCATTCCAGACAATGTGCAAACTGAAGGCTGCTCACCGAAACAACAGTGGTCTAGGTGATTTGAGGAACAGTGCCAGTTCTCGTGGCAAATGTCACCTTCTCCACACCCATGGTGAGCCCTGACTGACACAGTCCACATAAGAGAAGGGTTTGGGAGCCCTGATGTGCAGATCCATCCTGGGAGGCTGTGGAGAGGGAGATACAAAGACCACAGACCTGGGAAGACAGGCTTCCCCAGGAGGACAAAGCTGCCTGGGGATACACAGAGCACTGAGACTTGGGAGCGCTGAGCACACCCAGGGCACAGAGAACCAGCCCTGAGCACACCCAGGGCACAGAGAACCAGCCCTGAGCACACCCAGGGCACAGAGAACCAGCCCTGAGCACACCCAGGGCACACAGAGCCAGCCCTGAGCACACCCAGGGCACAAAGAGCAGCCCTAAGCACACCCAGGGCACAAAGAGCCAGCCCTGAGCACACCCAGGGCACAAAGAGCCAGCCCTGAGCACACCCAGGGCACACAGAGCCAGCCCTGAGCACACCCAGGGCACACAGAGCCAGCCCTGAGCACACCCAGGGCACACAGAGCCAGCCCTGAGCACACCCAGGGCACAAAGAGCAGCCCTAAGCACACCCAGGGCACAAAGAGCCAGCCCTGAGCACACCCAGGGCACAAAGAGCCAGCCCTGAGCACACCCAGGGCACACAGAGCCAGCCCTGAGCACACCCAGGGCACACAGAACCAGCCCTGAGCACACCCAGGGCACAGAGAACAGCTCTGAGCACACCCAGGGCACAAAGAGCAGCTTTGAGCACACCCAGGGCACACAGAGCCAGCCCTGAGCCATCCTGAGCACACACAGCAATCCATGTTGGCAGGGAAAGGGCCATTCCCCCAGGAATTCCACCTGTGGAGTGTACCCAGCCCACTGGGACACACGGTGTTTCAGCAAGGGAAAACATCTCAGCTGCTCTTTTCCTTCTTCTCATGCTGCTGTGGGAAATGCATCATCCCCCACTCCTTGCTCCTTCCTCACCCTACCCAACTTCCTATTTATTCTCCCAGTTATGTCACACTTAAGCTGTGTCAAAATATAATCTAAGTTGGCTCCAAGATTTTTCCTGCCCTGAGCAACTCCTCAGGTTTTGGTCTTTAGGAAGAATTGACTGATTTTTACACATTTTCTTCTTTGGAAGAGCAGACAAAATGCTATTCTAGTCACTATATTATACGAAGATAGACACTCCAAATTTCCAAGGCAACTGTTGCTGCAAACAGGCTGAGCTGGGGAAGAAGGAGAAGAATGATGTAAAGGAACACAGTTGGGTTTATTGACACCTTGGGAAGCGGGATCCCTTCAGAAGGAGCAGCGCTGGGTCAGACAGCTCTGGGCTGCACTGATCACAGCATGCCTGGCAGGAGGAGGGAGCTGGGATCCAGACTGTTTGGGCCAGGGCTGGGAGCAGCAGGCAGCAGATGGGCCGGAGCAGGGATGGGCTGTGCAGCACAGCTACATCTGCAGGCTGTGTGCACGCTCCAGCACGGGCTGGGGCTGCGCGCTCGCCCGCGTTCTGCTGTGCCAGCACCCACGGCCAGAGCCAGATCAAGTTTTAGATGAAGGCAAGAGTTTGGGGTTGATTCTCTTTTTCTGCTTGCTTTGCACCGAACGACATGAGCAATGTCAGCAGAGTTGCTGATGCTGCCTTAAGCCAGGGCTGTGATTCACCCGGGCCGCGTGCCGGCCCCGCTGCCTGGAGCAGCCGCTCGGAGGGGAGCGCTCCCAAGCCCAGGTGTTAGCAGAGATAGCCAAGCACATTTTACACTCGAAATACAACAATCCTTTGTGCTGCCACGACAGTTTTCCTCTGCAGGTCTCGGGGGGCTGTGCTGACATTTCATCTGCTGTGCTCCCTATCTCCACAGAACGCCTGAGCTCCGCTATTCCGGAGGGGCCAGCAGGGCACGGAACGGGGGAAAAAGCCTCTTGCACTGGAAGCTGAGGGCAAAGTTTTCAGCCAAACCTCGGGCTGGCAGCTGTGATCTCCTGCTCATAGACTGTGGGTGAGCCAGGCCCAAGGAGGTGTCTCAGTGTGTGTGTGCAGACAGGGCAGCACAGCCAGTGCTCCTGCCACAGCCTGGGGCCGGAAAGCTCTGTAAGGTCACCAGGCAAGCCTCCACCTCCTCCTCGGATGATTTCCCAGGCAGCTTGCTCCTGGCTACTGGAAGTTCTGCCCCAGGCAGGAGCTCAGGAAAGAGAGACAGAGAACAGCAGACAGCCTGTGCAAAAGGGAAGGGGGGGAATGGCATTTTCTTGCCTTCTCCCTCTGAAGGAAAATATTTACAGCAGAGAAAGGTGAAATAGCAGGACTAATTAGCACTGAGAAGGCTGGCATAGCTGGCAGATGTTTATGGATATATATAAACCCCAAAGATCCTGCCACCACCGTGTGTTTTGCCTCTTGCACTCTCAGAGTAGAGGTTGTCATGACAGCAGCCCCCCTTCCTCTCCCCATGCCACCATTCCCAGCCTAGACTTTAATCTTCATCATTTTAAGAACTTTTGTCACCACGGCAACGTGACACAGACTTTTAAAAATATTTTCTAGCACAACTCAAACGACTGTCTTTCCTGCGTGGTTCCCTTTAAACCTCCAGGAGAAAACATTTGGGGTTGGGTTGTGGCACCACGGGATGAGTGTGAGACTGCCCTGGGTGTGAGACAGCAGCGGCAGGAGCTGCCTGGAAGGACAGTGCCACTGCCACCTCCAGGAACAGCAACACGAGGACTGGGGCCAGTGCTTTTTCCAGAAGCTGTGACTTTGGAGGAAGCCCTCCCTTGTTTTTCCATGGGGTTTATGGAAAAGATCTCTTGGTACAGTCAACTGCCTTTGGAAAAGGGAAGGAAAACAAGCCCCCAGAGCTGTAAATAGGTTGGGTGTCTCATTCTCAAGGGGAATTAGATACTTTACCTGCTGAGGCTGGCTCTAATCTCTCCAGGCTCTTCTCTGCATCTTTGGGAATTGTAGTCCATCTGAGAAGCTTGCAATGAATCACTGCTGGAAATGGGTCATGGGCTTTTTTGGATGTTTAAGAATGACCACAGTCATCAGACTAAAAGGTCTGCCTTGCTCAGGAGCTATACATAGATGTGCCCAGGGAAAGGAATATTTGGGATGCTGAGAGGAAAGGAGGCTTAAATCCCTAAGAAATGGATAAGACATACCAGTGGGTGGAAACTGGAGCCTGCAGGCCTGGAAATGGCTCCAGAAGGGGCACTGGGAGGTGCAGGGTGGTCCCAGGGTCCGTGCTGGCTCAGAGCAGGAGTCCCCCTGGAACAGCAGCAGTGGGAGGTGATGGATGCCTGACCCAGGTGCTGTAGGTGATGCTGCAACCTCTGCCAGGAGGGCTCATTTGTGTTCTGAACAAAACCTGCCTGGGTTAAGTGGGAAAACAGCCTGGAATACACTGAGCCCCCAGGCCTACAGTCAGTGCAGGCAGCTGGCTTGGAGCAGCACTGAGCAAATGCACTGCTCAGGACGTGCCAGCCCCCAGGCCAGTGCCAGCCTTGCCCCTGCTCAAGATGTGCCAGCCCCCGGGCCAGTGCCAGCCTTGCCCCTGCTCAAGATGTGCCAGCCCCCGGGCCAGTGCCAGCCTTGCCCCTGCTCAAGATGTGCCAGCCCCCGGGCCAGTGCCAGCCTTGCCCCTGCTCAGGATGTGCCAGCCCCTGGGCCAGTGCCAGCCTTGCCCCTGGAACTGTTTCCAGCCAGGACATGATGAAGCTGTGCTAAGGAAGGGGTTCCCAACTCTTTTCCTCCCAGCTCCCAAAGCTGGGCTGTGCCACAACCCTTTGGAAGCTCTTTGACTTCCATGAAGTGACAGCTTCAGCACAGTCTGAAGGTCCCTGATCAGGCAGTAGAAGTTTAAGACCAGTAAATTAAATCACTTAATGTTTTAGAGCTGTTGTCTTGGATGCTCATCTGATGCCCCTCTGATGGTCCCTCTGCAGCATTTGAGAGCGGATTCAGTGAACGTCTGGTGTGCCACAGGTGCCTCCCTGTCTCCATCCCAGAGCCTGACCTGGGAACCAGGGACTGCCAGCTCTGTTTGTATCCAGAAACACACCACCAGGACACGGCAGGAACACAATCACATCAAGAGAACAGACTCTTAAATAAGAAAGAGAACTGTCTTCTCAAAATTCTAACTGCCTGCAGAACAGTCTCTTGTTCCCAATTTCAGAAAGAAATCAGCAGTGACCTTTGTTTTATTATTCCTTTCAGTGCCACCTGAATTTTTTTGTTTAAAATTCAGAACAGATCTTTTAAAATCCAAGCTTGATGCCTAGGGATCCATATGATTAACAGCTGAGATTGAATATGAACTCATTAGGTCCCACCCTGGAACTGCAAACTTGCTGAAGAACCAAAGAACTCCTGCAGTTTGCTCTTGATCAATTAACATTATTTCTTTAATGCTGCCTGCATTTCAATCAAGACAGCAAAGCACACACTTGTTCTCCCTCTGCTAACCCAGTTTGGGATTTTGTAGGAGTACAGGGGAAGAAGAGAGCCAAAAATACACACCCCAAAAGGAGCACATTCCTGTTTGTCTGTGGAAGGTTCTCTCTGCTGGGCATGGCAGGGGCAGCGCGGGCAGGTGAGGTCCTGGCACAGCCCTCGAGTTATATTTGATTATTTCCTGTCCCAAAGCAGGACCTGTGGCTGCCCCAGCCTGGCACAGCCTGCCAGGATGCTCTGTGCTCTGCAGGGACTCTGAGTGCTCTCACCTAACTCAATCCTGTGCTCTAATTCCATTACAACCACGGCAACCGGGCACAACTTCCAGCCTGGACTCCTGGGATGCTGTCAGGGGCTGGAACATCCACGGAGGAAGCTCGTGGCAGGCCTGGAGCTGGGAATGTTTCCTGTGGCACGGGGCAGAGCGTGGGCACAGATCACGGGAGGAGAGGACGCGCAGCCCTGCAGCCTGGCTGTCACAGGGGCTGAGCCCTCGCCTGCAAAGGGATCCACTCTGGGAACTCTTGGCTTTTCCTGCATTTCAGAGAAGGCAGAAAAAAGGACTGAGGCACTTCCCCCCACCCAGGGACAGAAACCTTTCGGCTGCAGCCCTGGAGGGATTGGGAAGAGCTGTGCCAGGCCGTGGGCATGGGGAGCACAAACTCCAATGGCTTTGTCAGCGCTGGGTTTTGCCTAAATTGCTGTGACAGAAACCAGTGTGAGAACACCCAAGGATTGAATCATCTCTGGGGGACCTCAGCAATGACAACTTCCCTGCCCAGACTGACATAAATGTGTTTCAATGCAGTGTCACACGTCACAGGCAGCCCAGGACGAGTGACAGGGACACAAATGTCCTCCCACTCTGCTGAGGCAACAAGAGCAATGTAACCTTTTCCTGCTGCACCTGAGAGGGGACAAATCCCACGGGAACAGTTCCAGGAAAGTGAATCCTGAGAAGCTGCACCTCCCATAACCTTGGGATGCACACGTGAGGCTGCTTCAGTGCCAGCAGGAGAGCAAAGGGGGAAGTGCTGGGAAAATTCTTTATTTCCTTGAAGAATCTAGGGCAGGGAAAACTGTCGTTTTTTTGTTTTTTTTTTTTTTACCTAAGAAGCAGCCTAGATGATATTTATGAACGTATGAGGGATTAATACCTGCTGTAGTCATATATAGATTTCATAGATTATATAAAAACATACTCAGGCAGAACAAAGATGTTGAAAAGCAGTATTTAAACTCTACCAAAAATATTATAACCCCGCCATTAATTTAGGCTGGGCAGGAAAAGAGTCCCCAAAGGCTGCCATTTTAATTAGAAATCCAACAGGAAATGCTGCCTGATGACAGCTATCAGGGCAAGGATCCCAGGAGCCAGAGCCAGGGAAAAGGAGGAGATCTGCACAGCTCTTTGAGGGGTGTAACACACCAAGATCCCAGCAATAACAGAAACAGAATAGCAACAGCTGGGCAGGGGGATTGTAGGGTCAGGCAAAATTCAGGGGCCGTAAACCATCCCTGTATCTGCAGCCCTGCCTCAGAGAAAGGACTGGGGGAGGACAGGGCTCCCTCCAAATTTCCTGAGTTCCTGTCCTTGAGCTCATCTTCCAGCTCGGCCACCCTGTTCTTGTAGACAACCTACAGCTCCACCCCAAACCTACAGCTCCATCCCAAACCTGCAGCTCCATCCCAAAACTACAGCTCCATCCCAAACCTGCAGCTCCACCCGAAACCTACAGCTCCACCCCAAACCTACAGCTCCATCCCAAACCTACAGCTCCACCCCAAACCTACAGCTCCATCTCAAACCTGCAGCTCCACCCCAAACCTGCAGCTCCACCCCAAACCTGCAGCTCCATCCCAAACCTACAGCTCGATCCCAAACCTGCAGCTCCATCCAAACCTACAGCTCCATCCAAACCTATGGCTCCATCCCAAACCTACAGCTCCATCCCAAACTTCCAGCTCCATCCCAAACCTACAGCTCCATCCCAAACCTACAGATCCATCCCAAACCTACAGCTCCATCCCAAACCTACAGCTCTATCTAAACGCACAGCTCCATCCCAAACCTGCAGCTCCATCCAAACCTACAGCTCGATCCCAAACCTGCAGCTCCATCCCAAACCTGCAGCTCCATCCAATCCTACAGCTCCATCCAAACCTACAGCTCCATCCCAAACCTACAGCTCCATCCCAATCCTACAGCTCCATCCAAACCTACAGCTCCATCCAAACCTACAGCTCCATCCAATCCTACAGCTCCATCCCAAACCTACAGCTCCATCCAAACATACAGCTCCATCCCAAACCTACAGCTCTACCTAAACGCACAGCTCCATCCCAAACCTGCAGCTCCATCCAAACCTACAGCTCCATCCCAAACCTGCAGCTCCACCCCAAACCTGCAGCTCCATCTCAAACCTGCAGCTCCATCCCAAAACTACAGCTCCATCCAAACCTACAGCTCCATCCAAACCTACAGCTCCATCCAAACCTACAGCTCCATCCCAATCCTACAGCTCCATCCAAACCTACAGCTCCATCCCAAACCTGCAGCTCCACCCCAAACCTGCAGCTCCATCCAAACCTACAGCTCCATCCAAACCTACAGCTCCATCCAAACCTACAGCTCCATCCCAATCCTACAGCTCCATCCAAACCTACAGCTCCATCCCAAACCTACAGCTCCATCCCAAACCTACAGATCCATTCCAATCCTACAGCTCCATCCCAAACCTACAGCTCCATCCAAACCTACAGCTCCATCCCAAACCTACAGCTCCATCCCAAACCTACAGCTCCATCCAAACCTACAGCTCCATCCCAAACCTACAGCCCCCACCCCAAAAGTCAAAGCTGCAAGAAGTGCTTTGAAAAGGCCATACCATCCTATAGGCAGGTTTTCAAAATTTTCCCCAAAAAGAAATTGGAATTCTCTAGCAAGCCTGTCTGTGCTGGAACAGACCCAGCCACCACCAGAGCATGGCAACATGTTCCCACAAATGGTAATGAACTCCTAATCACACCTTCTCTTCTGGCTGCACCACGTGAGCAGAAAGCATTTTATTGGTGTTTCTGTGCAAAAGCACACTGTGGGATAGAATTACTGAAACAAAGCTGTTTGCTTCCACCCAATCTGTGCTATTTTCCTTCTGAAATGCCTTTTCTGCTGCATCTCTTGGAGTTTTCCGTTTAATCCTGCGGGGAATGGGGTCCTGATTCACTCCTCTCCTGGCCTGACCTCCCTCACCCAGGGCATCCATGGAAAAATTTCTTTTGTCTACCTGATAGGCCTGATACCTCCCAGGAACCCCCAAAGTGGAGCCCTTGGAAAGGATTCTCTGTGGAAGGAGCTCCCAGGAACCCCCAAAGTGGAGCCCTTGGAAAGGATTCTCTGTGGAAAGAGCTCCCAGGAACCCCCAAAGTGGAGCCCTTGGAAAGGATTCTCTGTGGAAAGAGCTCCCAGGAACCCCCAAAGTGGAGCCCTTGGAAAGGATTCTCTGTGGAAGGAGCTCCCAGGAACCCCCAAATTGGAGCCCTTGGAAAGGATTCTCTGTGGAAAGAGCTCCCAGGAACCCCCAAAGTGGAGCCCTTGGAAGGGATTCTCTGTGGAAGGAGCTCCCATGGCTGAATAGCTGCTGTCTCAAGGAACATTTTCCTGGACTGCTTTTGGAATTTGCTGCCTTTTCAATTTCATTGGCTGCCCCTATCTTTGCTGAATATAGCAGGAAAAATTAATACAGAACTCATCTTTTTCTAGCTGACTTAATACTTTACAGAGGTTTGCTGTTTTTTTTTTTTCTTTTTATCTCTTCCCTTTAAAGGAAAGAATGCCAAGCTTTTCCTTCTTCCAGGTTGCTCTCATCAGAGTTCTCTGAATTCACTTTATTCTCTGGTGTAAAAGTAGCCCAAGTAACTAAAACTGGAGTATTTTTAGACTCAGGTAACCTACAGTGGCCATTTACATTATTTTTAGTGCCTGTCTCCACCCTGTGCTCCTTCAATCCCTGTTCCCTTTTCATCCTCTCCAGCAGAGGAGCAGAAGGGAAGAAGTTATAGAAAAGCAGCTTCTATAGAGAAGCTCCACTACAAAACACAAATGGAGCTGCTTTGTGTACTCGTGTTTACTCTGCTTGGTTCTTGTTCAGTTTAAAGGAAACTCAGTCCTGTGGGAATTCAAAACCTGCTCACTGCACCTGTCCTGCCTTGCTCTTTAGAGTCTGAATCATTCTCCAGCTTCAAAGCGATTCAATGACACCTCATTGCTGTGAACCCCCAGGCCAGCAGCAGGAAAATTTGCCCCCATCAGAAAAAAATGATGGTAGCAGTATTGAGAAATGACCAGGAGGAGTGAAGTCCTCAAGGATGGCAGCACTGATCATTCCTTACAGCCCCCAGCAGTTGCCACGGCCCAGCCTCCTCGATCAGCACCTCTGGGTGTTCATTCAGACATTCCAGGGGTGAGGCTGCTCCAGCTCTGGGCTTTGCAGAGCCACCCTGGCTGTGCCTCCAGGGGCTCCAGGCTGTGCCAACATGGCTGCACCTGCCCTGGGGCACAGGAAAGGGCTCCGCTGAGCCCTGGGGGTGTGCAGCACACCCCGTTCCAGCCCTGGCACTGGCTGCAGCACCGGCTCACAGCAGCAGTGCATTTGGGAGGGCTCAGGGTCTCAGGGAATCGCTCCTGGCTGCTGCTCAGCCTCAGTGCTGACCTCTCCAGACCTGTGAATGAGAGCTGTGCTAAGGAAAGCACTCAGCCCATTCACTGTAGAAGTGCAGGTGTCCTGCCTGGGGCAGGGGAGTTGGAACTGGATGATCTTTAAGGTCCTGTCCAACCCAAGCGCTCTGTGATTCCGTAATTCCGTGAATTCCATAATTCCATGGGCTGCTCCAAGTCTGTGTTTGTACTGGCACAGTGCAGATCCCACACAAGCTAGGACACCAGTAGAGCTTCAGATCCAGGAATCGAGGAAGGCTGACACTGCCTTTTCTCCCCCAGAGAAGTCCTACTGGAGTGGTCAAACTGCAGCAGGGCTGGATCTGTGCCCTGGAGAGCAAGCCATGCTGGAAGAGGGATGGAGAAGGCACCAGTGCAGTGCTCTAGTGCTTTGCATTTCCCATAATGGGCGTCTTTTCCAACAGCACTTCCAACCCAAGGTGAACTATAATTCAGTGTCAGATGGTTATGAATGAAGCCAGATCCCTGATTCCAGAAAGCTTTGGCAGAGCAAGAAATGGGAGCAGCTGCACCCTATGGGATCAGGCAAGGGAACCAGCAGGGTTCCAAAGGACACCTCCTAGGCAACATTAAATATTCCTTTGGGAAAACTTCGGCACTCAATGATTTCCTGTTTCAAATAACACCACAAAGTTCTTTCTTTGGACTTACGGTGCTTTCCCCTGCACAAACAGAACCAGGATTAAGCTGCACATGAGGAGTTCTGCCAGAGTAACACAGGGTGAGCAAGTTGGGTTGTTCCGAAAGACAGAACTTCAGGGTTCCTCAGCAGCCTGTGAAGGCTCTGAACATGAAAAAAACAAGGGTTAAAGTGAGCATGGGATGAGGCAAATGTGGGGCACTAAACTCGACCTCTTCAGGCTTCCAAGCTTGGATGGGAGACTCCAGATGTGAGTCTACCCTGAGTTTAGGGCTCAGAACCCTGAGATGCCACGTCTGTGTCCCATACCCTTGAAATCTGACAGAATGTAAGAGTTTGACTCACAGCACCATCGTATTCCAGGGTTTAGTGTCCATGGTAGCTGAGACGTGGGAATTCAGTGAAGTTTCTCTTCATGACCACCTAGGAACTGGTGACTTCCTCCAGGGAATTTGCTCGGAAGCACACAGATGACTGTGGGCACTCCCAAGGGCAGTAAACAAAATAATCTGAGGGATGAAATTGCACAGCCCCCAGTGGGAAGACTGAAATTAGAGTCAGGAACAGATGTCTGATATTCCAGTTATTTGTCTGGATCTCCCTAAACCACCAGGAACGTCAAGCTCTGGAAGGACTGGAGTAGCGTTCAAATGTTTATAATGAGCGATTGGTGTTTGAAGCAGAGCTTTGTAACTCCCTAGCACAGAGAAAACAGACTATCTGAACGTCAGGATTTCATTATGAAATCCAGCTGTGCTCCAGAGACCATGGAGGATATCGTGGACTTCTGACAAGACAAAGAATTTGGTGATTGTCTTCTTCAGATCTGCTGGATGGTGAAAGGGAGGTGAGGAGGGAAGTGTTGAGGAACATGACAGATGAGTTGAAGGGACTGGAGCAGAATGTATTAGGATGAAATCAGAGAAAACCTTAAACTGAACCTCAAGGGAAAAAACTGACTGGAAGGGTCTTTGCTCCATCCCTGGCAGTGGCCAAGGCCAGGCTGGACAGGGCTTGGAGCAACCTGGATAGTGGAAGGTGTGCCCATGGCAGGAGGTAGAACCAGATGAGCTTTAAGGTCCCTTCTGACCCAAACCAGTCTGGAATTCCACGATTCCATGACAAGCAGCATCACCTCGCTAAAGGAAAGGCAGGAGCCCGCATATTTCGGGCTGATGGGGAGCACGGGAGGCTCCTGTGTGCAGCTGTGGCTGCACCTGGATCTGCCCAACCCAAGCACATGCTGGCTGTGACTCGGTGCAGCCAAGGTGACCCAGCAAGCCTGGCAAAGTCCCCAAGGGAAGGCCAGCAGTGACAGGGAGGGCCAGGCCAGGCCAGCACACAGCTGAGGGCGGCCAGTGCGTGCTGGTCCCTGCAGCAGGGCCAGCAGGGCTGCGCTGAGGGGTCAGCCCCACACCCCCCAGGGCAGGATGTCCTGCTCTCAGCGCTGACCACGGCCCCAGGGAGCAGCAGGACATCTCCCAGCCATCCCAGGAATCCGTGGCCACGTCCCTGCTGTGGGAGCTGAGTCCGACACAGCTGGCTCCCAGCAGGAAGCAGGGGAGGGCACAGCTTTGCTGTCCTGTTCCCAGGAGGCTCCAGGGACTCGGACACTGGTGCCCTTGGAGGGTCACCTCGCAGGCTGCCACTTTCCCAGGCTTCCACCCAGAGTCAGGCACTAGCCGCTCTCATGGGGCTGGCCTGGGCTCTTCCCCCGCTTGTTCCTGGATCCGTGTCCTGTCACTTCTCTGATGCCAGTGCTGGCATCTGAAGCTGGCAGCTGCCTCCCATCCATCAGCACATCCCCTGTTCCGTGCCAACTGTCAATTAAGCTGGCACAGGGGTGCAGTGCAGCCTTCCCACCTTCCTGGCTCCACAGAGAACGGAAGAGCCAGCCTCAGGCGAGGGGCTGGGTGCTGGCTGGGAGGCACAGCGAGCTCTGCATCAGCTGCAAACTGGAGATGGTGGCAGCAGGAAGAAGCCCCTGTGAGGTATGCTGATGGCCAGCCTTCCTGCTGAGGAAATGCCTCGGCTGGGATAAAATATTCTTCAGCCCTTTGAGCTTGGGCTTCCACTTCAATCACTATGGAAATAGCCTCACCCCGAAGAACAGCTTCTCCCCACTTCCCAAACAGCAGAGGGAGTTCTGGGGTGGTATCCAACAGCTCATGTCTCCCCCAGGAAGGAGTGGGCACGAGGGAGCATAGGCAGGCAAATTTTGTTCTCCAAATGACCAGAAGAATTGCTGGCTAATCAAAACAGGCACCGCTTCACTGATTGTAGCACCGGCTCCTCTCCCTTCCCAATCCCCCATTAGCTGATCAGGGTCAACTGCTGGGCTCTGCAGCTCTTCCCCTCTGCCTGGAGAGCCTGCAGAGGAGAGAAGGGAAGGCTGGAAGAGCAGCACATCCTGGGGAACTGTTCCTCAGGCAGGCAAGTTGCAGAGCCCTCCAGCTCACCCTCGGGAGCTCCCCACTGTCCCAGAGCCCTGGGTGTGCTGGCAGGAGGATGCAGGAGGCCCTGGCTGTGCAGGGGGTGTCACCTGCTCAGGTGTTTAAGGTCCGTGCTCTGTGATGTCACTGACACCCAAAGGGACAGAGATCAGCCTGGTTTTCTGCAGTTCTGGGTGTTAGAAATACATATTATGGTATTGGCTTTTCTCGAATATAAGGGTGGATACTGTATGTGTTGTGTTGAAGTGGTTTTTAAGACAGTTTTCTTTAGGAGTAACATAAGCTAATAAAGTGTCTTTGTAGCAAGTGAACTACTTGCTTGGTTAGATAACAACTTAGTGAAAACACCTGCTATTGATATATCAGTTACTAGCACTGATCATCTGTAAAAATTGAAGACTACAACCTAAATTAATACTGATAAGAAAAATAAATTAAAATCACAGCTAAGAAACACGCATGCTCTAAAAAGGCAGACTCAAGGAGTGGCCATGTAAAACAGTTCCTAGAATATGGAAAACAGTTTATAGGAAAGTTTGTAAATGTATGACAGGTCTATGAATATGCCGGGAGCTGATGAATGTAAGGGGTGTCTCCAAAACAGCAAGTGTGCTCTTGGCTGAATGCCAAGCACCAGCCCTTATAACCTTTTGCTTTATTGTCTGCCTCTTACTGTCTTTTATTAAACCCTTTAAAATCTGCCGGGAAACTGAACCTCGTTTTTGACACTGGGGAGCCTCCAGGAGCAGCAGGGATCCCTCTGCCCAGGCTGTGCAGCTGCACACGGGCTGCGAGGAGGGTCCAGCGAGCTCCCACTTCCAGCAGCAGATGGGAACTGCTGCCAGCAGCTGCAGGTCCCCAGTCAGCACTCCGTGCAGCACGGCCAGGCTGAAGGCTGCAGATAAGGGGAGAGTGCTCTGAGATAAGGCTCGTTCCAAAGGTAGGGACTCCTGGAGGAGTTTGCTGCTTGCTGTGGCTCGGGGAGAGGAGGAGGGAGAGGCTAAAGGCCAAAGGAACACGTTCCAGCCCTTCTCCAACACTCACTGCCTGCATTCCCAGCACCCACAGCCAGCCAGGATGGAACTGAAGGGCTTTTTCCATCTTCCCAAAATGGGCTGTGTTCTTCCTTCCCTGCCAGCTGCTCAAATGACCTTGAAGAGGAAAAGGAGAGGGGCAAAAATCTGTGTACGAGAAGAATCATCATGGTGTGCTTGTACCTCATGTCCAGCAAAGTTACTGCCACAGGACATGAAAGGGGATCCAGGGAGGATCCCCCAAATTCCCTGGAGTGTAGCTGCGCTCTTCCCACCACATTGTGGGGTGAACTGCTGGATGGATCGCCCAAAAAATGTGACAAATATCGCTGCTTGGAATATTTGACAACAGCCCCTAAGCTAAAGATCAAACAAGCCCATGCCAGGACAGACTGGGGGATGCCACAGGCCTTCCCCAGCTCTCCCTCCTCCTGTCTCCTTTCACAGGAGCCCCCTTTATCCTGCTGCCCTCCCCTCCTGCATCTCTATCCCATTCCATCTGTTTCCCCCAGAGCTGGACTGGGGCTGCCTTATGCTCAACACGAAATACTAACATGCCTTTCAACTCTGGAGGGAAGGGAGCTAAAGTGGAAGGTCTTAGCTGTCCTTCCTACAAGCCTGAGATGATGTATCCACTGAAGAGGCTTGGTGGAACAGACCCGGGGAGGGAGCTTGGAGTGCAGAGGGACGAGGCTCACCCCCATTCCTGTGATGGGGAGCACTGGGGAAGGAACAACCACCCTGGATCATGGATTTCTCACTTGAATCATGAATTTTTCTCCTCTCTCTACCAGTATGCAAAGGACAGCCCTCATCACCCTTCATGTGCACGAAAGAGTAGATGGGAATGGAGAGTAAGGTGCTGGCTCCACTTTGCACCTTCCATGGATGCTCCATGGGAGCAGGGACCCGGAGATGGAGGGAGAGGGAAGTGCTGGGCTCACACGACAGCCGGAGTTCAGCAGTGCATGCATTTACTCCAAGCCACCAGAGGAACATCCCCTCCAGCTGGGCAGAGGGCCTGACAGAAGCCTCTGGACTTTGGCTGCCCCAAGTTTGTGTAATTAACTGCACAATTCCAGCCTAATTCCCTGCAGCCTCAGCAAGAGGCACACAGTTGGGATAAAGTGTGATTAGTGGCTGTTTGGGTGATGCACACTGGAGAGGAGGCTAATCAGCCCTATTCCAGGGACGGCCTCTCCAAATTGGGCTGCACTGAGCAAATCAAGAGGAATTAAAACCCGGCACTTTGCTGGGTGAAAAAAATATATAAATGAAGAAAAAACAAACACAGCTGCCGTGTCTTAACTGCTCTCGGCCCTCTCCAGGGACTTGAGGAAAAGCAGGCCTGTCAGCTACTTTAAGGGACATTTTCCTCACAGTGTCTCTCCAGTATTTACAAGGAAGCACTGCTGCTGCTAGTTTGAGTGCTTATCAGTGCCAGCACAGAGAGAGGCTCTCCCAGAGCTGACCCTCGGAGCTCCTCCGTGCTGGAGCAGAGCTCAGGTGATCCTAGGGGAGGGCAGACTCCAGCTGCTCCCTGCTCCCAGGCTCTGCTGTCTTCAGCCATCTTCAGCTTGTGGCTCATCCCTTACCTCTAGGTCTCCCCTCAGCCCAGCCTCCTTCTGCTCCAAGTCCATTTGCACACACAGAGACCCTGATTCTTTCTTGATGACCCATCCTGCCTGGATCCGAGCCTCAGAAACACCCTCCCAAAATTTCTGCCTCTCCCCAAAGCCACAGAACTAACTGGACACTCAGAGAAGCCACGATCCCACCCTCACTCTGCTCACGTCCCCTCATGAGCCCAAGCCCACTGGATACATCCCAGACTGATGAGCCTGAGATAAAGATGTGAACGTCCCACCCTGGCTCTGGGCTCTGTTTCTAGCAAGGAGAGTGAACAGCATCCCCCAGCCCTGGGGACAGGACCTGCTCAAGGTCACCCTGCAGAGAGGTGTGTGGGTGTCACAGCTCCCTGGGATGGCTCGGGGTGCCTGGTGGCTCCTCTGGGGGCCAGTGAACTGCAGTTGATACCTGTGAGGTGACTGCATTATTGCCTTCATTCCATGGCAGGGAACACCGCGGCTCAGCCCGAGCCCAGACGGGAGCCACCAGAATTGTGGTGTTTCTGTTTTCAGATCACATCTCTCACTTTCTCTTCCCAGCTGTCACCAAAGGCAGAATGTTCCCCATGACGAGGCCTTCCCCGATTCCTGGCTTCTCGCTCATAAATACTGGATGAGCAAATGGCAAAGATACCATCACCAGCAGCTCCGTGGGGACAGGACTTTGCACGTGTCACTGACACTCTCCTTGTGTGCTGCCACCCACGCTGGGAGTGCCAGGGTTTGGACAGGGGTGTGTTCACGTAAAGCAGGGCGATTACCTGCTCTCTTCAGCGTTATGGCACACTCTTATTGGGGAGCTTCTGGACAAGCATCACCCAGCTCCCAGCTCTGGCAGCTGCTGCACTGCAGGACTGCTGGCTTGGGAAGGGCACACAAGGGAGGAACAGGAACCAAAATACTGCTGACCATGTGGGAGCAGAGAGGGTGAGAGGCACTGGCATAACAGAGAACAGGGGCGATGCAGTCCTTGGAATGAAAAACTGGGGGGAACATCAGCACTGTTAGAATCCTTCCTGGGTGAAGTGGTGCTTGGAGGAAATTAATGAAAAAGTGTTTGTATTGAAGTTCTAAATGCACTTCCAAGTCCTTTACCAAGGAAAAATTTTCCATGCATTGCAAAGAGATTTCAGAAACATTTTCCATTCTAATGTGACTCTGGGAATGTGGAAATTGCCTCACTCTTTCTCTAGCCCTTGGAGTATTCCTGCTTAAGCAAAAGTGGGAGAGGGAGGAGTTAGAGCAGAAAATTAAGCTTAAAAATATGCCTCCTTATGAGAGAAGCAATAATAAAATGTCATCTCTTAGCCCTGAAAAAGTTACCACATTGATTTCTGCTTCATAAAAATGAGGTTAAGTTGAATGCATTAAGCTGGCAAACTGGATAATTGCATGTCCTGAAACTGTCTTCCAAACAGCTCTTTTCACAGCGGGGCTCAGAAAATAACTTCATCAATGAGGCTGCTGCCCATTAAACCCTCACACACCTCTCTGGGTCGGGCTTTTGTCCTTCCCAAGAAAGATTTCTCCTTCCTTCACCTCACACTGCTGGGGAAAGCGAAGCTGTTTTCTTCCATTGCCATATTTCTGGCAAGGAGAAAAGTGGGTCAAAACCAAACCTGTCCTCTGAGGGGATTTGGTGCCCTGTGGAAGAGCATCCCTTCCCTTTCAGCGTGAGGGCAGGAGGAGACCAGACCCTTCTGCGGGGCTGGCACTGCCCTGTGCCCCTTCCCTGTGCTCACAGCACAGGAGGATGTGGGGAGAGGAACTGACTTCAGTCTCTCCCGGCAGAAAGCAACCTCACACTGCCTTGCTTCTCAAAATCCCCTTCTCCTCCACCAGCCAACTTGATTTTTGTCCATGGTGCTATCTGGGCCAAGCTCCTGCCTCATTCACACAACTTACAGATCTGGCACGTTCCTCTCCAGCCCTGCCTTGCTGAACACAACAAGTGAGGCAGGGAAATGCTGTTCTCTCTGGCTGTCTCATTAAAGTTTCCCACTTGATATGAATGCAATCAATAGTGCCTTCCTGGAAGAGGCTTTGAAGAGGAGCCATTCATTTGCACCCACTTGGAGGGCTAATGTGCCTTAGACAAACTGGCCTCCAAGTCTGGGGTGAGGCTGGCAGAGCACGCCTCTAAGGGACAAAACCAGACTTGGCATTGGATCAGGAGCCCAAGTGGTAACAGGAATCTCCCTGTGGAAGGTTCAAAAGCTGCCTCAGCTGTCCCCAGCACCAGTACTGTCTGAGTGTGCATCACAGATGACGTGCTGGCAGCAGGCTGTGTGGGCTGGGGGCACATACACACCCTGGGGTGCTCAGTTCCAGCTCCAGGGAGGGTGCAGCTCTTCCAGAGGCCTTCACAGTGCTCTTTCTATGGAACACGGCCCTGCTGAGTGGTAAATCTGTGCTCCCACACATTTCAGGGAATGGGCACAGCCCTTGCTGCTTCCTGAGCTCGCAGCATTTGGATGTCATTTAGAGTCCCCTTAAGCTTTGCCATTGGAGTACAGCGTTGTCAAGACCCCTGTCCCTGTTACAAACACAGCTGCTCCCCCTCTGCTCAGACCTGGGGTGCTGTGTCCAGACCTGGGGCTCCTCAGGACAAGAGGGACATGGTGCTCCAGAGGCTTTAGAGATAAGGAAGGACCTGGATCACCTCCCGGCCGAGGAGAGGCTGGGGGGGCTGGGGCTGTTCAGCCTCCAGAGGAGCCCCAGCTGAGAGGGGCCCTCAGCCCTGAGTGTCCCTGGGTGTCCCTGTGTGCAGTTCTGGAGGCTCAGAGCAGTCCCAGCCTCTGCTCAGGGGGCCCAGCAATGGCACCAGAGGAAGGGGCAGTGACCGAGCCCAGGAATTCTCCCTGCACAGGAGGCAGAATTTCTGCCCTGGGCAGTGCCCAGCCCTGAACAGAGACCAGAGAGGCTGTGGGGTCTCCTCCCTGGGGATATTCCAGAGCCCTCCGGACACAATCCTGTGCCTGGGTGGTGCCTTCCAGGCTGACCCACCTTGTGACTCTCCTTGTGACTCCTGTCAGGGTAGGTGACAACTCCTCAGCTGTCCCCTGCGTGCCAGCCTCAGGGCAGGCTGGGCCCAGGCTCCGGCAGGGCAGCAGCTGGAACAAACGCCATCAGTAAAGCTCCATCAAACCTTGGGAAGTGACAGTGGCAGGAGAGGTCCTCGTGCCAGTCTCCTGTGAGCAGCTTCTGTCACTGTAATGTAACACAGCAGCGATAATGAAGCCTCCAAACACAATGGCCCGAGGCAAATGCCAGGCAGCTGGCACCACCTGGGCACGGAGCTGAGGCAGCTGGTGCTGGCAGAGCACGGGGGACATGAGCTCCCTGAGAGACAGCAAACCTACAGAGGCCAGGGCCCCACCACCAGGAGAGCAGCCTCTGGCTTTAGGACACCTCCACAACCCCAGCCCAGCAGGAAAGCACAGACTGAGGGACCCTGTGATCCCAAAACAGAGCCTGGGTACAGGCAGCACCCTGTCATTCCACTCCTCACCTCTGGTCAGTGGGGACTTCACTGTAGAAGGGAGGGTTTGACCCCACTGCTGCTGCCTGGGGCAGTGCCCAGCTGGTTCTGTGACATGGGCACCTCTGCGGTGGGAACACGCCGGGGCAAAACCATCCCCGAGACAGCAAATGGCTTCCACTGCCCACAGACAGCTCTGTGCCCTATTCCCAAACCCCAAACCAGGTATACATACAGACAGATGGCTCTGTGCCCTAATCCCAAACCCCAAACCAGGCACAGACACCTCAGTGCCCTATTCCCAAACCCCAAACCAGGTATGGATGGCTTTGTGCCCTAATCCCAAACCCCAAACAAGGTATTCCTACAAACAGATGGCTCTGGGCCCTAATCCCAAACCCCAAACCAGGTATTCCTACAAACAGGTGGCTTTGTGCCCTAATCCCAAACCCCAAACCAAGTATTCCTACAGACAGATGGCTCTGTGCCCTAATCCCAAACCCCAAACCAGGCACAGACACCTCAGTGCCCTATTCCCAAACCCCAAACCAGGTATGGATGGCTTTGTGCCCTAATCCCAAACCCCAAACCAGGTATTCCTACAAACAGGTGGCTTTGTGCCCTAATCCCAAACCCCAAACCAAGTATTCCTACAGACAGATGGCTCTGTGCCCTAATCCCAAACCCCAAACCAGGCACAGACACCTCAGTGCCCTAGTGCCAAACCCCAAACCAGGTATACCTACAGACAGACGGCTCTGTGCCCTAATCCCAAACCCTAAACCAGGCACAGACACCTCAGTGCCCTAGTGCCAAACCCCAAACCAGGTATACCTACAGACAGACAGCTCTGGGCCCTAATCCCAAACCCTAAACCAGGCACAGACGCCTCTGTGCACTAATCCCAAATCTCCCAAACCTGGTATTCCCTGCTCACACCCTGCTGTTGACACAAGACACGTTAAGCACTGCCAGAAGGTGACTGTAGAAAAAATAAACGCTTTTTCCTTTTCATGGCAACCTCCATGGCTGCACAGCTATTCAAATATTTGCCTGGCTCCTTATAATTCATTAGAAGCCATTTTTGATGATACTCACTTTGAAACTGTATTCCCAGTGCCCAGGTGGGGAGCTGAATTTGCATTAGAGCAGTAGAACTTCCTGCCAAAGACCAACTCCTCAAAAAAAGTTTTCTGGGTGTCTTTCTCCTGGCACAGGGCAGGGGATGGATCACTGGGGATGCCCATGGGCAGGAGTGGGAAAATTCAATGTACAGGGATAAAAACATCCATCTCCTTGTGTTGCCTGCCCTCCCACCACAAGGATGTTGTGCTGCACAAGTGACAACAGTTCCATGTGAAAGGCTGTGGTAAAATCTTGAAAAACATCTGACTAATATTCCAACAAGAGGGTTTTGCCATTTATTTTGGGGCAGCCAGGATTTTCTCCAAGAGGAAAAAGATGTCTCAAATTTGGCATCGCTTTGTGCAGTGAGAATGAAAATTCCTGTATCTTGCATTATGGTTTTAATAAGCTCCTGCAAGCACATTAAAGACCAGTGCTTAATAATGCTTCAGAAATGAGGTAATGCAAATTTAGGAAGAAGCTCAGCCCCTCATCCCCCTCCTGGCCACACTGCCAGTGTTTGTTGAGTCTGATTTTACCCAAGGGTGGCCGGAGTTTTTAATGAGTTACTCTCCTGGGCCTGCCTTGCTGTTTAATGGGACAGAATTGCAAATCCTATCCATAAAGGATGTGTTCAGCCCCTTGGAATTGCCTGTGCCATGGGATCCTGCTGTGCTGCCTGGGAAGAGCCACTCTGCCCAGCTCCTCCCCTCCCGGGATCCACTGCTGGATTTGGCCTAACATTCCGTCCCCCAGGCCGCTAGCCACCTTATTTTAATTGAATTTAGGAAAGGCTACAGATAGGCCAGAAGAAATGAAGGGAACTAGCAAATCAAAAGGACAATCAGTTGGGAGTCATATTCTCAATAGCCTCTGGAAGCTCTTTCTGGGTCCTTCCACACAGACCCTCCAGCTTTGGGTCCATTTTCTGAATAGCTGAAGCTTCTGAGAAGTGACATCATCTTTCAGATGGTCTGATCTGTGCCCAGATGTTACTGGGAAGCTGTTACTGGGACCTGAGAGGATGCATTCCCTCCCTCTTAAAGCTTCTCCGTAATATGGAAACTCAAGGGAAGAAAAGGACAGCACTCAGGCAAGTTTGCAAGGTTTCAATAAAATAGCCTGGAAATCACCAAATTGTCCTTTGCTTCAGGTTTCAGCTGCAAAAACCAAAAGATGTATTTTTTCTTTCTGAAAAAATCTCACTTATGATAGTATTATCATTGTGATATATATCAAATCCAGATAGTTCCTTTCCTTCCCATCATAATCCCTCCCACAGAGTCTGCAATCAAAACATTTTGGTTATCTTGACCTATGTGCTATTTGGAAACCAATTTATAGGAGCAGGATTGTTCTGTTGTTCCAATGAATGTTCTTAAGTCAAAATAGTTTAATGTTAAATACAGGTTACTGCACCCCAGCACCAATCACGGGGTAGATGCTGCGCATGCTACAGGGAACGCTCAGAAAATTGAGGGGGTTTTGAGTCTGTAGAGCTGGATGGTTCATCCTGATTGAATCCATGGGTTCCATGGTTTTTCTACCATTTTTCTTTCTGCTGGGGGACCTTGGGATGAGGTCTGTAGGATTCTCATGTTTAGATTTCCTTTCTCTCTCAGCCCAACAGTAGGGAGGCCCAACTCCCTAACCCTGGGACAGTGGGACAATGGGACAATGGGACAACTGACCCTGGGATAATGTGCTGCTGCTGGTCCAGGAACCACTGACTAATCTAGGTGCCCTGAAGAGCTGCTGGAGCAGCTCAGAGGCTGAGATAACAGGAGTTTCTCTGGGGGAGGACAAGGTCTGGCTGGAGCAGCCCTCTTTGCTCTGACCCTCCTGGACCTGTGCTCCTGGCCTGGGGAAATCCCAGACACTGGGACTAGAGATACGGATTTGAGGCAAGCCAGGCCCCAGCCACTGTGAGTGCAGCTGCTTGCATTGCAGTCAAGCTCCCAACTGCAGGGGAGACACGGCAGATACTTCAAAAAGACTCTATTTATATTCTGCCCTTCTGGTAAATTCATTCGTGGGACCACTCATGCAAAATGCATCATGCAAATGAAACTGCTACATTTGGAATTAAGCTTATTTTCGTACTCCAGTGAACACGAGTGCATTAGATTGTTTTTCTTGCCTTTTGCCTTCCTTTTCTCTTCAGGTTGTTTGCCCAGCTGTATCCCCAGAGCACCTCTCTGGGATCCTGGGAGGATGGCAGAGGCTGCTCAGAGCCACGCCAGTGCAGGCACTTGCAGCCCCGGCTCCAGAGCCTACAGACTCCTGAGTGGTGCTGATGTGGAACTAATGAGCGCCTGGCTGCTTTACAGCACTGCAGCCCTGGAGAAGGCTGCTCCCTGCTCACTGCAGCCTCGGTGATAAATTCATGCAGAGCATGGACAATTGCAGGGGAACGAAGGGAGAGGCTGCTGGCAGCTGAGGAAGGGCCCCCTTATTCTGCCCTGGTGAGGAGGGCACTGTGTGTGCTGGAGCCCTTCCTCCACGTGAAGGGACTGTCCTAGCTCTGTGCAGTGAGGGGATGCTCTGCCTACACACAGTGGCACGGTGATCCCTCTCTGATCCCTCTGTGTCCATGCACCCTGGCTAACTCTGCCCTGCACACGCTCTCCCAGTGCACACCCTCCCCTCCAGAGGCCCGGTGCACCCCGCTCCCATTTCAGCTGATCTGGCCATAAGCAAAGAGCTAAAGAGACACTGCCAGCTGATGAGGCATGGAATGGGACAGGGAGGACCACAGAGATGAGAGCTGCAGCACACCCTCTCCCAATCCTCCTCCTTCTTCAGCTGTGCACACTTACCCAGAGTAAGTCTGGTCCAGCACTGCTCTGTCCTGGCACTCCCAAAGCAGCACTGATGGGCGCAGGGAGGAAAGATGAATGTGGCCTTTCAGACAGGGATCGTCTGTAGGCACTTCAGAGGAAGAGGGCTGCCAGTGTGGCTGCAGGGAGCACATCTCCCACGCAAGGATGAAGCAGCACTCCCCTTCCCTGTCTCCCTGCTGCCTTGTGGCAGCCACTGCACCAGTGGCAGAGGGTCACCCCTTCCCTCTGCCTCCCTCCCCGGTGTGGAAGGTGGAGAAGCTCCCAGTGTCAAACTCTCTTCAGGAACAGCTGCTTGGGCCGGGCCCTGTTTGACACAGCCAGTGGTGTTTGCTGTTTGGGCTCTGCAACGCACAGCAGAGTCTCTGCATTGCAGTCCCAAACTGCAACCAGCACCATCCCTGCCCTGCCCTGCCCTGGCAGCACTGCCTCATCCCGGGGAGCCTGTGCCCCCGAGGGCACCCAGCACTCAGAGCCCAGGACAGCAGCACGGGAACAGCATCCCAGGAATCCCATTACGAGACACAAAATAGGAATGGCTGCTCAGTCAAACTATGAGAAGTGAGAGAGGGAAAAACACTGAGCTGCTTCCGTCTCATCATTTTTAAAACAAATTCAGTGCAGTCAACAGTAAACATACTTCAGTCCTCTTTGAGCACCTCCTGGAAGGGAAGCCAAGGAGCAGAGGGACCAAGCAGGGAGCTGTGCACTGCTGTGGCTGCCTGTGAATCTGGGTGAAGAGCCTGAGCCACCACCTCTCCCTCGCTGAGCTGCTCGGGTTAGAGGAGAGAGAAGCAAAGCAACCACGGGACAGGCCAACACACCTGGAGAGATTTCAGTGCTGTGCTCAGTCGCTGATTCACCGACTCACACCAGAAGGACACTTCTGCTCTATTCATCTCCACCTCTCCATGCACTCCTGCCTGCGCCATGAAGCGAATGAACACAGCAGTGAATTCTGAGGGCTGTGGCTGCCTCTGCCCTCTGCCCTCTGTCCAGCACCTTGCACAGTGTCATCCCACACCTCAACAAGGCTCTGTTCTGATCGAAGTGAAGCCCTCTCAAATGATAACACCACAAGGATGAAGCCTGAGACTTGTGAAGCACGCCCCAGTGCTCTCCCTGTGACTGTGGGCTGCTTGGAGGAGGGAAGGGCTCAGCTCTATCATGAATTAATGTTGTGACAGCTCGCTGCAATCGAGCCATGACTTGCATGGCTGCTTCCCCTTCGCATTCCCAGGAGCACACTCTGCATTAGATCATGCTCTGCAGCAGGCTCTGCTCCAAAGCACAACACAAAGTATGGGGACAAAGATGAAATTGCCCTGACCAGCTTTCCTTGTCCTAAAAATATGCTTCTGACATGTGGAGAGAGATGCAGGGAGCTTTCTCTCTGCTTTGGAGAGCAGGGAAACAGGCCAAAAAAGCCCTGATTTTCAAGCTACTAGCAAGGTTGTGGCTTCACCCACATTATTCCTGACAACTCACCCTGCATCCTGGAATTCCCCTTGGGAGCAGCACAGGGTCCCAGGCTCCTGGGGATCTTGCTTTTCACCATACCTTTGTCTGCAGATTGCTCCTCCTTCTTTTTTCCCTTAGCATAGTGTCAGAGAATATAGAAATCGAGAGGGTTCTAACACACGCCCATGCTTATCTCTTTATTCAAGAGATAAGCCCAGAGAAGCAGCAGATGGGAAACAGATGCCACAGGTTCTGCAAATCAGCTGTTTCCAGCCCTTTCCTTGGAGCTGTTCCTGAACCTCTGGGGGCTCTGAGAGGGCAAGCCCTTACTGTCTGGCCGATTGCTCTGTTCACCAGCTGCACAATTCCTGCAAGGGGCCCACCTGCGCCCGCCCTCCTGCCAACCCAAGCAGCATCTCCACGATCATGTGGATGCTGATCCCAGAGCCCACAGCACCATCCCAGCAACCTGCAGAATTCCCTGCTCCACCAAAGCATTAGCGGACACTCTGACACAACGGGCAGGAAGGAGAAGGGGCGCACAAGGAAAGCACTTGTGGCAGAGCAGAGCTGTCGGGCAGAGCCCGGGGCTGTCTCACCTCCTCCCACTGGTGGATGTAGCGGATGAGGCGGGAGAGGCGCAGCAGCCGCAGCAGGCTCAGGATCTTGGTGAAGCGCACGATGCGCAGGGCCCGCGCCGTCTTGTACACCTCGGAGTCGATGCGCGTCTCCACGATCAGGAAGATGTAGTCCACGGGGATGGAGGAGATAAAATCCACCACAAACCAGCTCTTCAGGTACTTCATCTTGATCCTCTGCGGGTCCAGGATGATCTCGGTGTTGTCCTCCACCACGATGCCTGTCCGGAAGTTGAGGACAAGGTCGATGAGGAAGAACGTGTCCGAAACCACGTTGAAGACAATCCACGGGGTGGTGTTTTCATCCTTGAAGAAAGTGATGCCCACAGGGATGATGATCAGGTTCCCTACCATCAGCAGCAGCATGGTCAGATCCCAGTAAAACCTGGACAGCAAGACAGAGACAAGTGAGATCAGCCACAGAGCAGGAGGTCAGGGAGCCTGGGTCAGCTGCACTGATGAACTCATCCATCTCTGCTGTCAGTCACCCCTGGGCTCCGCCGCTCCGCCCCAGCACGCACACTGCACAGGCTGCTAATGGACTAATTAATATCAGAGGAACACTCCTGCTCTGCCTTCGAGGGCTCGCAGAGGAGCTGAGCCAGGGCTGGCCATGCCCACTTGAACACTTTCCTGGGACCTGGGAGCTGCCCAGGGAGAGACTGAAAAGCCCATGGTTACTACAGGGACTGCTGGGTAGGGAGAGAATGAGGATTTGGGAGGCCTCAGAGTTTGTGTGTCAATAAAGCCATTTGGGGTTAAACCACCAGGCTTTGCTCCTGCTGTCTGATCCTTCTTTAGAAGCAGCCAGCACTGACAGCTTTGGGATCAGGATGGAACTGGAGCCTGTGCTCTCCATCCTTCAGTTCAGATTCCTGCCAAGCCTGGACTCCAGGAGTTTAGCCCACATTCTACAGGTTCCTGTGTTGCACAGGAGCAATCAGTAAAGCCTGGAGTCACGTGCCTGGAAATGCCTATTCCATTTCTAAGGACAGTAACACCAACATTTAACTGTTGCATGAAGCACAGTGTCCAGGAAGCTTATCTTCACTCCAGTGGCAGCTCAGCTTTATCCAGTGGGCCTTACTGTAACACTCAGTTTTGTTTTGAAGGCACACACACAGTCTGAACAGAACCCCTAATTCATTTGTTTGGGATTTTTTACAGATTTTCCACAGGCGCACAGTCAGACAATGTGGTCACAACTCCCCCAGAATGAGGACTAAAACCCTTCCCAGTGTCAAAGCCTGCTGAGGAGCCTCACTGCCCAGCACACTGGTGCTCCAGTCCCCTCCTCAGTGTCACACACAGATGCTGGTGCACTGTGGGCTCATATTGCCAAGATTCCACCAGCCCCACATTGTGCACTATGGGTCAGCTACTCTAATATCGTTAGTTATTAATACAATAATCACCACTTGGTCACAGGAGATGGGCAAATCACCTCAACAGCAGTGAGAGCATCAGCGTGACCGTGGACTGACACTGATTTATCAGAGGGAAGTGTTGGGCTGCTGCAGGACATGCACATGCTGCTCCTCTGTCTAACCCTTTACAGCCAAAATCCCTGAAATGTTTCAGGAGAGCTGGACTTGCTTTAAAGGCCCTCAAGCTCTACCTTGGTTAGTGGCTGTTTGGATGGAACCTGGATCAGGCTGAGCTGCTGCAGATCAGGATTTCCAAAGTAAGGCAACTACATGGTTTGTTAAACTCTCAGCAGAGAAACAAAAAGGGCAGAATATGCCTTAAAAGCCTTCTCTGTCTAGAGCCCCTCTCCCTTGTAAGAACACTTTAAAGCACCTAAAAGCATCTTTAAGATTCCAGCCCTTGCCCATGTACAGACAGGGTCAGCAGCCAGCAGCACCCCAGCAATTCTCACAATCATTCAGCAGAGGCTGATGGGAACTGATTTTAGAATAAGCAAAGTTACTCACTAACGAGCTTTCCAAAAACTACCTCCACTCTTTCTTCCCGGCTTTCAAGGTGCCATGAGGGAAGGTGCCAAGAATCCTCCCCTCAGTCTGCAGGTAGAGGGGTGCTGGCAGGACTCAGCAGTGGGATTTGTCCATCTGCCTCCAAGAGCAAGACTGTGGCACCCAGCAATATGCATGAATATAAATCCGTGTTGTGAGCTTCCTTAATAAGGGCCTGAGATGATGCTGCAGCTTTCCCAGGCAATTAATCTGGATAATCGCACAATAGCAGGAAGTCTGGAAGCAGTGTGTACATTATTACTGAAAATAAATAACCTCCCAGCCATCTTTCATTTGCCTTAGGGAATACACAAGGAGATAGGCACAAAGAAAATGAGTTTCCCCAAGTTTCAAATTAATGGCATGAGCCTGGCATGGCCAGGTTTGCAGTGATGGGAAGCTAAGTGCCTTTCTTCTGAGATCTTTGCATTTTTGTGCCTCTGTTTTAGGCTGGGTGATGATTTCTTACACTCGATGTAACTGGGGACACAGCCAGCAGTGGCAGGATGTCTCCCAGTTCAAGGAAGATGTTTTGCCCACACACAAGGCCAGTGAAATGCTTTCCCCTGACTGCAGCACTCCCTGCTAGCCTGGCCTCTCCCTGTCCAGTGTGGTCAGCTGTCCTGCATCCTGACTTCCAGCAACTCCTGCACTTCCAGCCCCGAGCTCCTCCAGCTCCTCCCTGCTCCTGAGCTGCCCCTGGAGAAGCAGGGTGTGCAGTGAGGGCAGGAGAGTCAAGTGCTGAGCCCCACTGCCACCTGTCCCCTGCAGCACAGCTCTCCTCAGGGCTGCACTGCTGACTCCAGGTTATTGTCACGGCCCCTCAGCTCTGACCTTTAAAGCCATCACTAAAAACCACAGAAGAGAAACTTCTGTATCCAGTCATCCCTCCAATGAAGGTGTCAGGGAGGGGACAAGCTTGGAGCTCTACAAAGGAAGCAGCAAGTGCTGGAGCACACCAAGAATTTGGCCTGCACACCAACTCCAACACCTACCTTTCCATCACTGCCTGGGAGTTAAAATTCCCCTGTTAAGACTTGCAGAGCTCCTGCACATTTGCATTTCACCCACATAGGAAGCAGGATCTGCTCAGGGTGGCTTCAGTGCATTTAGACTTAATTAGACTCCCTGGGCCCGCAACACCTCGGAGGTCTGATACCGTCCAAGTGTCATTTTGCATTTGCTCCGAGGAACATCTTTTCCCTCCCTGTAAATTACTGACCACAATGACTAACGGTGCATGTGATGTACATAAGGGCAAGCACCAGCTATTAATAACCCATGTTTTCTGGATTTCTGTTGTTCCTTTCACCCAGGGATTCCAGGGAGCTGACTGATGAAATTGGCTCCGCTGCACCCAGGAGAGGTAGAGTTATTATCCCTGCCTTGCACACAGAGAAGCCACATGGCAGAGTGAAGAGTGTGGGATTTGTCCATGGAAGGCTGAGGCTAAGCAAGGGTTAGGACCTGAGTCTGCTTTTTGAGTCTAACCAGATCTGAAGCCATTCATACAACTTGCAAAAGAGCCTAAGAGAGATGCATCTCTGGGACATCTCCCTCTAATAGCCTGCCTTCTTCTCACTTCTCCTCCTGTTTCCAAAAGCGTACATAAAAAATTAATAAATATGAATGTATTGTTTTATTACAGTTGACTCAGAGCAACTGAACAGCTCAGAGCACAGGGAACAGGCAGCACTATATAAACCAGATGTCTTGTTCAAACACCCTTGGTTTTTAAACTCCATCCTACTCTCTGCACACTCCCTGGATCTGAAAATTACATTTTAACATGCACCACTACCTCGGATCTCTTCATTCCCAATATATTATTTAAACAGAATGTATCTGAGAATTATTGTGGCACAGACACTTCAGGAATATGTGCTCCCTTAAGCACTGCTGTGTCACCCAGCTGATGTGACAGCCTGTACATTCTGTAGGTATTGGTTTGTGGGTTTGAAACGCTGGACATCCTTCTGCTCTGCCTAGAGTGCACTGAGACAGCAGGATGGGAGTATTGCTTTTGGAAGTCATTTCTTATAATTAATTGAAATTTCCTTTTTCAAGACCATTCCACAGTGCAGTGTGGGAAATTCTAGAGCATGAGCTCAGGAAGTGAGGAATTGGAGAGAAAGCAGTGAACCCCAGAGACGAGAGGCTCAGCAGCATCACCGGGTCACAACAGCACTGAAGCCCTGCATATTTGCGGCTTCTGAACTTCTGTTCTGGCTCTGTAGTGCTTGCACAGTCCAGAGAAAACAGACTTAAGCGCCCTCACGTCTAAATTAACAAAGCTTTTTTGGATTTTTCAGCTCCTGCTGAAGGGCAGCCAGCTCTGGGCTGAAGTGAGGCACTGCCTCAAAGTGAAGCACAAATATTGGTCAGCGCACCTGCCTGGCAGTGCCAGGAGCCGGGAGGTTCTCCCCAGCAGTGGCACTGAGCTCCCACCCCGTGGCCAGCCCTGCTGATCTCCCAAGAACAGCTCTTTAAACAAGCACAGCTCGTTCAGCCCAAGCCCGAGAGCCAAACCCAGCTGCTGTCCCAAGGCTCGGCGCTGACTCCAGAAACAGAGTGCCACCTACTGAGTCCCACAAGGAATCTCCATCCCCTGCCTGGTGAGCAGGAGCTGCTCCTCAGTTCCTTTAGAGTTGATGGAAACCTGCGCTTCTGTCCGGAGTGGCAGCTGCGTTTCCTGGCTCCGGGCTGCACACTGGACCAGGGGGCCGGGCAGGAAAGAGGTCGTGCTGCAATTCCCAGGAGTGCTGTGGAGCTGGAAACAGGGATCACCTTCTGGAAAGAACATTAGCCGAGCTCAGGGTGGCTGGAGCCACAGAGGGAGCAAAGTTTATTTCAGAAACAGCCATTCACAGAGGTAGCTGAATACAGAGAGAGCAAGAGCAGGAGGAGATCCTTCCCTGCCTCTGGAAGCATTGCTTCTCCCAGATAGGAGCAGGCTGTTTCTACTGGAGAGTTCCAGACTTCACTTTGCCCCAGAGATAACAGGAGAACACGGGGATTCACTGCTCCTAAACACGCCAAAGGACATTTAACCAGCTCCGAGTCCAGCAATTCCCTTGTGGGAAGAATTCATTTATTTGTAGGGAGTTTACTCAAAGACCTGTGCGCTTGGAAGCCCCTTAGCCACGAATACTCACCAGAAAAAGAGTCAAAGGAGTTACAAAAATATTCTGAGTGCTGTGTAACGGGAGAGGACCCAGCTAAAGGAAAAGACAAACAGTTTTAATTCCTTGTGACCGATCTGTGCAAACACTCTGCCATCCTGACTACAGCCCCTGGGAGCACAGCTAATTAGCCATGCCTTCCGACAGCACAGGAGAAGCTGCTGGGTCCCAGGCTCCTCCGGAATTCCCTGGATGCCTGCTTCTCCTGGATGCCTGCATCCCCTGCAGCCCCGCTGGCTCCTGGCTGCTCCTGGACTCGGGGACACCAAACCCAGAGGCTCTGCCAGGCATGGAAAAACAACAGTGGGGACCCAGCTGGCCGGGAAAGGGCACCTTCCCCGGGGATGCTCCAGCACCTCCTCCGGTGACAGCAGGAGCTGGCAGGGAACGCTCCTTCCCTTGGTCACCGCGGGGCTCAGCTGGCTCCAGGCTCAGGGATGGGACAGGATTCCCCACAGAATTCAGAGCCCTGCCAGCAGCACAAGGCCTGGGGGAGCCATGGGCTGGAATGCTGACACAAGCAGGTGAGTGATGGGAAGAGATCCCAGCACAAACGAGCCCACAAACGGCAGCACTTTGCATCTGGATTCCTTAAAGCTCCTGTGCTGTCCCTGACAGAATTCCCTTCGAATTCAACTGGCAGTTTTACCCGAGGCAAGATATTCTCCAAGGTCTGCACTTAGCCTTTGACTTAGATTATCTTCACTCTACATAATTGCTCACCTAATCTCCTCGAGCAGTGCCCAATTCCAAACCATGTTTCAAGTTTAGAACATATGCTCATATTATTACCTTAAAATATAATTACATGGATTTTGGTAAGTGGAAAATTAAGGAAGCTATTGCTTATGTAATACTTGGAGATGGCATTTGCAGTCCAAGCAAGGAAGTATTTTCACTGCTTCTCTATCATTAATTTTTAAATCTAACAGTACATTATTAAACAATAATCAACACCCTACATTTTTCAAAGTAATGTCCAAACATTAATTAAATCCCAGCAGATATAATTATGAAGGTATTACCGTCCTATATTACAGATAGACTATGAGATACTAAAGAGTAAAGAAACTTATTCAGAGGTAGAAGTACCACCCAGCAAATGTGGTTGTCTAGACTCAGGAGAGGTTTCCAGCCATGTTATAATCTATAATTTGATCAGTAGCAGCGAAGAGGAAATTTCTTCTCTTTTCTACTGTAAAGATATAAATATACACATTACTTAGAGGTATTTTTATTCCAGCAGTAATAGCTGACAATTTGCAAACACCACGTTTGAGGCACTGATGGATTTAAGCAATTACAAGCGGGTACACTGTGAATGCTGCCCTTTCTTTAACTCACAAACACAGGGCACTCAATCTGAGGTAGCTGAGCTGCTGCCCCTCTGCTCTGCACCCACTGCTGCCAGGCTTCCTGGAGAGATGGACAACCTGGGTGACATCCAGGGGACCCGGGCAGGCTGCAGAGGTGGCTCTGTGTGAGCCTCAGGAAACCCAAGAAGTCCAAGTACTGCTGCTGCACCTGGGTGGGGGCAATCCCTGGCATCAGTCCAGGCTGGGGATGAACAGAGAGCAGCCCTGGGAAAAAGGGACCTGGGGGTGCTGGGGGGTGAGAGATGGAAATGACCCAGCCCTGAATGCCCCCATGCCAGGCCCTGGGCTGGTCCCCAGTGTGGGCAGCAGGGCGGGGAGAATTCTGCCCCTCTGCCTCACTCAAGTGAGACCCCACCTGCAGAGCTGGCCCAGCACAGGGAGGAAGGACGTGGAGCTGCTGGAGAGAGCCCAGGGGAGGCCATGGAGATGCTCCAAGGGCTGGAGCCCCTCTGCTCTGGAGCCAGCCTGGGAGAGCTGGGGGTGCTCACCTGGAGAGGAGAAGGCTCCAGGGAAACCTCAGAGCCCCTGCCAGTGCCTGAAGGGGCTCCAGGAGAGCTGCAGAGGGACTGAGGGACAAGGCATGGAGGGACACGAGACAGGGAATGGCTTCCCACTGCCAGAGGGCAGGGAGGGATGGGATACTGGGCAGGAATTCCTCCCTGTGAAGGTGGTGAGGCTCTGGCACAGGGTGCCCAGAGCAGCCGTGGCTGCTCTTGGATCCATGGAAGTGCCCAAGGCCAGGTTGGACACTGGGGCTTGGAGCACCTTGAGCTAGCGGAAGGGGTCCCTGCTAGCAGGGGGTGGAACTGGATGACCTTTAAGGTCCCTTCCAACCCAAGCCATTGTATTGATCCATGTGACAGCGAATTTTTCTGGAGAATTCAGAAGAACTGAGGACCAGGAAAGCAGAGCTGATGTCAAAGGCAATCCACCAAGCAGAGGGTTTGCCTGAATGAGGGAACAGCTCAGTGCTCAGTGCCTTTCTCATCAAGTACTCCCTGAGGAGAGACAGCAACACCTTCCCCTTGCGTGGGCTCTGCAGGGAGGGAGAACAAGCCACGTGTGGGACGCTCAGCACTGCCCAGGGGAGCTGCCAGAGGAGCCCCCAGAAGCTGCTGGTGACTGTCCTTCACAGAAACTCCAGTCACCGAGACAGACACTTCCCTGGCCTCCATCTCAGTTTGAAAGAGGCTTTATGAATCAGCCAAGACAGAAAGTCTTGACCTTCTGCGACTCTACTGGAACATCTTTGTTGTGTTTGCTGCTTTCCTGCCTCAGGAAACCCTGCACTTTGCTTTATCTTTGTGCTCAGATGAGCCACTCTTGAACCACACCCACGTGAAGTGCTGTTCAAGCAGGTGAAAAAAACAGCGGAAGGGATGCTGCCCCCCGTGTTCAGAAACATGTTCACTTCCAGTCAGGTGGGAAGTGAGGACTGAAGTGCCATGGCCAGGAAGGACAGCAGCATTCCAACTGTGAGATGGATCCTCCAAGGGTGAGTGAACTCACACATGAACTCACATAAGCTCAGTTTCGAGGACTGAGCAAACCACGTTTGCAGAAAGGCTCCCAGAGGCTGGAGTGCTGCTGCCTGCCTTGCACCTGTCCTGGGATGAGGAGGGTCCATCCAATCCGTGAGGTCCTAACCCTGACCTAACCCTGCAAGGGGCTCCACAGGACCTGGATAAGCATTTCCTAGGGATTTACGTTCAATCTGAGGAACACCTGCTCCCTGTCCTGGCTCTGCAGACAAACTGGACCACCCAGGACCAAGATGCTCCTGCACTTTCATTCCCAATCAGGCTGAACCATACCCATGGCACAAGGCTCAGGAAAGTCCTGGTGGATTGAGCCCCACGGAGTCAATGCCCACTGTCCTCGGCTGCTGCTGCCTTCCTGCCTGAAAATACCAGCCTAACAAATTAAAGCCTATCTTAAATCTATACTTAGAACCCAATCTTCCCAGAAAGGTAAAAATAAACAAGATTTCATTTCTCTCACAGAACCAGAGATAGCCACAAGAGACTTGGTTTGTTCCGGCTCTAAATTTGGAGCATAGAGGCCGATAGAGCACGCATCCCATTTCTGACTAAAGCAGCATTATTAATATTTTCTCACTTGCTTGGACATAGCTATTAGTATCTCCTGGAGAATTCCCCTGCAACGAGCAGCAGAAGCAGTGAAATTTTTATGGTACTACTCGTAGGAAAGCTTACCCCCTCTCTGTCTGAAGGCCCAAAGAAGCAGCATTTACACACTGAACCCAGACAATTTATTGTCGTTCTCACAGCACCACCGAAGTGAGCACAGATGTAAATTGTCCTGCAGTGTGAATTCACTGCAGCAGGGGCTGTAGACACCATGTGAGGATAGAATGGTGCAGATTCACTGGGAGGTTTACAGGATTCCTTGGGAAGGGAAGCAGGGCAGTGCAGCCACTGTCAGCCCCATGTCTGGAGGACTCCTGTCCCCATGGAAGGTCAGACCATTTTGGGGTCCCTGCTGAGGGAAAGTTCCCTCCTCACACGCAGCGTTGCACAAGGCAGGTTTCACTCTGTGGCTGGCCCACCAAACCCTACCAGAAAGAACCTCCCACCCCACAAGCTCCATGGGAAGAGAATAGCACAAAGCAGAGTTAACATCTCTTCATGCCCCACCCTACTGCACCCATAAATATTTGTGGATTCCCCTCTCCCTGCCCACCTGCAGCTGAATCCCAGGGGTCTCCGAGGTGTTGGACGTGTACTGATTGCAGAGTTCCCAGAATACATTATGCATGAGCTGCCATCCTCAGGGCCTGGCAATTCCACATTGTTTGATCTCCTGAAATCTCCTGCTTGTATGAATATGGAAGAGTTCCTCTTTGTTTGCTGCCCATTGATCCAGACATTGACCCTTCTCCTGTGTGCATTTATCTCTGATGATTTAATAATGAAAAAGACCAATAAAGTGAGGAAGGGAAGGAAGCCCCTTCAGGGGGACTTATTGCCATGGAAACGTGCCATATGTTGCTGTTGTAGAGAAGGGATGGATCAATAAGGGCTGCAGCCTCCAAGCCATCAGGAACGTGTTGTGGAATGTGAAGGATTAAAGCCTAAAGACGTGCATAAGTTGTGACATGATGAAGTTCAGGCCCTGGCCCACATCCACCATCCATGAGTCAACCCCCAGTGCTCAGCAGGCGGGCAGGGAGGATCTGCACCAGGGAGCTCTGAGCTGTCTGGACTGGGGAAGGGCTCGGTCTGTACACAGGGATAGGAAGGAAAATGATTTTCTGTTGATGCTGTAGATATATATTTTATGCAGGATATACAAGATAGATATCTATCACATCAATCATAAATATCATATAATCACAAAATCAGAATGGTTTGGGTTGAAGGGTCCTTAAAGCCCCTCCAGTGCCACCCCCTGCCATGGGCAGGGACACCTTCCACTATCCCAGGGTACTTCAAGCTGGCCTTGGACATTTCCAGGGATCCAGGGGCAGCCACAGCTGCTCTGGGCACCCTGTGCCAGGGCCTCAGCACCCTCACAGGGAGGAATTCCTTCCCAATACCCCATCCATCCCTGCCCTCTGGCCGTGGGAAACCACTCCCCCTTGTCTTGTCTCTCCAGACCCTTGTCCAAAGTCTCCATCTCTCTTGTCAAATCCTTCAGGCACTGAAAGGCCATGGTGAGCTCACCCTAAAGCTTCTCTTCTCCAGGTGAGCAATCCCAGTTCTCCCAGCCTTTCCTCCCAGCAGAGCTGCTCCATCCCTCTGCTCATCCTGGTGCCTCCTCTGGCCTGGCTCCAGCAGCTCCAGGTCCTTGCTGGGCCCCAGGGGGGCCCAGGGCTGGGGCAGCTCTGCAGGTGGGGTCTCACCTGAGCGAGGCAGAGGGGCAGAATCCCCCCGTGCCCTGCTGCCCACGCTGGGGCTCAGCCCAGGGCAGGGGGTTCTGGGGATGTCTCTTAGTTCAGAGCTGCTCCAAGAGTGGCACAGGACACACAAGACCAACACCAGGAACCTTCCACACTCATCTCCTTGGGAAGTCACAGGGATGACAGGCTGCGTTCTAAACGATTTTGTGTTGACGTGTCTGTCTTGACATAATATGGGTTTATGTGAGCTGAGGATGTCACTCTCACCACTAGGAAGCTGAATCTACTAAAATTAAACACCAAAATAAGGCAGAGAAATTACATGAGTCACACAACTATGTAAGAACCACAGTTTGAGGAGGGGGTGTGGAGGGGACGATGCAGTGATTTCTGTGAACTATTGGTTTGCCTTGCACTGACATATTTATGCCCTCATACTCTGCAGTTGTCCCCAAGGAAGTGACAAACCCTGCTAAGTCATCTGGAGCTGAGAACAAGACTTCCCACCACCCAAGATGCTAAAAATGTTCCTCCTGGATGTTGATGTGCCCCAGCTCCTCAGGGCTGGGACTCACAGAAAGCGGGGTCCCTTAATGGCTTCCCACAGCCAGAGGGCAGGGATAGATGGGACACTGGGTAGGAATTCCTCCCTGTGAGGGAGGGGAGCCCCTGGCACAGGGTGCCCAGAGAGGCTGTGGCTGCCCCTGGATCCCTGGCAGTGTCCAAGGCCAGGCTGGACAGGGTTAGAGCAGCCTGGGATGATGGCAGGTGTCCCTGCCCATGGCATTCTGGGATTCTGTGATCATTCCAACATCCAGGCTCTCCTCGAGACTCCAGAGCCCAGGTTTGGGATACCTGCCATAATCTTCGAAGCATGCAGCACCAGGACAACCATCCCCACAGGTACAACATCTCTGTGTGTGCCCAGCTGAGCACTGGGCCAGTCACATCAGCCACCCCACAAGGAAAGCCCCAAAAGCACCGGGAGCACTCCCTGTGCCCGAGGATGGATGAAAGCTGAAGCTGCTGCTCAGCTGCATGATTTACTCCACCTCTGCTCCCAGGCACGCGTGCTCTCTCAGTCTCTCTTCAGCTTCCACAGTTCTCAGGATTTATGTCTGAGACAGACAACAGCATCTGCCAGGGCTCAGCACCGTGCTCACATTCCTGCTGCGTGAGCCGTGGGTGCAGCAGATGGAGCAGGGAGAAAAGTCAGCCCTCTGTCCTGGGTAATGGCAGCATGGAAATGCTCAAAGCTGCCAGGAAGAGGTGACAGAAAGCAGTTTGGGGTTTTCCAATGGTCTGCTGGAATGATCATATACAAAGCTGCCTCCCTGTAAAGGCTCCAAACTTCCTAAAGCACATGTTCAACAAGGACAGGGAAAGCCAGAGTGACAGAAGGTGTTGGCTGCGTGTGGCTGTCACCCCTGGCACGGACAGCTCACCACAGCCCTGAGGGTTGCACAGCACAGGTGAAGAACTCCTGGAGGAGAGGGTTCACTCCTGGTCAAATCCCTTCTTTTCCTTTGGGGTTAAACACACTCTGGCCAACAGGGATGGCCAGATTTTTGTGTGGATTCTCTGTACCCAGTGAATATGGCTCAAGCCTTGAAGGCAGTGCCAAAGGAGCAATGTGTAAGGAGCATGGCTTGGGATGGATGGAGCACATTCTATGCTGTGTTCCAGACCTTCAGCTCCTCGTGATCCACATTACTTTCTTGGAATCCTCACTGGTTTCCATCCTTGCTTTAGCCCTGCTGGTTCACACCCAGTGATGCCACAGCCTCTTTCCATGGGGAACGGGGGGGTGGAAGGAGTAAGGCACCTGAAAAGTCACTGCCTGTGTGTACTTCAGCTTCCAAAGCACAAAATGCTTCTCCTGGCCAGCTCTCCTGCCGCTCACATCAGACTCTTGTTTGTAATGAGTTATTCAGGCTGCAATGGAGCACAATGAATCCTCAAAAAGACTAATGCTGCTGGGATCTTGGGGCTATTCAGGTAGCCCAGACCCCAGACAAGAGATGAATCACCTTCTAAAAATGCAGCAGTTAAGGAAAAAAAAAAAAGGTCCAATTTTTCTGATTATTCTCAGTCTCAGAAGAAACATACTGTACTGAGGCTGTGCTTACCTAAGGCATCCACATGAATCCACTCTCCCTCCCCCTGGAATGGCTGCTGAATTAATTACTGCCTGTGCTGAAACACTGAGGAGCTCCCCAGGGACTGGCTCCCTTTTGACCTCAAAGCTTTTTAGGGCAGGTGGCTGAATCTTCCCACCTGCATCTGCCAGCTAGGGAAACTGAGGCACAGAGAGGCAGATATTCCAGAGGGCCTCACTCCCTCCACAGAATGAAGAGGAGAGAGCAGGAATTCTGACATCCAATCCAGCATCCAAAGGACACTCAGCTCTGAGCTTCAGATCCTCCAGAGCTGTTACAAATACATATTATGGCATTGGCTTTTTGCAAATATTAAATATATGTATGTGTGGCGTTAAAATGGTTTTTAAGATGTAGTTCTCTTTAAGAATAACATAGACTAACAAAGTATCTTTGCAATAAGTAAACTACCTACTTAATTAAATAACGCCCAATAAAAACACCTGCTACTAATATACCAACTACCAACACCAACCATGTGTAAAAATTAAAAGCCACAGCCCAAATTAAAACTAATAAAAATAAATTAAAACCACAACCAAAAACCACACATACTCTAAAAAACAAACTCAAAAAATAGCCATGTAAAACAATTCCTAAAATATTTTTAAAAAGGTTAAAAATACATAATAAGCCTATAAATATGCAACAAACTAATAAACTTAAAAAGTGTCTCCAAAACAACAAATGTGCTCTTGGCTAAATGCCCAGCACCCAGCCATTATAACCTTTTGCTTTATTATTTGTCTCTTACTGTCTTTTATTAAACCTTTTAAAATCTACCAAAAAAAAAATAAACCTCATTTTTCACAAAAGCCCCTTCCAGTTCCTGAGGAACTGTCACTGTCCCTCCAAAAGTTCCTGCACTGGGCTGACTGAAATGAGGAAACCCAGCAGGAACTGAGGGGCAGCAGGAGACTGAGGGAAAAGGAGCAGGACTTGGTGCACGCTGAGACAGCAGAATGAAGAACTCAGACACTGGACAAGTAAAATGCATTCTCCCCAGAAAAGACAGTGTCACACAGCTGCCCACGGAGGATGCTCTGAATCACAGTTAGATCCAATATAAAGAATTCAGTGGCCACATTCAGGACATTTAAGGCCCTTCCCCTCCTGTCAGACTGGTAGGAGGAAATTTGGATTTCCACCTGCCTGTATGGCATGAATGTGCTACACACGCTCCTGGAAAGGGCATGGGAGTGTGTGCTGGGGCTCCAGGCACTTCCACTCAGCACCTCCCTGCCCTTTGCCAAGGCCTGGGATGCTGCTGCATCTCTCCTGCTCTTTCCAGGACACGCTGCAAATTTTCTGACTTGTGTGGCGGGGATTCCCGGGGCATTCTCCTTTATCAAAAGCTGCAGGGTCTGTGATCCACTGAGTCCTCTGCAGCCATTTGCTCCCACCAGGAAATCTTCCAGAGCAAGCTGGAGCTGCAGCCTCTCCTCTCCTCTCCTCTCCTCTCCTCTCCTCTCCTCTCCTCTCCTCTCCTCTCCTCTCCTCTCCTCTCCTCTCCTCTCCTCTCCTCTCCTCTCCTCTCCTCTCCTCTCCTCTCCTCTCCTCTCCTCTCCTCTCCTCTCCTCTCCTCTCCTCTCCTCTCCTCTCCTCTCCTCTCCTCTCCTCTCCTCTCCTCTCCTCTCCTCTCCTCTCCTCAGCATCCCAAATCCCCACTAGGATCTGGGGGTTCTGTAAACTTGCTGTGACTCTGCTGTGCAGGGCTGCTGCTCCAGCACACAGAGTGCCACTGACGGGCAGACAAACAGGGCACCATGGGCACCATGAAAAATGGCCAGATAAATCTTTTCCACTATGGGCTGGACCTGCCCTGCTCTATTTAAGTCAATGGAACAAAGCCATTGAGCCCTGGGGGAGCAAGTGCCAGCCCTAAATCATTTCTTTGATTAATTGTTCTTGGGAAGGAAGAATTCATTAAGCATTCCGCTCAGCAATTAGAAATAAATATATTTTTAGAATGAACAACCTGCCAGAAACAAGTTGTTTCAGAAATATATTCGGCTTGATGCATTTTCCATCAATACAGAAGGAGGATGCTCCAGCCTGCCAGAGGGACAGGCTGGGAAAGGGACACTGCAGGGACAGGCAGGACAGGGCTGTCACTGAGGAGCTCCTTGTGATGTCTGCACCACTCAGGTTCAGTCTGCGTGAGCAACCTGAGAGGAAATAAAGGAGTTCTTCTCTATATTCCTATTCCAGCCATAAGCTGGGAATGTATCTCCCTGCTGTTCCACATGAATATGACAAAGCTGTTCCTACACACAGCTGGGGCACAGCAGATATGCGAGTCATGAAAACCCAATAAATAACAACACCTCCCTTGTATTTCCACTTTGGCATCAGGCTCAGACAAGCTACAAGGGCAATGTGAAATAACAACCTCTGTAAGGAGTTTGGGACACATAATTGCCACTGCCTTTAAGATGTGAGACGTGCTGACACAGGAAATGGTTACCACAGGGACAGCAGGACAGGAGCCTGCTCCAAGGCAGTGACAGCCAAATCCTTCTCTGGTCACCGAAGGTACAGATGCCACTAAATGAGGTGTAAGGGTGTATTTTCAATTTTAAATCCATACTTCAAGGCAGGAACTCAGCACAGGCTCTGTTCATGCCTGAGCCCAGAGAACCACGTGGAACTGTGAGATGGGCACTTTGCCCCTCTCCACCAGCCTAGAAAATTCTACTTCTGGTCCTGAGTGCTGAGAAGGAAAAACCCTAAAAGAACCTAAGCATGTTCTGGGATCTGAGAGTCACAACCACAAAAGACTATTCCAGGCTTTTAAGTTTTGTGCCTTAAAAGAAAAGACAAGTCTTATCCTTTGGTTGTGGTGCCTAGAGGCAAGTCTGTTCCCTGCCCTGTTTTGGGAACGCAGGATGGCAGCCATGTCTCAATGAATTCCAGCTTTTCCAAGAAGAACACACTCTCAAAGGGCCCTCTTCCCCAAAACACAAAACATCCTTGTAGTTTTTCCTTCTGCACACACAGGACCCAATTTCAAGGCCATTGCAGCAGGCACTGGCTCTGCCTTTGATTTCAGCAGGGATGTGCTGGGATATCACATAAATTGGCTGGGAACTCGTGTACTTCCATCATGATAACATGATTTCTATCGTTTTCTGCCTTCTAGTTAATCCAGTCCTTCTGCTTAAGCTCAGAGTAAGGCAGGAGCCAGACTTTTGCTCCTGTTTTTTCATGCCAGGAGAAATGTCTGTGCCATGCCTCGGCCCAGATGGGAGCCCTGGCACTGGGAGCCCACAGGGAGGCTGTGGGAGAGCAGGAGGAAGATGGGTCAGTGGTGAGGGTACCTGGGGAAAGCTCTCGAGCCACTGCAGTGACTCCAGTGGGGAAGAGCAGAGGGTCTTTGAATGGAGGCCAAGGAAAGCAGGGGGCAGATCAACTCTGCTCTCAAGTGTATCCAAACCCAGATTAGCTCATCAGATATTCAGATGGTAAATTAGGGATCTCCTTCAGGAACAGCATCCTTGAATCAGAAATAACTGTTTTGTGAGCAAAGAGGAGAAAATTCAGGGCTCTGAGCCACTTCCACTGTAGCAAGGGAGCCGCAGGCTGCCTGAATCCTGCCTTGAAGAGCAACTGCACAAACACCAAGCTGGGAGTGGAATCTGGGATCAGTGACAGCAGTGCAGCACCAGCAGGTCCCACCCAGTGCCAGCACAGGGCCCGGATGTAATTTGGGCTTCCTGTACAGGACACACAGCCTGAGGTGCCTCCAAGGAGGGAAACTCATTCTCAGGGCCATTCTCACCCGGGAATTTGGCTCCACGTGTCTACTAATGACCCTCATCTCACAGGAATGATGATCAACCCTCCTGCATCCACAAGAGCCCCACTGTGTGGAGGAATGATCTGTCCCTCTGCAGCGAGGCTGAGCTGAGGGAAAGGCAGCAGAACCACAGCAGCTCCAGGGCAGGGGCTGAGCACAGCTGGAGTATCTGAGCTGCACTACCCTTACTCCGAGTGTCACCTGCCTGCCCACAGAGGTCATGAGCTGCTCTGCCCAAGCCATGGGCTTTTATGATCTGGGTAGTTTATATTGCTACAAAACTGTTTTATTGGAATACCCTCCCTTCCTCTCCCTGAGCAAGCCGAGGCCATACTTTGCCTAGGAAAAGCAAATTTTTCAAGACGCTTGCGAAGAATTCTCCACCGGAGGGAGAGGAGTCTTGTGCCCAGCTGTAGGAAAGCCATGCTCCTCTCTGAACCATATCCAACCCTATTCTTTTTCCCTAACTGGGCTGCAGATCCTAGGATCCCAGTTTGGGGTACCCATCAGTTTCCACGGACCTGTCCTAACTTCAAAGAGGTGTCCTTTCCCCAAAAAAAATATTGGGCATGAGGGTGTGGAGAGAAGGCAAGGCTGGAAGCTTTGGGCCAGGCTGAGGAAACGGGAGGGCTGAACTCCTCGCACCTTGTTGAGCTCTTTTAGGTCTTTGCACCTCTTATCTGGGAGACTGGGCAGAAATGCTGCTGGCCTGCCATTCCTGAGAGAGTGTGTGTGATGACTGCACTGGAGGAAGTGGTTGAGAACATCTCAGCCCTGGGAAGGCAATAGCCCAGAACAGTTGCCAAGTCCCAAAGGGATTTCATCCCTGACTTCATCCAGCAGAGTCTCCACAGCCACGCTCATGGATCACATTGTCTCCCATCCCCATGGACACACCAGCACCTCTGGCATTTCCTCTTCACCTGCGAAGAGGGTTGTGCTGATAGGGGAACTGAGCTTTGGAGAACTTAATCTGCTTTTAGTCCTGCTCTTACATCTCAGCTATGGGAAACACAGGTCTGGAAAAACTTCTGAGGGGGTTCAGGGTGGGAGCAAGAGCAAAAAAGAGGTGGTGGTGGTCTGGAAGTGAGAATGCCCATGCTGTGGTAGCAGGCAGAGCAATCTGTGTGCAGGTGTCTGAGGGGCTCAGATCTGGCTTACACTGCTCCCAGCCCCAGTATTCCCAAGGCACTTTATTATTAGCTGCACCCCCAATGTTACGCATTAATTTCTACAGCAGACTCACTCACACACACACACACACACACACACAACACCCACCCACATGCAGCAATGGCTAGACAGACACAAAGCATGCAGCAGCCAATTATTTGGGGTGGGAACAGCTTGCATGAGCTCATGATGAAGCTTAGCCTTAATTCTGCTGAGCTGGAGAGGCTGGAGCTGTGCTCTGCTCTCCTGACTGACTGCGGAGCGCCAGAGCAGGGCAGATGATGTCAAGGCAAATCTTTTTTTGTCTGCAGTGCAGATTTGGCTGTGTGAATTTACTTGCAAATGAGGCTTCCAGATCCCCTGTTGGAAAGCAGGAGTCCTAGGCCATACCCACAGCTGCCACTGTTAGCCCAAATTCCTGCTCGGTCTGCAAAAGGGGTGGCCTTGGTTTGGAAGGCTTGGGCCCAACTTCCCATCGGGATCTGCAGGCAAGAGCAGGCAGTGGGATTGACGGGAGGGGATGGGGAGGAGTGCCTGTGCTGCAGACACAGCAGAGGAACCCATCACAATGGGAACGAAGGAGGGGAGACCCCAACAGCGCAACTTTCCCTGCGTTTTCACAAACTGAGCCCCAAAAACTGTCCAGAGGCACTCAGGGGTCAGCCAGCAGCCGTGGACACACCTGGAGTTTGACTGAAGCACATCAGTGAGCCAGGTTTTTGTTCCGTTCCCAGCTGTGGGAGAGGCCTGGACGTTCCAGCCACAGCACACGCAGCGAATTGCCCTGACCAAGGCTGGCATGGAGCACACTCGTGTCTGCTCCACACCAACTCACAACACATCATCCAAAAGATCCAAAGCCACCCAGCCTAAGGGATGCTTTCCAGAGCTGCCACGCCACAGCCGGGACAGATACCTTGCAGCTCCTGTGCCAGACCTGGTATTTGGGAGTGTTTACTGAAGCCAAGAGTCGCACATTGCCAAAGAAAAGGGAAGCACACCCTGCAGTACACGTGACTGGTGAGGGAAAGATGGAACATTTTCTTCTTAGAGCATGTCCAAACCCCATGCAGGGGCTACACAATTCTAGTTTATGGACATAAAAGGTAAAATCCATCTTGCCTGCCTCTTCATGCAGCCTTTTTTCCTATCTTTTCCCAGCCTAGTTCTAAATGTGCCAGACAACAGAGCACCATACATGGAACTGCAGAATATTTGTAACCTCTTCCCTTGTCAAGACAAAGGAACCAATGACTCCGAAATTTCCTATCAGTACATGGATCCACTGCTTTTTGGGGTCCTAATAAAAGATGGACAACAGGTGAGACCAAATCTGCAGCACTACACAGAGAAAGAGAGTCCCAAAGAAATCTTTGTGGAACTTCCTGGTTGAGACCAACCCCACCCTTGCTGGTACCTCCTCTGGCATCTGCTGTTACATTAAAGTATTACAGAGTCCCCCAGCATCTTCCATGGCCCCTGGCAGCACCATCACCCCTTTTTTAAAAGCTGGAGACATCAAGGCATGGAGAATTCAGCTCAGGATGGCTCACAGGTCCAACCTGTATGCCTGACATCTCTTCCAGCTTGTCCTTCTGTCTGCTAGGCTCTGCTTGTCATTCCAAGTGCATCCACAGCTAAATGAGCACGATACGAGTGCTTTGTATGGGCATCAAGGAGAACAGACCATCATCTGCAGTCTAGACTGGTCCCTCCTCCTGCCCTCCCCACAATTCACAGGAAAATAGGGATGGAAAAATATATTCCCCTTGTTATTAATAGAAGCGTAACTTGTGCATGCATTAGTACTTTGAAGCGAAGGGGGAAAGGTCAAGCATCAAGAATTTGTGCTTAATGAAAGTGGGTTTGCTATTGTTAAAAAAGCTGCACGGAGCCAGGCATCGTTATCTTTTCTCTTATCTCCTGGGCTGTCGGGAGAGCTGGTCCAGCCATGGCAGGAGCGAGCCGGGGTGTCCCTGCGCTGGGGCTCTGCACCTGGGCACAACGGGGCACGTTCCCCGGCCCCCGGTGCCCCCGACAGGCCCTGCCCTGCTGAGAGATGTCAGTGCTGAGCTGAGCGAGCTCCTTGCCCTGACACCACTGGGAAGGAAAGGATTAGTGGAGTGGAGTCCCCCTGTCTCTGGAATGCAGCTCTTATCTCCTCCCAGGCGCTGATAACAAAACTGCCGGACCTTCCTTTCCCGCACCCGGCGTATCAAATGCATCTCCCCGGGTTTTCCAGAGTTTTCCATGCCCTCCCCGTGCTCAGGTGGGATGAGGATCACACTGTAACAGTGCCCAGGTTCTGACCTGGAGCAGAAGCCACTCCCAGCAGAGTTGCTGAGCTCCCAGTCCCGCTGGAGCTGAGCAGTTACTCCCCGCACAGCTCCGGATTGCCTGGCACTCACAAGCACCCTGAGCACAGCTGTGACAAGGAAAAACAAGGAGTTAGAGCTCCTGCACCGGAGTCAGCTGGCAACCTGCAGCTCCTCCACTGCCTCTGAGCTCTGGAACAATGGATGCACACACACAGACAACCTCTCCATCCAAAGAGGCTGCGAGTTAAATCCTTAATTAGCACGAGTCACCATAAATGAGATTAGCTCTCGTTCATCACTGGGGAAGCTGCTGTGCCCCTGGAACACTGAAGTGGTGGGCCCTCAAGCTGACCTTGGAATTCCCCCTTGGATGCTCATCTGCTTTGCTCTCACGGCACTGTCTTCCCCTGCTGCCTGCAGCATGTCCTCAGGAGATAAGAGCCTGGTTTTCCTCCAGCATGGCGCTAACACCAGGCACGGGGTGACCACGTTTGATACCGTACGCAATGAATAATTCCAATTTGGAAGGGGACTTCCCAGCTAGCAAAGCATTCAGCATGGAAAAACGGCAGGAAAAGGTCTCTCTATGAGCACCTTGCTAGCTCAGGACACATCTGCTCCCTCTGCTGTGTTTCTGGAGTCCTGAGTGCTGTGTCTGCTGACAGACCCAGGGCTGGTGCTGTCAGCACTGCAGAGCTGCATGGAGCCAAGCTGCGTCCTGCTCTGCCCTGCGCCTCACCGAACCCCAGCCCACTCGAGGGCACCCGAGCACTCCTCCCTGCTCGTCCTGGACTGCAGCTTGCATCCTGAACGTGCAGTGCTGCTCAGGCAAGAGCCCTGGTGCTGCCCTGCAGGCTCAGCAGCGACAGGTTTACGGCCGAGGAGTGCTCAGATCCGTGGGGATGAGCTCTGCAGTGCTGCTGGGAGAGAGGTCATCCAACGTTTCAGAAGGGAACTTAAATCAGCCCTGTTCACCATAATGACCCTGACTCTGCTGCGAGGAAAGCGAGGAAACCTCGTGAATCTCCAGACATTCAGAAGGCAATGATGTCACCAGCTGGGGGCTGCCTGGCCTGAAAGATGGCTGTGGACACTGCACCTGCATGCACAGCCACAGGAAAGCATGTGGGACACACACCTGTGAAGGAGGAGGACAGCACCTGGATCCTTCCACATGGAAACGAGCCTATGCCTGTACCCAGCAACGGATACGAGAGATCTGTCAGAGCTGGTGATGCTCTCAATTCTTCCTCCTGGCCTCGAGTTCTAGGAATGGTCTTATCCCTCCTCACAGCCTGGCCTGCGTTCAGCCACAGAGCTCATGGCACAAAACGTTTCAGGGGCAAATCTCAAGTAGCCACTTCCCTGCAGCCTGACCTTTCCCTCACACTCAGCAGTGGAAATGGGCTTTTTGAAGTTCTCAAAAGGAGCTGGCACCTTGCTTTTTGAGTGACATTCATCTGTAGGTAAATTGATTTAATAGCTTGTTAGAGTGCCAATTAGAACCAACAATAACTCAATTGACCTATAACTGCCTTGGCACCAACACGGCTTTCAAAAATAAGAGAAAGGAAGAAATCTCTGCTCTGGCAGAGATGAGAGCTCAGATAGTTGGTTTTGAGAGCAAACCCAGGGATTCATGGGCTTGCTAATGAGATGCTCATAACACATCAGAAACAAAGACAAATTTCAACGGTTTCAAGCTAAAATGACACTACGTTATCTCCAGACAAAGATCACTCTTTTATCTGTATAATAAATGGATTTCAGTGCAGCAGCAGTGACTCTAGAGCAGAAAAAACCCTCAGTGCCACAGAAAGCACTAGCACAGTTACCTAACCAGAATAACACTGGATTGAAACCCCAGGTTTACCTCCTTAAAATAGTGCTGCAAAGTCCTACACCGACTCTGTGGGTTTTACCCTCAGAAACCACATTTTTCCTTCAAATAATGATCTGTTTCATTCTCCTGCAGTGGAGATTGTACTTCCAGACAAATTCATCATGTTAAATGCTTAGGTCTGAGGACTGAGATCTTTCAAGTTTAAAAAACAGAAAATGGGTAGCTTTTGTCTAAACATCGGCAGTGTCCAAGGATAAGGAGAAGGATAATGTGGAAGGGTTTTAAATTACTGGGAAAAATGATCCATTCTTAAGTCAGGAAGGGGATGGAGAAAACTGAGATTGTTGGAAGAGTCAGAAGGACAATAGCAACTAAGAATATGTAGAAGGAGAAGGAACTGATTCAGAGAGACCCACCCAGAGAAAAAGCTGAAGGATAAGGATAGAGACTGGAACTGGACTGAGTAAATGCCAACCTAACACACTGGAACATGGTAAGGGGAGAGGGGGAGAGGCAATGCTGAAAACAAGGTGGAAATCAGTGATCAGATAAAAATGAAGCTGGATATTGACATCTAGGACTGGCTGGACATGACACCTGCCACGAGGAGCCTAGAAAATGGAGATGGCACTGGTGGGATGAGAAATACAGACTTCAAGTGAGAGATGGGGAAGACAACAGGTTGGAGAGAGCGGTGCTGAAGGTGAGAAGGAGAAAACAAGCAGGGAGTTTGTAACAGGCAGGATGTGCTTCCTTTGGAGTCTGGACTAGCCCTGAAATGTGGTGCAGCATCTTTCCTTTGCTGTAGCTCCCTGCTACAGCCATTGCTTCATTCGGAGCAGAGGGCAGTGCAGCACAGCCTTGAACAGTTCCACACCTGCTAATGAACCCAGAGATATTATTGTGCCAAGGGGAGAGACTGAGTTGTTTTTAAAACCCTAACAACTGTACAAAACACTGCATTAAAAATCAGACTGCAAAGTCAAAAGCTCAGGGTAGGAAATGGCAGACAGGAGGTTGGCTGTGTTATAGTTACAGTCATGGCATGGATCAAACCAGTGCTTCCCAGAGAATTCCTGCCTCCTCCAAGGTGGGAGGGAGGCCCTGGGGCAGGCGTGAGCAGGAGGAGATTTTCTGTAGGAGCCCATTTCTTGCCCAGCCTGGCAGGTTTGCAATGGAAGAGAGAAGGAACTGCAGATGGGGTGTGATGGCCAGGGCAGGTGAGCAGAGCCTTGGAGCTTCCCCCTCTGCCAGAAAGCTCCTGCAGAAGTGTCAGGCAAGGAGCCCAATCCCAAACCGTAACTGCAATAATACTCTGAGATGATGACGGGAGAGAACACGATGTCATTGTTTACAGCAGTGATTATTTTTTGCTATAACAACAGACAAACCAACAAGCAGCAGAGGCTTGGGAAGAGGGTGGGAGGGATGGGCCCATTTCCCAGTCTGGCTGCTCACAGAGCCAGCCTAAGAAATGGTTCAAAGCAGAATGGGCTCAGTCCTCTCAAGGCACCCATGGCTCCTCAAACAAGTCCTCATGAGCCCTTCTGAGTGCCAGGGATGGCCCATTCCCTGCAGAGCTGCCAGGGCAGAGCTCTGGCCAAGGGCATACTGCGGGAGGCTCTGCACAGCTGGGCCCCAGTTCCACCATACCCAGGTCAGCGATGGTTTTGCCTCAACCCCCACCAGTCTGTGCCACCTCCCTATAAACTGGGGATGGTATTTCCAATTTCCTTGCTGTCAGGAAGTGAACTGAACATTTATTGTTAGCGTAGTGCATATTTTGTAAACCCATGGGAAAAGCAACCTTTTTTCTTTTCACGTCAGCATCTGAATAAGATACAATAAATAAGATATGTTATCTTACAAGAAGAGATGGAGAAAATGTTAAATTGTTTTTCCTGATGGAGCCATCCCTGAGTGTACCGAGGGAGGAGCTTCTGTGGGAGAGATAATGTCTTCATCTGTTGGCAGAGATTGGTAAAAAGTGCCTGGCTTAAGTTTATGCAAAAATCATAACCACAGCTCTTTGTTAAATATCAATCTTTGCTTTACTATTTATTTATGATCTTTTATCTCATTTTCTCTATGTGAACATACTGTAATATTAGTCCTAAATATTTTACCGTGGTGACCCACTGAGGTGTTACCTTTATTGAGGCCTTTCTGTTTTCCAGCTTAGGCATGTGAATATGTTTCCTACAAAAAGCTGTACTTCTGCATGGACTGGCCGGTGTGGGATTATTTATCCTCTGCCTCCTGACAAGCGAGCTGGGGCATGAAGCCTGACTTGCCTATGGACATGGGAAGTACAGATGCAGGAGTTTCACTCCCTTAGCTCATGGTCACAAAGCCATGGTTCTTTTGCAGCCTGACTGAAAGTCCACCGAAGACAAGAGACACGTGTTCAGCAGAATTTGGATTATCCTCTGCACGATTCCTGTTGGGATCCCTTCCTTCTGCTCCAGCAAAGTGCCCTGGGAATTGGCCAGGAAGTTCTCTGCAGCAAAGGCAGCGGTGTCTGTCTCCAACCTCCACGTGCAGTGTCCCCCTGCTACCCCAGGGACACACCATCACCACAAAGAGGAGAAGAGAAACAAACCTGGAGCTGCCCCCTCCAAACCCAGCCTGCTGGCACTCCCCGCTGGGTTCCAGTGCCAGGCACGGGTCCTGCCACCAAAGCCACTGCTCCCTGCCTTTTCCCTGAGCCAGAATTCCCATGTGCTGCGCACCCTGCTCCAGGCACTTGGAGCAAAGGGTGAGTCATGGACTCGCAGGAATGGAGGGAGGGCAGCACAGAGAGCAGCACTTTGGGCAGAAGATGGAGAAAAGGTCATTATTGCCTGAGAGCAGGGAGCAACCCCCAGCCAAAAGAGCTGCCAAAGTCAGTCTGCACTGCTGGACTCTCCACAAATTGTTTACCCTTCTAAAGCACAGGGAAAAGCTTCCCAGTGAGAACAGCCAGAGCAGCTCTCGGAGAGGCACTGGACATCAGGTCTGCTCAGGAGAGTGGGAAAGGTAAACACACATCCCTCCCATTTCTGCTCCATCCCACAGTGTTACTGGGTTCAGCTCTTAGGACTGTAATTAGTAAATCCCACCGATTCCCCCCGAGAAGGGAGGCTGAGGCACACTGCAGCGTGAAGGGAAGCAGTGATTTTGTTCTTTCCCCTTATACCTCACACCTGAGCACCTGGTTTTTGCTGCCACAGAAACCTCCCCAAGGTCCCAGCAGCCAGGGAGTGCTGGCAGAGGAAGCAAACGAAAGAAAGGATCTGTTTGCACGCAAGTATTACAGGTAATGGAAATCAGTGAAAAGAAGAATTCTAAAATCTCTAGTTGGGTCTGCTATCGAGTGGGATGTTTGCCATTATTTTCAAAGAGACAGCAGCTTCTCTTTACTGTGAGGAAGTTAATAGATTACTGGGCAGTGAATAATGTGCAGTTCTATTTACATCCACTGCTGGGACTATTTTGGGCCTTCAGATAGTGTATCTGTTCTCAGGTCTTTCTAAAAGCAGCATGCTACACTTTTTTTTTTTGCAAGCAATTCTGGGCAGCAGCTACAACCCATATGCTTCAGTCAGCTACAAACTAGACAGATCATTGTTTGTCAGGAATTTTTTTATTAAACCAATTGTACTGAATCAATGCTTCGTCTAAGCAGTAAAATTCTGTCTACCCAGTGGAAGAGCTTTCAAAGTCACAGATAAATCTTGATCTAGGAAATACAATGTGGCTCTGCACTGATGTGCAATCAACCACAGATGCAAATGAACTCCAGCTGCCAGCACACACATCTGCACCTCAGAATGTGAGCCAGGATTCTTAATTTCATTAGAAATTGCTAAGACACCTTTTAAGTGCTTCTAGAACCAGCCCACTGCATTAGTCAGGAGTACTCAGGGGCACTGAGCTTGATTTTTATAAAGGTCATTTGATGTCTTTTCCCCTCACAATGGACTAAAAGCAGAGATCAACAGAGCCTGAATCTATATTAATTTGTTTTACTCTTGGAGGGTCATAGATTTGCCACTGGAATTAGCCCTATTAGATGCTAAAATGATAATTTAATGAGACAATGATGAAAGGCTCTGTTCTATTCTAAATCAGGAACTCCTCTGGAAGCAGAGCGCGAAGGAGCAGCGACTCCGTGGAGTCGGGGACTCGCACCAATGTCATTTCACAGCAGTGCATCGGCCTGGAGCGTTCCGTGCAAACTTCCCAGCTCCAGCTGCTCAGAGCCGGCAGTCACGAGGGCTGGAGCCCCACCAGAGGCTGCCTGGAGATGCACCTGGCTCGCAGAGGGGAGGCAGCTTCCTCCAAAGGCACTGCAAGCCAAGCTCGGGCTCCAAACCTCGCTTCACTTGAAACTTGACCAGCAAACGCTGCTGCACAGCCCTGGTGCCGGCGAAGGGCAGAATAATGGAGCCTCCAAGGTCCCGAGGCTGGAACAGGGAGCAGTCAGGAATGCACCGCGTAATTCCCCAAGCGCACGACACCCTCCTTTTGGGGCACAGATACAGCTCTTGCAAATATTTTGGTAAGATCTGCTCTTGCTGCAATCTGCTGCATTCCGGAGGTCAAAAAAACGTTAGCCCTACTCACGAGAGTTGTTTCCAAGAGAGATGCTTTAGCAGAGGGCAAGAGGGAACACAAAGCCTGAACAGAAGGTGGGAGGGCTCCCACTCTTCCCCTTCAAGGCAGCCATTGTCCACAGGCCACTTTCCATGGAAGCCCGGGCACATTCTCTAAGCAGCATTCCTATCCAAACACATCTGCTGCAGGTGACCTAGAAACAGGGGTGAACAAAGCCTCCCTGGAAATATCCCCCCCCCGAGCAGGCAGTGGTGCATCCAGCTCCTCCCGGCCTCGGCACATGGCTCCAGACACTCACCCCACTGCCCCGGCCCGGGGGATGGCAGGGACACAGCCCGTGCTGCTGGGCTGGGCTGCTACACCAGCTCAGAAGAAAGCCAGCCCACCTGGAACGCGCCCCAAGGTATGGACACGCAGCTCCCTGTGCCTTCCCTGCACAGATTGCCAGCTCCTCCGTCAGGGCAGGGTCTGTTATTAACACCAGGAGTCACCATGCCCCCGCAGAGCTCTGCATGCACGAACAGCTCAGTGCCAGCAGCTCTGTGGCATCATCTGGCTCGGGGAGCCAGGGCTTGCCAGCAGACTCCATTCCTTTGGACAAGGCTAGGAGTGGCCCTGTAGCCAAGCGCCTCAGGAGTGAAAAGCTACCTCATCATCTTCTGGAATAAGCTCTGGTTCTGTAGGAACCTTCAAATCCCAAACTCTTGGGACCATCTCACCTTGGGCAAGGTGGTTACCTCCGCTCCTGCTGCTGAAGTTTGCCAGGCTGGTTCTATGCTGAGAACAGGCACGCATATAGAAGGGAATAAACCCACGAAGAGACAGAAGGATATGGAAGCTGAACACTCCTTTTGCCTAACTCCAGATACAACACAGAGACTAAACCCCAAATTTCCTGAGGGTGCACCACGCAGAGCACGCCCTGCTACAATAACCTGAGAAAACACAGCAGTTAAACACAGACTCACGGCAAATACTGCAAATACAGCCGAGAGTATGAAACTGGTTTAGTTCTTTTGAAAGCTGCTCATTCTCACATTTCAGTGTTTGGGAGCTATTACTTGGTCAGTCTCACTGGGAGACAATTTTCCCCTGGTTCCAGTGTGGGATTGGGTAAGGCTGTGCTTGCAAGGACTCTACATCATGCTGTAGCTGCTGGAAACCCTCCTAAGCTCAGTCAGCTGTGTGCTTGGGACACTTGAATGCACTGAATTTAAATGACAGTGCAGTCTTCCAACTCACAGAGCCTTCTAATAATATTTGTTAATCCAAGCAAATATCAAGGAATCTGGTCAGTGCCAGTGCTGAATCCACTAAGCATGTGGGCTGCTTGCTAAATCCCTAATAGGTGGTGTCAAGAGGTATCTGTCATTCCTGCCTTTGGGAGGCCAAATCCACCCCAAAACTCCTTCTGCAATTATCTCACTAACTGTATTTTTGGGAATCATGCACAGTTCCTTGCAGAGTCCACAAATTTAACAAAACCATGTAGTGTGACAAAGATATATTTGAATAATACTCTTCTCCTGTGTGCTTTTAAATGTGAGACGTAAGCCCGTTGTAATTAAAGTTGAAGCAATAAACCTTAGCCATTGATTGCACTCAGTAATTAATTATTGATTACAGTGCTTTACATTCATATTGCAGAGGTCTGTTCACCTGTGCAGCAGACGATACCTTGCTCAGAAATACCCAAACACAGCCCCTCTGCTATGCAGGACTTTACCAAAACCGACTCCAGGGTTTCCAAGTTAATTACCTTATTAACCTCCACAGAAATGTTGCTGTGGAGTGAGAGCAAGCCATTACTTTGGCAAAGTCAGTGTTAACTATTCCCAATCCAAACTAATTTTGCCAATGAGGATGTACAGATGCAAAAGAGGCTCTTTCTCTGTTGAGAACCTTGTTAATGAACCTGCCATCCCCTGCACATCCCAATTCCTGACAAGCCAGGCTGCAGTAAGACCCTACACAGCAGCAACAGTAGCAACATTTCTGCCTAAGTCTTGGGGAAGGAGCACGGAGAGGACTGGGAGGTGTGAAAATGGGAAGCATCAACCAGGCAGAGCATCCATGGAGATGCAGGACTAGTTAAGATCAGACACCATCCTTTTAGTCTAGAGCTGTGCATCAGGTGGGAACAGTTTTTCCCCATTTACAATGAACTTAAAGAGAGCCTTTCCATTATAAAAAGCCAAAGATAATTGGTTTAAAAAATATTTTAAACTATCAGTAACGTGGGGACACTAAAATTAAGGTGGAATGTAAATGAAACCTGCAGCTTGTTTGAGTGGAGCAGATCTTGGCCGTGTCCCTCCAGCTCCTCTGGCTAGGAAACGACCCAGGAAAGTTCTGTTGGGGTGGGTGCCCTGTGCATGGGAAGGGGCATGGGAAGGGGCAGGCCAGCTACTTTGGAGTGGGCCAGGAAAGGGGGGGATTGTACCTGAAGTCACTGTAGGGATGGATGATCCAGAACCCGGCAGACTTAACTCTTTCCTGCTCCCTCTCCACGGCCTTCTGGCTGCCAAACATCCTCAAGGAGAATTTGTTGACCCCCGGTTGGAGCATGGCCCCGAACTGCCTCTGCATGAAACCGGCCTGGCCAAGCCTCTGCTCCTCATCTGGGGTGATCTGGTCGCACCCTCCACCTCCCTCCACTTTGATGGAGGTCGAGGAGCAGGCTCGGGGGGGCGGCTGCTGGGGCTCCGGGGGCGAGGCGGGCGGTGGGGGCACGGGCAGCCCCTGCTCCAGCTCCCCGCTGCCGGGGGGGCTCTTCTCCTCGCCGGGAGAGGCCGGCTCCCCCTCGCCGCCGATGAGCCGCTTCTCCTCGGCCGCGTCGTGGAGGTGCCTGCTGGTGAGCGAGGACAGGCTCCCTCTGAAGCGGCGGCAGTCCCCGTTCGTGCTGGTCTTGGAGCCCTTGCCGCCGGCCTCCGTCTCCAGCAGCCCGGGGTCCCCGCCTCGGCCGGGGTCCCCCCCGAGGGCCCGGGTGCTCCCAGCAGAGGGCGAAGGCAGTGGCTTGAGCCTGATGCTTTTCCTGCGGGTGTCCTTGTCGCCGTCATCCTCCTCGTCCATGATCGACGCCTTGGGTCCGATCTGCTGGGGCAGGCTGTAGAGCCTCTTGCGCATGGAGGGGGGCAGCTTGTCCATGGCCGCCGCTGCTGCTGCTGCTGCTCGGGGACAGGGAGAGACCCCCGCGCTCTGCCCAGCGAGGGGAACCGGCACTGCCCCCAGGCCCCTGCCCCCGGCTCACGGGGCACGGGGGACCAGAGACTGGCGTGTCATCTCCTTACCAGGCTGTGGCATCCACAGGCTCTGCATCAAAACACAGGCTCTGCATCCAGAAGGGAAGGAGGGGGGGGGGGAAAAAAAAAAAAAAAAAAAAAGAAAGAAAAAAAAAAAGAAAAAAGAGGGAAGGCACAAAAAGCTCCCCCTTCTCCTCCGTTGTCCCGATTTGGCTACTTGCTGCTTGTCTCCCCTTGGTGAGTGTTACTGCAATCCCTGCCTGCTCAGATGCTGAGCACTGGCAAAGAAGTCTAGAGGAGAGCCACACACTTCTGGCTGGAAGGCGAGGGAGGGCGGCAGCGGCGGCAGCAGCCGCCTTGCCATGTTGGCTTCGAGATGCAAATGTGCCGTGGATCCCGGCGGGCAGACATCATCCGGAAAGCGAAGCTCAAGCCTCAAACTCCTCAACCTGCCGGCCAATAACACAATGAACTGCAACCTGCAGCGGCCACTGTTTGCTTACATCACTGTCATCACTTACTCCTCACGCAGCCCCTGCTCCTGGGAATATTCATGAAGCCATCCCATTCTACTGGGTTGCCATAGGAGCGACTACATCGCACAAGCTCTGCCTACCTGAGACAGCACCCGGGCTTCTTAAAGGGGCAACGCCCGGCAGCCGCGGAGCTCCGCCGCGGGCACCGCGCCCCGGGCGCTGCGGGCACCGCGCTGCGGGCACCGGGCAGCGCCGGGCACCGGGCCCGCCCCGCCTCAGCGGCCACGGCCGCCGGGCCGCCGCCAGCTTATCGACAGCACCGTCGTAAACATGACGAAGTAAATAAATAAGAGCGAGAATGTTCCTTTTTCTCTCGGATGCGGGCGTTCCCCGCTCCGCCCGGAGGTGTGGCTGATGGGGGCAGGTTTGCTCGTGAAGGCACCGGGGGTTGTGTGGGAAGGGGCGAACGCTAATCTAAAGGGAAACCGGCGGTTCACCTTGAAAAATCTCACTCGCACGCAAAGCACGGGCTCGGGAGTGCCCGTGTTCCCCAGCAGAAGTTTGCCTGCCGGGTACACGCTGCCTTTGCCCCCGTCGGCAGCGTCCCGGAGGTTTGGAAGGACCCTTTTTCCCTGGCTGTAGGTACTGCTGCTCTCCTGCGGGGTCGGATCTGAAATCGTTCAAAACCCAGTACACAGAAGGCAGCTGCATCTGGCCGAGCTTTGCCGCTGGCCTGCGGGAGGCTGGGCGGGCAGTGAGGGCTGCGGGGGCTCTCCCCGAAGCGGGGGAACCCCACTTCCCCGGGGGATCCTGAGTCAGCACTGGCCGCCCAGGCTGCTCCGGCGAACAGCTCCGGCGAACAGCTCCGCCTGCCAATCCTGCTGCCCTCCCCGCTGCCCACAGGGCACCTCCTGTAACAGAGGCCAAAGCGGTGGGGGGAATCGGCTGCGATTAGGCATTTCTCTAATTTCTTTCGATATTTGAGAGGGTTTTTTTCTGGAGAAAAAGAAGGAAAGAGGTGGCAGTCAGCCCTGCCTGTGCTTCTTTGGGAACGGCTGCTTATTCTGTTTAAAAAGCTCCTAGATCGGTGAAGTGGTTCAAATAGTTTCTAGTGGCCAAGCCTTTGAAACCAGTGAAGTAAAATTAAGAATCTGTTCGACCACGTGAGAGATTCTGGTGCATGTTTTTGCAGAGATTCAGCATCCGAGGCTTTCTAGAATGTTTGTCGTTTCAGACATTGCAAATCCTACCTGCTAGGAGAAGGAAACCACGTGAACTGCGCAGGCAGGGAGGCTGAGCACAGGCAAGGAAAGCCCACGGCAGGCAGGGAGGGAGGAAATCCCCACCTCACCTCTGTGCTTCTGCTTTCGGGAGCAAATATTCCCCTTTTCCCTTGCAGGAACCGCTGGCCAGAGGTGACTGTGCCATGTAGAGCAGCAGGATGTTCCTGCAGCTCCACGGCAAGGAAACGCTGCTCAGCAATGACTTCACCAAGCACTCATACAGCACGTGTTTCCTCATCTTTGTCTGCCTCTCCTTGCTGCCCCTTGCTCTCTCCCGAATCCTTTCTCCCGTGTGCCTTACCTGCTTCTCTTCTCCTCCCACCTCCTGGCACAGCCAGACGGCCTGTGACTCATTCCAAATACTCTACAGTGCAAATATAGTTTAATATTATTATTTTCATCACAATTTCTAATAGAACGAGCTTTTCTGGGGAAATAAATTTCATTTTTCCAATGCTCCTGTAGATTAGATAATGTGAACTAAGCCAGGGAGAGCACTAAAGGTCTTTTCTCTGTTGTTCTTCCCTCCTCCAGGCACTAGGGATGCTGAGGTGTAAGCACTTCTGTGCCTCAGCTGCAATCAACTGCCTTCCAAAAGGATATGTTTTGATTAATGAGGTGCACAACATCTGAAACTGATGCAGCTTCTTAAGCGTAGTCCCTCGTGTTCCCAGGGAATGACAGAGCAGGAAAGGACGTGCTCAAGGAACCAGGCTGTTTGTCCTCTCTCAGCTTGAGGTGTTCTGGCTGGCACTCCTGGCCTGCCTAGGAGCGTGGTGCCTGATTTGGTGATGGGATCAGGTTCTCTCCCAGCCTTGGGAGAACACCGCAGGGTAGCCAGCAGCAGAGCTCTGCTCCATCCCGTGTGCAGGAGGATGGAAATGATGGGGAGCAGAGGCTGAGCCGGGCTGCGGGCTCGCACTGCACCATTCCGGAGGGATGGATGTACCCCGGGAGCCTGGCACTGCCCTGTCCCCACTGGCCAGTCCATACATCACACGTGGATTCCTCACCTGCAGACCACAGCCACCTTTACATCTCCCTGTCATAGATTGTTGGCTGCTAGGGGGTCCGTGGAGATCCAGTGCTCCAGACCCAGGAAGCCACCAACCTTCCCAGAGAGAGAGAGTCCCACAAGGAACTGCCTTCTAGGGGTCTCTGGCTGCTCTCCTAGTGCCAGATGAGCCTCAGGAAGGGGTGGCCGTGGCCACAAGTGATCGGCTCTGATCAGAGATTTCAGCTCAGCCATTCCAGCTCTGCTTGCCAGGCTATCCCAGGCTATCAGGGACAGAGAGACGGGAAGCGTCGTATGGAAGTTCCACAGAGATTCCTTTATTATCCAGCAGCTCTGTGAAGGGAGCCAGGAACCACTGCTCCCTCTGAACTGGGGGAAATACTGGGGTTTTTATGGGGGAGAGCAAGGGGGAAAGACCAACGGGTTACAAAGGATTAACGTGGGTACTAGGGCATGGTGGGATAACAGAAGCTGTTCAGGGATAGCTCACCGTGATAAGAAAAGGTGTGCCAGCCTAAGGAGCATCCTTCCAGGAGGGCTGAGATAAGCTAAGCACAGCCCACTCAGGGGACAGCCCACTCAAGGGATATCCCATTCAAGGGAAAGCCCACTCAAGGGATATCCCACTCAGGGGACAGCTCATTCAAGGGACAGCTCACTCAAGGGACAGCTCATTCAAGGGACAGCCCACTCAAGGGATATCCCATTCAAGGGAAAGCTCATTCAAGGGAAAGCCCACTCAGGGGACAGCCCACTCAAGGGACAGCTCACTCAGGGGACATCCCACTCAGGGGACAGCCCACTCAAGGGATATCCCACTCAAGGGACAGCTCATTCAAGGGACAGCCCATTCAAGGGACAGCCCACTCAGGGGACAGCTCACTCAAGGGACAGCTCACTCAAGGGACAGCTCACTCAAGGGACATCCCTCGAGGGCCAGGCCATGGGTGGAGCCGTGGCAGGACCATGGCCTCCACAGCAGGTGAATCTAAGGAAACTCCATGGGCCTGTGGAATCATCTGAAGTGCTAAGTCCAGAAGGTGCCTCCTTGTGTATCTCTGTCTCTGAGTGTGGGTTCCTAAACACCTCTAAAAACTTGGCTCCAGCAGTTCCAGATAACCAAACCCAGAGGAATTTCTCAAGTCTTTAAAATGTAGTGACAATTTTGTGTTGCGAGAACTTCAAAGTAATGGTATTTTACTTGAGAGCCTTCCAAGAACTAAGTGTAGAGGATGGGAATTGTCCTTGTGTCATGGTATGAAACAACTATCAGAGATGGAATTTATTCCCAGCATTGTGGCAGTGCTTTCCATGGCAGCAAATGCACCTTTAGAAGCAGATTTTTAGAATATTTCACTGTGTTGCATATTACTTGCTGCTCAATACATTCACAGGGGGGATGGAGAAGTCACTTGTAAGGAAAAGGCAGGACTGGTTTTGAGGGAAATTATCTCCTTTTTAACAATATTTGTCAATACTGCTCCAAGGGACTTGGCATAGATACAAAGGGAATGGATTTAGTGGGGAGAATGCAGGTGAAGCAGCCAATGATTAGTTTGTTTCTTAAGGAATTTTGCCAGCTCATATTTATATATTTTATATATATTTGTATTTTATATATCTATACATGGCATTTTGATAAAAAATCCGCTTCTACACTGCAAATGTGAAAAATCCCATTCCAAATGAGCTCAGGACTACAGAAGAATAGACTGAGAGCCATAAGAACAGATACCCTGTGGCTCAGGGTACAAAAACAGCAGTGCAGGCTGGTCTTTTAGGCCCACCTTTGCTTGGGTGAGAGTTCCCATCACTGCCCTTGAGCCTCTGGATTCTCAGGTAAAAAAGGAATATGTGACACTGAATATGTGGCAGGGCTTGGAAGAAGAGGAGCAAGTTCTTTCAAAGCTGCCTATTGTTCCTAGCAAGCAGCAGGTAGCTCATAATTGGCACTTGGAACTTATGAAATATTCAACACTACAAACCAGGGAAATTCTACCTTGGAGTTTTGGTGGGAGAGGCTGCACTC